>NC_137112.1:30918629-31313629 GCF_949357685.1 Gobio gobio
GGTCTCGACTACCTCTGCTGACAGGCCCGCCTCTAGGTACCGAGCCCCCTCAGGGGCCAGACCCAGAGGCTCCACAACTCTGGCCGGGGGTGAAATATTGTGCCCCCTGCCTGAGAGAGCAGATCCCTCCTCAGAGGAACCTGCCCGGGAGAGCCGTCTAGCAGAGCTATGATGTCCGAGAACCATACTCGAGTGGGCCACCGGGGTGCTACCAATAGCAGGCTGATGCCCTCCCGGCGGACCCGCTCCAGAACTCCCGGGAGCAGAGCGATCGGGGGAAATGCGTACAGACGCAGCCTCGGCCACGTCTGCATCATGGCGTCCAGTCCCAACGGGGCTGGATGCCTGAGAGAGAACCACAGTGGACAGTGGGACGTCTCTCGAGACGCGAACAAGTCCACTTCCACTGGGCCGAATCTCTTGCACATGGCCTCCACCACCTCTGGGTGGAGTCGCCACTCCCCGGGCCTCAGCCCCTGCCTCGACAGGATGTCTGCTCCCTGATTTTGGTCCCCGGGAATGTACATCGCCCTGAGGGACGATAACTTCCCCTGGAAGTCCTCGGACTGGATCTGACTCACGATGGCTGGAATTGTGAGCATCCTGAACCTGAATCTCCTCAGAGACCGTTTCAGGAGCCTGAGATCTATTATCGGAAGCAACCCACCATCCTTCTTGGGAACTATAAAGTACCGGCTGTAGAACCCGGAGTCCCTGTTCGCCAACGGAACCCGCTCTATGGCTTCCTTGGCTGACAGGGCCTGTACTTCTTGTTCCATAACCCGAACCTGCTCTGGGCCGACCACAGTCCGGACCACCCCGTTAAACTTCGAGGGAGGAGAACCGAACTGTAGTCTGTAACCCAGCTCTACAGTCTGCAGGACCCATGTAGATACACTCGTAAGGCATGTCCATGCACCAAGATAATCTACTAAGGGAACCAGCCTCTCGAGGCTGGCCTCGGGTGTCAACCGAGCCTCGTTCCCGATCCCCTGAAGCGGTTGACCGGCAGGGAGAAGTCGGGAACGATTTTCGGTGGGTGCACACGTTTGCTGTCCAGCCGCAAGTCCTGTTGGAGGCAGCGAACACAGCACGCGTGTGCGGGAGATCAGTGAGGCCCGAAGCGTCTGTGACGGCGGGAACAGAGCACTGATCTCCCGAGAGCTCCGGGGAGAAGACGACCTCGGTCATTCCGTCCCGGGGGGGGCAGCTCTCAGCGATCCAGCCGCAGCTAGGACCGCTTAGTGGCAGCCTTCTTCGCCTGAAGGACGGTCCTCAGATCGGAGTCCTCGGACGAGGATAGGGAAAGTGCCTCAGCAGTCCCATATCCTGTCATGAGGTCCCGCTGCGAGCCCCATGATCTACGGCGCCGCCGTGCCTCAGCAACAGCGGGCCCAGAACCCTGGGGCTCGCGGGCTTGGCCGGTCTCACTGAACACAGCCAGCCGTGAGCGCAACACCCTGAGCGGCAGCTTTTCACACTCGCTACAGGCGGCTCCCTCGAGAGCCGCCCTAGCGTGCTGCACGCCCAGGCATTGTACACACAAAAGGTGTGTGTCCGTGCCCGAAATGAATCGCGGACACGGGTGCACACACCTTGTGAACTGTTGCTCACTAGCCATCTTGGAGGGAATATTTTGTGACAAAACAACACCAAATAGACAGACAATTTCACATATAGCGCTTCGCTGAAGAGCAAAAAAGCTAGTGTGTGTTTGCATCAGCTTTCTTTTTGTATCTTCCGGGTATGCCGTCATCTACTACGTCACGACGCACCACCAATCAGATTGGCTTGATTTCATTCATACTTCAGATGCGTAACGCTGTGGGCGTTCCCCAGAGTGTCGTCACTCGACGACGCAGTGCGAGTTCCCTCGAAGGGGAACTCCATTAACTGCAAGATGCTATCCTATCAGTATGGGCCAACATTTCTAAAGAATGCTTTCAGCACCTTGTTGAATCAATGCCACGTAGAATTAAGGCAGTTCTGAAGGCGAAAGGGGGTCAAACAAAGTATTAGTATGGTGTTCCTAATAATCCTTTAGGTGAGTGTATATATATATTTTTTTTTTTACAAATTCTGAATCAAACAAAATAACAAGGAAACAAAATGCTTCCTTGCGTTCTCTTTCCAACACGTTTAGGTTTGACTGTAATCATAATGCAAAAACGAACACTTCAAATCACTATTTCTAACAAAAAAATACCTAAAACTTCACAAAAAGTAGTCTTTGAGATCGTTTAAATTTATATTCAAATCTTCCACCTAATAAAAATATGCAATTAGGCTACTAATTATGTATAAAATTTTGTATTTGTATTTTGTAAAGTGGGCAGAGCCCGGCGGACACAGAGGGGACGAACCGAGGGCGGGGCTGAGCGGAGGGCGTGCACCTGAGACCCGCAGTGACGGATTGTTTGACAGCTGTCAGACTCGCGAGTCGCAAAGATGGAGAATGACTGGAGTGACGGCAGCTTTGCAACAGAGCGGTCATTTCTCCTACCTTCACCTTTAGTGGAGGAGGGTGGATTGTCTGTAACAGACACAAACCCGGAGCCTTATCAATGCGAGCCGCTGCTCAAACTGCGTTAACTCCCGATGCCGACGATGCTAGTGAAGCAGCCGCGCTAGAGAACTGACCTAATCTATCTGCGTATCTACCACTTGCGTGTCAGGGTTTGAAAGCGTGTCTCATGTATGAAAATTATCTGTACACATGACGGGCGGCAATAATATCGCAAGAAAAGCCTGACGTGTACTGACAACTGCATTATTTAACAGTATTTTCTTCAATACAATGTTAAAGCAAGTGTCAAGTGAGTTTCATTCATAATGTTTACTTCACGTAATATGACAGTTCATACTGGAGTGAAGCCGTTCTCATCATGTGATTGGGGGAAACATTTCTGAGGGCGTGGTGAGCTCGTGCCAGGGGCGCGGATAGTGAGCCGTTGGAGGTACCATCCTACGTCACGATGTACCACAACGTCCAATAGGAAAATTCAACTGCAGTAGCCACCGTTCAACCTTAAGAGGGCAGCACTTTGGCGGTTTTACACCATATTTTATAGAATTAAAACACTTTATACTCAAATGTCAAAACATTTACTCGAATCAATTAACAGCATTAATAAAGCCCCATATTACAGATCATTAACTAAAAAAAGTTGGTTTAGGGTTTAGTTACCCTTTAAGTAAAATTCACTGATACTAGAGAGCGGTTTACACAATAATTAATTATCTTACCTGTACAGCAAAAACACGTGCACCACAACAGGACTTTCTCCGCAATTCCACCTGCCGTCCATTAACACCCGCTGTTTGGTCTATTTGACTTCTGCCTGCAGACCTTTTCTACTTATTTGTCCATATACTTATTCTCCCGCTGTTTGCACTATTAAAACGCGATTATAAGTGTGTTCCATCGTCTAATTTTGTTTTTTCATCTCAATAAACACTTCGATAGAGAAACTGCGTCACGTCATTTCAACATGGCAAAATGAGGGGCGTGACCCTATGTACTTAAACACTGCTAATAGAAAATATGTGTGCAGTCTTCTCATGCGAGTGTACATCATTCAGATAACTCGTCATAAAAGCACATTTATGTCGTTATGTAAATGTTTTTAAATTAGCGCCAAACTTAATATTAGGCAACTGTAATATTATTAGAAGGTATGTTTTTTTTTTAAACCCCATCTCAAATCATGTTTGTAGCCGTTTTGTGTGACTGTGACTGTCCACCTTAGAAGCAAACTGTTCCCTGTGAATATGCAAGACTTCCAATTCATTAGCTAAAGGTAAATAAATAGAAAAATGACAAAGCAGTGAATTGTAACTATTTTCGGTACAAGCAAAGTGGTTTTGATTATGATAATACATTAAAATAATACCAGTTTGCTATATCGGGCAGCATAATGGAAGCAGAAGCTTTGAACAGTTAAAAATTGCCATTTCTGCTCTTACATTAACCATAGGTGGATAGAAGTAGCCTACTAACAACTTCAAAGGTTTTGTTATGGCAAATATACATTTACTGCAGTCAGTTAACTGTTTTTAGTAAACATGTAAAACACAAAATCACAGATTTTTAATAGGTTTGAGATGAAAGTGAATCCTGCATAAACTCAGTAGCCTATGGCCTATATGGCTCAAAACTAACTACCCATCATGACCTCAGACTGAACTGAAAGTCTTTTTATGCAGAACACAAACAGGTGGAGACAGGAAATGCACAGACTTAAAGCCCTTTAACACATGCTGAACTGTTTGAAATTACTTATTTTAATACTGATGTTTATAGATAAAAATCAAAGTAATCTAATGGTGCCTGAGGATAGGAAAAAGATGTTTGGGTGAGATTGAATTTGACAAGAAAGTGTCTAAACTACAGTCAGATTTTTTTTCTCTCTGAAAACTAAACCAAATAACTAGCCATCATAACCTCACACTGAACTCTTCTCTGAACTTGTTTTTTTCTGGAACACAAAACAGCTAGAGACAGCAGCTTCAATATTTAGTAGACAAAATCCTACAGACTTAAGGCGCATTCACACCAAGTACGATAACTATAACATTTTTATATTCGTTCGAATTCTATGAGAATAGGGAGTCCACACCACAGCTACTGCATATCAATGACGACACAGAGGAACAATGTAGTTAGACTCGCTTTCAGAACAATTTATTCCAGCTGATAAAAACACTGACAGCCAATCAAAATACACCTGACTTTAAAGAGCTCAAGCATGTAAGGCAGATGACAAATGCAGCACGTGCTTATCATAAACAGAACGTCCATTTGTGTGTACATTAATATAGTTATCGTCCGGTGTAAGCTGGCCTTTACACAGGCCATCTTTTGTATTGCCAATAAGCAGCCAACTTTCAACTCACCAGGCAATGCCCTGACCACCGTACCAACCAAACAGCAACATGTTAAAAACTTTGAGAGTGGATAACGATTGATTGTCTGTGTGTGTGCTTGCTTGCTTGTTTGTGTACGTTGCATCTCTGTTAATGGCTTCTTTTTTATCTGAGAACAGTGGGACCACCACTGTGGCGACAACTTTCAGACTCACACCTGTATAAATAAATGTATAGCTTGATTTAATACCCAAAAAGGAACTTTATCACGGTCCATAACTCAAGCATTTTAAACAGACAACATAAACGTAGTGTGTGCTTATAATAAACAATGTTATCATTCATTTGTGTACACTAATATAGTTGTCTTTATCTAGTCCCAGACTAAAACGCATATTTGTTTTAACAAAGCAGCTAGCACTGGTTTCATATCTTAAAGGGCCCCTATTATGCTATTTTAAAGTTTCCTAATTTTGTTTTGGAGGTCTCCTACAACATGTTTGCATGCATCAAAGGTCAAAAAACACTTTCATTATCTCATAATATACATTGCACATCACCTCTCGTTGGATGAATCAGTCTCTCGAAATCCCTCCTTTCAACAAGCTACTCTGCTCTGATTGTCCAGATGGCCCATTCTGTTACGATTGGTCTACCACTTACAGCACGTGTAGGAAGCTAAACGCCCATCACCATAACTGAACTTCAGCCCCAGAGGCTTCCTCATGGTGCGTTCACACCAGACACGAATTAAGCGCGAGTGATTTACATGTTAAGTCAATGCAAAGACGCAAATAGACATTCGGCGGCACGAATGGCTCGGTTGGAATCGCTCAAGTTGAAAAATCGGAACTTTGGCGGATATTCGCGGCACGTTAACCAATCAGGACCTTGCTCTAATAGTGACAACAATGAGAACAAAATCATATGTGGATACCCAGAGCTGTACGATACATCTTCGTACTTTATAGAAACAGGAATAAAAAGGATCTTGCTTGGAAGAAAGTGAGGTCGGACAATCTGGTAAATTGTAAAAAAAACGCTCTTTACTCAATTTGATATACACCTATACATAGGGTGATTTCAGGGTGATTTGGGCACTTTTTGCCATTGAGATGACTTGGAAAAACTGTCCCAATCACCCTGAATTCACCCTATTGATTCACCAAATTGAGCTTATTCGCCGTATTTTAAAGCAACGAGACGAGCCAGCTGGCAGAAGCCCCTCCCATGACGCGAATTTGCATCTGTTGTGAAGTGAATGTCACGTGCAAAGGAAGCGAGTAAACTCAAAATGTTCAAGCGTCCAACTACACGTCTGGTGTGAACGCACAGTCAGTCCTCAGCGATTGTACACACTATAAAGATAGTAACAATGACGTCAATTTTACCATATCAATCCGAGCGAACTAGAACTAGTTATTCAACCCAAACCTCCATCGTAAGGACGACATGAGCAGGACGTTTCTCAGTGATGCGCTACTCATTTTGAGGAACATTATGAGAAGTTGCAACTGTAATTCCTCACCATCAGAATTAACAAGAGTATGTCCATCAACAAAACAACCAATGTGTATATTTCTAATTTATTGCAGTGCACATGCAGAAACTGTATCAATAACGCATACGTTAGCCCAGCACTAATGGGAATGACTGATGTAAAATTAAAGTTTGCAAAACAAACCTTGCTTCAACCTTTATCTTTACTTAAAGTCCCTGTAAAGTCAAAACTAAACATGTTTTCTGAGTTCCTCACACCACAGATAAATGTGTTATTAACCACCCAGCCATAGTGGCCGACAGCTGCTTAGCAGAAGTATTTCAGTAAGACAGTACTAACTTGAGTTAGCTGGTTAGCAAGAAACGTACACAATATAAAACACTAAACTACGTATTTTGAACACCCGGCAGAAAATATATAAAATCAATAATTATTCATACTTACAGGTTGTGATTCTGAGGAGCAAGCTGGTCCAAATAAATTGGGTACTGACCCATCTTTCAAGAGCAAGCATTTTGTTAATCCCGCGTTGAACTGCTAGATTTGAGAAGCAGTCGTCAGTAAAATTACGTGTTTGTGGGACAATGTACAACATAGGCGGGCATTATGCAAATATCTAGTGGCGTAGAACCGTCAAGCCGTGGGATTCGAAACACAAACGAGCAGATTCTTTCTTTTGGGAGACAATAACTTTATTTATTGTGCACTTTCGACTTTACAACTCCATGGAGTGGACTTGTTCAGCACATCCCACAAGCGCTCGATTGGATTGAGATCTGGGGAATTCAACACCTCAAACTCCTGAACCATTGCTTTGTGGCAGGGCGCATTATCCTGCTGAAAGAGGCCACAGCCACCAGGGAATACCGTTTCAATGAAAGGGTGTTCATGGTCTGCAACAATGCTTAGGTAGGTGGTTACGTGTCAAAGTAACATCCACACGGATGGCAGGACCCAAGGTTTCCCAGCAGAACATTGCCCAAAGCATCACACTGCCTCTGCCGGCTTGCCTTCTTCCCATAGTGCAGAGGTAAGTGATGCACACGCACTCTGCCATCCACGTGAAGAATAAACCATGATTCATCAGACCAGGCCACCTTCTTCCATTGCTCCGTGGTCCAGTTCTGATGCTCACAGGGGTCTGCGGCTATGCAGCCCCATACGCAACAAACTGTGATGCACTGTGTATTCTGACACCTTTCTATCAGAATCAGCATTAACTTCTTGAGCAATTTTAGCTACAGTAGCTTGTCTGTTTGAACGGATCACACGGGCCAGCCTTCGCTCCCCACGTGCATCAATGAGCCTTGGCCGCATGACCCTGTCGCCGGTTCATCACTGTTTCTTCCTTGGACCACTTTTGATAGATACTGACCACTGCAGACCAGGAACACCACACAAGAGCTGCAGTTTTGGAGATGCTCTGACCCAGTCATCTAGCCATCACAATTTGGCCCTTGTCAAACTCGCTCAAATCCTTACACTTGCCCATTTTTCTTGCTTCTAACACATCAACTTTGAGGACAAAATGTTCACTTGCTGCCTGATATATCCCACCCTCTAACAGGTGCCGTGATGAAGAGATAAGTGTTATTTTCTTCAGTGTAAATGTCCTAATTGAACTTAGGCCTAAGCCTGGCTTAATCTAAGCCCTGTTCGTGAAATCAGTGGCCAGTTGCATGCTGCTTAGACTAGTCTTAAAAGTTAGTCATCCCGTTTATTTCTTCTAGACTGCTCATAACTTTTTTAAGTCATTTACCCCAAAAGGTAGATTGGTTTAATTTGACTTGGAACGGTAAGACTGATTACCCCTTGGTTGACTGCTAGTTGGTCAAACTAGTTCTTAAAGGTAGGGTAGGCAATTTTCGAAGAGGCTAGCTATAGCGAGCTAGCTTTGAAAGCATAAGATCCCACCCTCCCTTCAGAGCATCTCCAAACCACACCTCCTTCAAAACACATGACAGCAGGGAGCAAACAAAAGCGTTAAACTACCTCATGTCTTAAAGCACATAACATTACAATAATAATGAACATAAACAACCTAAAGAGCACTGACCTGTACCACCTGACTGCTGCAGATTCACTTCGCAGATGATAGTGTTGACATTGAAACTCATAAATTCGAGTCACAAACAGCTCAGAGTACGTCACAGGTTTCCATCTCTTCTAAATTACAGTAGTTATGGTGTGAGCGCAGCATAAACTCTTTGTTTTGGTTCAGGAGGAACTGTAAAAGGTGGCTGCCGTTTCATTTGCGGTGCTTGGTGACTGACGACTAACTAACTCTGCATAGTATGAAACGCGCTGATGATGTGTGATGTATGCGCAAAGGTATTAGAAATACATCCGTTGACATGCAGGTAGGACATTGTATCACTGCTTTAGGACCGAATGCAATGATTGGACGAACATTTATGGTCCTATGCCTTGCACAGACAATATATATAAATATAAATACATTTAGATCACTTAACTTAGTGATTGCTATCAGGATGTGAAGAGACTTTCAACCAGCATAACAAAAATGTTTCTGGAACAAATCGCCTACCCTTCCTTTAAGACACAGACTTAACTAGTGGCTAAGTTTATGCACTTTACACAGGCCATCTTCGTAGTGGGCTCTTTTGTTTTTGCCAATAAGGAGCCAACTTGCAACCCACCAGCCAATGCCCTAGTAGCCACAGCAACGTTAAACAGTGTGGCGGCAACTTTCTCACTCACATCTTCAGAAAACATGTAGTTTGATTTAATACCCAAAAAGCAACTTTATTATGGTCCATAACTTACGCTATTATCCACATTGCTGAGTCCAGTATTAAAAGGAATGGTATTAGCATCTATATTCCATCACTCCTCTCTAAAATAACCGGAGCGTTTCCTCTTTAATTGAGCAAATACAGGTGAAAGCAAATACGGGCGAGAGAGAGCAGCTGCTGAGGTGGGTCTCATAAATTGAAACTGACGTAGCTCAAATAAACACATGCACAAAGAGAATGGAACATAATCGCGCTCAGCACGTCTAACAGTGACTCCAAAGCAAGCTGCTGACACAAGCAATCTTACATCACAGAGCCGACTACAACATTCATACTGAACACAAGGCTGGACCCGGATATGATAAAACGATGCTGTGCTGACCCCGGTTTGTACACCAATTAATTGACAACTTCGATTTTTATGGCATCGAGATGTCTGTAGCGCATACGATCATATGTCGGATGAAATGCCACAGCAGGGGTCTTTGTAACAGTAAGATTTGGGCTTCCTAACAGCGTCGGGATAATAGTCGGGTTACAACTGCTCCACCCAATCAAACCCAAAGTCTGTGTGATTTTTCGTCTGCCAGCCGCTGTTTACACAGAACATTCTGTGAGAAGTAGCTAGGCAACCAGTCAGCCTCTGCCATCTCTCTTTCTTTCTCTTGAGAGGGAGCTTATGTGGGCTTAGCTCTAGAGGAACAGTGGCCCTTTGCAGCGAAGAAGGGAATTACCATGGAAAACACTGGATTGCGCCCGCACACAAAGGGCAAAAAAGGGAGGCTGACATGGCAGAGTGATTCTGCAGTGCGGGATAGACCGGCATCATTACGCGTAGTCAATTCTGTCATGAGTCGTTAAATCTACAGGATAAAGTACAAAGTGGTTCGGCATACGCAAGCGAGCCATCAGGGCAGACTTTTGACCTTTGCTTGAACGTGCATAGCTTTAGATTTCCAACATTTTTGCAGTCTTATTATGTGATCACTGATCATTCTTTCTTTGGAAGGTGCTAGGCGACAGAATGAGCTACTTGCAGCCTAGAAGCATTAACTCAACCAAAGCCGTCTTGCCTTGCCAACTGCCGTGAGTTTAACTCTTAAACCTATGTATATCCAGGAGGGATAACAGTGACTGTAACTGGCAGAGTTTGAAAACCTAAGCCTAACTCTGAAGTGTTTAATCTATCCCTAGTGCTCAGAACGACAGGAAAGAAAACGAGTCCAAAATGTAGCTTCTCCAAACAGCTCATAAACAGAGACTGAAAAGCCAGTAACTGGCTAGAGTCATATTAAACAAGTCAAAAAACGCCCCTTTAAATGCAGGAACGCCTGAATTGTCTTTTATGTGTAATTATATTAGATTTTCAGCAACAAACTATCATTTATTTCTAGCAGCATGCTACTGTTTAAATCAACGTCACAATGAACACAGGTCTACAGTGCCATCTAGTGTACAACAAGGGAACAACAATTTGATTTGCTCTTTACTAACAAACGGTTCTTTTGAACCGGTTCATTTAATCACTTGTTTGAACCGATTCGGAAAGCGTTTGTAAATCACTCGCCTTTGAGGTAGGTTGACCACGATATATATAATCAAACAGAAAACCCGTTTTGAGTGATAAACGTTATATCTGAATTAAACTTTCACTACAACACATAAAATGGTGAGCAAGGGAACATTGTATGAGCGATGATGCAAACAAATCAGGAGTCATGTATCTGAATCCTATATTAGTAAACGGTCTAAATGAACCCGTTTGCTTTAAATGAATATAGCAATTAGGAATTCTTATAGCATTACTTGTTATAATATAAAACCACACCACCAAAGATTTTATAGAAACTTTGTCCACTTTTATTTCTTAAAACATCTTTATAAAAACACAAATATAAAATGAATGGGTAGTTCCACTGTGAATTCTTTTTTTACATAGGTAATTTGCACATTACAAAGCCACCTTCTATGAAAAACATATGATATATAATTGCAATTTTCTTTTAACACAATTTAAAGAGTAAAATCCAAAAGGGGCAGAGAGCTAAAAACAAGGCAAAATAAAAGATTTAAAAGAAAACAGAGAATGAAACAGAAGAGCACAAATCAGCTCAAGAAAGCAAAGGAAAATGTATCACTGTATGTGTGAGTATGTGAGACAGTGACAGAAAGCGAGAAAAAGAAAGACGAAAAGGGAATGACAAAGAGAATGATAATAACAGTAAAAAAGACAGAAAGAATGAGGGTGCGAGCCCTAAAGACTGAAATGAGGAAAGGGCGTGGGCTATCTGCTATTTGAGAAGGGCTCGGTAGAGCAGTTGCGAGTGGCTGGTGCTTCTCTCGTTCTCTAGACAGAAGAGCAGATCCCTGAGGTTTACACGCGTGATGCGCTGGCGAGTGAACTGCCTCGACGCTCCTGCATTTAAGCCCCCGGATGCACTTGTGCACAAACCTGAGCCCTGTCAACATACACACAAACTTTGACACCAGTGCTAAACTGTTTGAACCAACATCTTTTTAAACTGATATTGATAAATAAATAAAAAATAATACGAGTAATTCAATAGTTACAGTTCTACAAAAAATATTTTTCTGTGAATAATATATGGTAATATAATTTAAATGCAATATAAAATAAACATAAATAAACAAATAAAAATACAGAATTCAATTTTTCAAGTATTTTTAAAATTGTGAATTTTTCTCTTTAATTTTTTTTTTAATTAAATATCATAAAAATATAATATAATTACTATAACACTATAATATAATATTCTGAGGAAAAATATTCAGAATATTCAGAATTCTGACGTTTTGAGGAAAAAAAGAGAAGTTTAGGTGAGAATGAAATGTACAAAAAAATTACAAAATATATTCCATACATCAAAACTAGTCAAATGTGACTTAGAATATAGAGTAATAAATATTAAACAAATATTGATAAACTAAAATCAAATAAAAATAACATGACACAGAATTCTATTTTTAAAATTGTGATTTGTTTTCTCTGAAAAATGTAATTAATGTAATATAAGTAGCATGATACAGGAATATATTTTTTTTAATTGAGTAAAAATTAGCTGAAAATGACTGTTACTATGCCTTTAGACTGTCCCATCTGCCATTTGTGACAATCTGAGACCCTTGAAGCACAACCTGACACCTCAAACCTGCCCAACAGGAGCTAAATGATTTAAAGAGGGCACAGAGGGGGACAGAAGGAGAAGAAGGAGCAGACTGCCGTGGTGAGGGAGAGATATTTCGTACCTCTGCATCAGTCCCAAATGAAGGAGAATCCAGTTTTCTTTTCTTTCTGGGTCCGATAGCCGCCAACGCCGTTAAGTTGGCGTCTCTCTGTCGAATCTGAGCCAATTCCTGCTGCTGCATCTGTAGCCACACGCACACATACATCAGCTCTGACCCATAATCAAACACAATGGTCCTCTGACAAGATAAACATTTCAAGTGTGCCATCTTACCTCTTTGGCCTTCTGTTTCAGCCGCAGCTGCTCGGGGTCCTCTTGTCGCGAGCGTGACTGCAAAATATAAATAGCAATTAGAGGATCAACAGTCAAAACACACAGACACATCTGCTGGGATCAAATGAATATGTAAAAAATTAAGGCTGTCAATCAATTCAAATATGTAATTGTGAATAATCTCCGAAATTTTTCACTGTCAATGCATTAATGCATACAGTTCCTGTCTACGGAATAAAAAGATTATGCAATTTGTGTGGAAGAAATATATAAATAACCGCATGTCTATATAAATACAGTGGACAAAGGTAAAGTTATGCAACAGCATCTAGTATGCTGATTTGGAGTTCAAGAAATATGTCTTATTATTATCAATGTTGAACACAGTTGTGCTGCTTAACATTTTGTGAAAACATATACATTATATAGGATAGGATTCTTTGATGAATAGAACATTTTTTTTGAAATAGAAATCTTTTGTAAGTATTAATTTCTCAAAAAAAAAATCTTACTGACCACAAACATTTAATGGTAGTGTACATGTATAAAGATGTTGTTTTTTCAGTTAGTCTGCATTCCTCTGCATTAAAATGTTTATGTTTACATTAACTTTTCTATTAATGGGTGGTATTATAGATGTGGGTGATATTTACTGCGAGTATGATTTTTAAATTTGTAATGAAAACAGTTATTTTACTTCTGTCTACTTGTCTAATGATACAGCTTTAATACTCCAGGTATCAGTTTTGTTTTGTTTTATTATGCGTGTTCATTCATATAATTTCATACATTCAAGTTCATAAAGAAGCAGAGCGTATAAATCAGCATCAACTCTGAAACTCAGTGCACCCAGAGAAGCTTCTGGACAAAAGTGAAGTGAAACACAGAGTCTTTCTCACGTTTTGCACACAATGTCATATTGGAATCCATATATTATACTGTGATGCATTGAATCAGTACAGTGCATCCGGAAAGTATTCACAGGGAATTTTTTCCTCAATTCTACAAACAATACCCCATAATGACAACGTGAAAGAAGTGTGTTTGAAATCTTTGCAAGTGTATTAAAAATAACAAAGGGGGGGGGGGGGGCATGTACATGTACAGTACAGTACATGTTTGTAGAATTTAGGAAAAAAAATACGATTTTAATCCATTTTGGTTTATGGCTGTGACATAAAATGTGGGAAAAGTGAAGCGTTGTGAATACATTCTGGATGCACTGTATCTTGTTTGAAAATAAAAGAATGCCATTAATCATAGATAATGAATCGCAAGCATCAACAAAATCAAATCCATTGTGGTGTGAGAAAAAAAAATTACCACTGAGTTTTGGAAGACTGCGTGTGTGTGTGTGTGTGCGTGTGTGAGTGAGTTAGTATGCTGGAGGTGCTTTACTAACCTTAGCTGCCTTCATTAAAATTTCTCTCTCCTGTTCCTCTTTCTTTTGTTTCTCCAACTGGTCAAGTTGCTCAAAGAACTTCAGCTGAGAGCGAACATCCTCCACCTGCTCATACCGACTATCCTCCTGCACACACACACATCATTAACATTACACACAGCCTTGAGGCTCAAAACGAAAGCTGTCACCCAAAGGATGGAGTGTCTCGCTTTTGAGACCAAAATCCACAACGGCCCCTGGATTCCAAGCCTGACATAAAAGAGACCTATCCAGGGCTCAACAAAGTGTTTCTGGTAAAGAAATATAAAAATGTTACTAAAAATACAAGCTAAAATATTGCAAAAGCAAGTACAATCCCCACTACTAGCACAACTGGGTCTGCAGACTTACCTTGTAAGTCATGTTCTTTTGCTGGGCGATCAATGAGACTTTCTCTAGAAGGTTTTGCAGTCTCTGTTGAGTGGCATGAGAGACGATGTTCACAACCTCGGGACCCAGCTCTGTCACTCCAAACCTTTGGCCTGACAACATACAGGGCAACAACTATCAGCTATGGTAAAACAGCAAATACAAGATTTTGACATAACTAGAAATCTCACCTATCTCTAGTATCTTGTGCTGTAGCATACTGGCGGAGAGGAAAGCTTCATCCTTACAAGACCGCGTGACCGCGCCGACCAGCTCAGAGTTGGTGGCCAGGATACGGGCACTCTCCTCCGAAAGATTAACGCCAGCCATTGAGGCCACGTCATTAATGTCGTCATCATCCCTGTACAGATTTAGGCAGTTTTTGTTGAGTTGAGTTTGTTTCTCCAATTGTACAAATGCTACAAAACTATGACTTCAAAATACTTGTAATAAACATGCCCTTGCTAAAATCTGACATCGCATAACTGCTCTGATGCCAAAGATTAACGCTGATTCTTGGAGACCCTACACACACTAAGGGCCCTATCATACACCCGGCGCAAAGCAAGTGTTTTTAGCCCGATGCAGTTATCATTTTCACATCCAGCACCACATTATTTAAATATCAAATGCACTCGTGCCCATCTGTACATTCTGCTTATTACACACACAGGGACGAGCAGCACACAAACATTTTTAAATATTAAAAATAAAAGGATTGCTCTCTGGAGAAGCATTCAGTCTTTCCGACAAACACAGACAATATTTCAGGCATGTTGATAATATACTTGTAAAAACAAATGTGACCCGTGCTGGCAAAATGAGACGAAATGCACATGGGCTAATTACGAGCTAAAGGCAAAACAAGTGAAAAATGTCACAGAATGTTTCACAAAAATTAGTTCATAAAGCCCTTGCACAGCGATCCCAATGCTCCAAATAGTAATTAAACATCTAAAATTATATTTATTTGTAAATTTTCTGAGAGGAATCCCTTTCCTTTGTTTTGATAATTATGGAAAAATTGCTGTTTTTCTCTACTCGCTTCTCGACGACTAGTGCTTCCCCTCAGCACAAGTATCGTTGTAAAGCACAGCTTTGTGAATATTCTTTGTGAGTCTGAACCAGTGAAATGTGATTTTCACACTCATGCTGATGTAAGCGATCTTACCCGAGCTGACTGACACATCCGAAGCGTGCGCATAAAGACGCCTCTCAGACAGCGCGTAACCCGGATATACACGGAATTACAGTATTTCAAAATATCTGTTCTGGAGAGTATTCACACAAACATCATCTATCAACTTCAAATAGATGTAGTCTTTTTTGTCTCTATATACACACACATATACAGTCAAACCAAAAATTATTCAGACACCAGATATCATTTTTTACTGGTGGGTGGAAGCCACTATAGTTCATTTATGTAAGTGAGGATAGCAAAATAAAGTAAACATTATACCCAAAAATTCTTCATACAGTGGACTAACAGAAAAATGTATAAAAATGTGGGATGTATAAAAGTGTTTGAAAATTATTCAGACACTTTGACCTGACCATGTTTTGCTTAAGTTTTTTTTTTTTACTTGCTAATGCGACATTTTACACCACAGACTGAACAAAATTAAGCATTGCTTGGTAATTGGTTGACCTAAATTGGTATTATCTAATTGTGTACTTAAAGAGCACCTATCATGGCATTTAAAATGTTCCAAATATTGTTTTAGAAGTCCCCAACAACAGTTTTGCATGCATGCAATGACAAAAAAGACTTTAGTTTTCTTATAATATGCATTTATTTTTACCTGTTTTGACAGCGATTCTCAAATGATTCCTTTAGTGATTCACTTTTCAAAACCCCGCCTTTACGTGATGCTAATCTGCGGTGATTGGTCCGATGACCCAGTCAGTTGTGATTGGTATAGTCTGTGCAGATATTTTCGGAAACGGAACGCCCATCAAAGTCTTATAGTGACAGTAATTTGTTAATATGTGTCAGGAGTTATGATTGTGAAAACCGCGTCTGTACCGTTTGATTGTAATATGAGCCTCAGCTGATCTCATTCATAAAAAAACTCCTCTATTCTCCTCACGAAGACTCGCGACAAATCAACATCCCTCAGGGCTTTTAGTTCAAAAGTGTGCAGATGAGGAGACATATTGATAGATTATCATATGTCTGTGTCAAATTTCTAAACAGAGGAGTATTTTTTATTCAATACTTTCTCAAAATGCGCAGATATAGCCTACCGGTAATCATGAGCGATTGAGTCTCTTATGTGTTGTTTTCAATTCATCCTGGCAGCCGGAGGGCGCTCTGTGCACATGTAGTCCATATATGGTACAGACAGACGAAGAAGATACCATGTGCCATAATAAAAGTCCATAATAAAAGCTTCCTGAGATCGCGAAACATACATTTGACGACTTATAAACACTCAATCGCGACGATGTATGGTTTTTCTTCAAGCCACTTAGTCTTCAAATGCTCATCCTTGGGCAGATGAAAAAAGTTGCTTTTGAGTAGCACTTCAGAACACAGCGTCTCGTCGCCATGATGTTTTCTAGTTTTCACTGGCGTCTTGGAGCGCAATAAGTGGGCGTATCGTATTCAAATAACTTGACAAGTTGACGTCATCTAGTCAGAGAAAAAGCTTCGGTCTTCTAACGATTCTTAAAAATGACTCGGAGTCGACTCTTACTTTTGAAAGAAAATAACTATATATACGGTGCCCTGTCATATTTCAAACTATGCAGGATGTTTTCGTTCACTTAGATCTATGTTACACACTACATGAAAGGTACATTTCAAAATTCCATGATAGGTGCTCTTTAAATGTAACAGCTGATTGGTTGATTGTAATCCATTACATACCTTTCTATCAAAGTTATCTGACATTTATCAATATGAATTTGTCCTGACACAGTTTAACTTGAGTTCTTGTCATATTTTATTATCATTTTCTAAACTATAGCAAATGAACTGTGATAATGTGAGAAAATGTTGAAGGTATCTGAATACATTTTGGTTTGACTGTATAATGTTCAGTACAGAGTTGTTATTGTTAGCTAAAACTATTATAATAAGTTCTTGTCAATGGAAATAAAGCTAAAATATAAATATTAGATGAAAAAACTTAAATGAAAACGTTGCCTTGAAAACTAAATGACATAAGTTAGTTGTTAAGACAACATTTTTCAAGACAACATGAAGTAATAAAATTACAAAAACTGAAATAAAATAAAGCTAAATAGAGATATTAAAAACTAATAAAACTGACAAAAGCACTGCAAAATTACTAAAACCTGAAATGAATAGCGAAAATACACAAATAAAAGCTCATTCAAAATATTAAAAGGTTAGTTCACCCAAAAATTAAAATTCTGTCATTAATAACTTACCCTCATGTCGTTCGACACCAGTAAGACCTCCGTTCATCTTCGGAACAGAAATTAAGATATTTTAGTTGAAATCTGATGGCTCTGAAAGGCCTCCATTGGCACAATGCACGGTCCACTCTCAAGACCCTTAAAAGGTACTAAAGACGTCGTTACAAAGTCCATCTCACTACAGTGGTTCTAAAATAACTTTATGAATCGGCGAGAATAGTTTTTGTGCGCAAAAAAACCCTAAATAACGACTTACATAGTGATGACGATTTCAAAACACGGCCTCATGAAGCTTCGAAGCGTTATGAATCAGTGAGTCGAATCATGATTCGGATCGCGTGTCAAACCGGCAAACTGCTGAAATTTGGCGATCCAAACTGCTGATTCGACTCGCTGATTCATAAAGCTTCGAATCTTCATGTGGCCGTGTTTTGAAATCGTCATCACTATACAAGTCGTTATTTAGGGGTTTTTTGCGCACAAAAACTATTCTCGCCGATTCATAAAGTTATTTTAGAACCACTGTAGTGAGATGGACTTTGTAACGACGTCTTTTGTACCTTTTAAGGGTCTTGAGAGTGGACCGTGCATTGTGCCAATGGAAGCCTTTCAGAGCCATCAGATTTCAACTAAAATATCTTCATTTCTGTTCCGAAGATGAACGGAGGTCTTACGGGTGTCGAACAACATGAGATTAAGTAATTAATGACAGAATTTTCATTTTTGGGGGAACTAACCCTTTAATAAATACTATAATTGTACATAATATATGTATAAAAATGTATATTACACACTATGTGACCTGTGGTCTTGATAATGGCACTTTCATATTTCATGCAGAAACTACTTTCTGAGATGAGTTAAATCAAATGAAAACGCACTTATCACTTTTAACACACGTTGTGTAGTACTCATGTTTTGCACAATGCCTCGTGGGTACTCTATTCTCTACTTCCTGTTAAGTTTGATGCACAACTGTTGCATATATGCTGTTAGCAGTGCCATTCGGACCAAACTAATATGCCCTCTGTGATTTGAAATCTCACTTAAGATGGCCATGACCCTATGTAAACCACTATTGGGCTGCTGGAACTTGCATACTTGCATTTCACATTGTCTCATACAAGATCATTCAAAAGTTGAATAAACAACAATACAAACCTGAAAGTTCCTCCAACACCATCCTTGGCTTTATGCTTCTGAGCTATCGCTACAGACACAGAGCCGGGACCCAGTTTAGTGCCGCTCACCACACCCTGCTTCATTGCCACTGAAAGAGAGAAAGGTTACATTTTCTGTCACTGTATTATGAAAAACGAATCAGACAGTGATGGATCTGACAGACACCCTCACCTGTCTGGATCTGTTTGAGCTGCACCTGAGGCTGACCCACCACTATGTGGCTGTGGGGCTGACCCCTGAGCGTTACCATAGGAGTGGTTGTCAGGGTAACCTGAGGGGGCTTCACTATTGCCCCCTGCTGTGGAGGCTGCAACACCTAAACAAAGACATTGAATGTAATTCTATAATTACAAACATATGGAGAAGATTTTACTGGTGCGGCTCAACAATAAAGATGGATTGCAGAGAGTTTTGGGACAGCTGATAGAACCGTCATTTGCCCTGTTGGGCCAATGCTGCATAATATATACATCTCATATTTATTGATCATGTACATTTGTTTTTAAATACTTTTTTAATGTATAAATAATTATTTATTCATTATTATTGATCATGTATAGATTTAACTATTTGTTTATATATAAATAATAATAACAATAATAATAGTTATAATTGTTATGCTTTAATATGAGAAAAGGGACTCTAATTTAAACTGTTTTTACAAATACCACTTTTACTACTGATACTTTTCATAAAATATTTTAATGTTTTTATTAACGCATTCAACCGTAAATCACTTGCATATGCGACCAAATTTCACACTAGGTGACTAAAAATATCTTTAATTAGCCAATGGCAAGCAAATTGTACGATTTTCACTTGCCTGTGATTGAGTTAGAGGGGAAAAATAAGATATAGCCATAATCTCACTGTCTGTTGAGCTTCGCGCACCGCCTATGGCTGAGACACTCAACGTGAGAAAGGAGAGGCTTTTACACATGCCATGTAAAGAGAATTTACTGTCACTGTCCCGGTCAGGCCAGTGCTGTATCGTCATAAAAGTTCACCATTTGCATTTTTTTAGCCTTGCCTATTTAAAAATTCAAGCACAAGAAGATGAGAAAGATAGCTCTTGCACGTCTGACAGAAAGCCTAGAAAGTATACTGAATTGCAGTCTTTCACATCTTCTTGCGCTTGAACGGACAATTTCATTCAAAATTGTCAAAATGCCCATCTTGGAAAGTATCCTAGTAAACATAGTCAGTTATATTGAAACATGTGTACAGTTTCTGTATATTGCATCGGTGTATTGTGTCTTAAACTGACAGCAGACTAATATTCCTGTTGCTGTTGTCTCTGTTTTTAATGTTAATCAAACAAAAAAACTCACAGCAACAGCAAAAAAAAAATCACTCACTGCTCTTGACTGAATAACTTTAATTAGGATTCATCTATATTTAATTGATAAACTTTTTTCTATTGTGCTTATTTGTGCTATTTCTTGTAGTTTGATATTATTTTTATATAGAACTTTTTCATTTGCATCTTGCACTGCATGTAAAAAGACTGGCGAGTAAAATAAAATGTACTAGCCAATGGTGACTTTCAGTGTCTGTAGAGGGTTGATCTACTTCAACAAAACTCAGTCCTGAATGTGTATATAAAAATTGTTATATGAACAAGAATGTTATACTGATTTAAGTCTCATCATTCTTAAGTACACATAAACCATAAACAAGTGATTCAAAACTGTGTTGTAGCATTTTCGAATGATGTTCAGCCCACTTTGGTTAACAATGCAGACATTCAAAAAACATTAACAAATCCATGTCATAAAATCATTTAGTCCCTTTTTTTAATGGAACCGTTTCTGAATAAGAACCAGTTCACAATCTCAACCCTCATCCATTGTCAGGTCCAGAAATTTACTGCCAACAGTCAATATTCTGCACCAGTGTGTAAGAAACACCAGCTAATTATAATGATATGCATATGATGTTTACCTTTGTATTAAATGACACAGCTCAGAATGATTTTATACTTTGCCACAAGGCAAATACAGGCAGGCATTACCCTTCAACATCATTTAAACTATGTACTAAAGCAATTAAAACTCCAATCATTAAGCCCAGTGTAAATTAAGACTAAACACCTAATTTTACCTGCAATATGCTGTTAGTATTAATTATCCCAATAGTGTCCTTGCCCTCACTAAAAAACACATGAGGTGAATTATGCATGTAGATGTCTTTACCAGAGAGGCGGTCTGGCTGGAGTTGCTGAGGGCAGGTTGGATGAGCGTGCGAGGGGCTGTGGCGGTGGCTCCAGCAGTGTTGGGGCTGGTAAGCACCACAGCGGATGCCTGGAGGGCCTGGCTCTGCTGGATGAAGGCTGTGGAGTCAGGAGTAAGCTGTCGCAGAGCTGGAAGACTCCTCTGAGGAAATGCATTGAAGAGGAAAGATTAATTGTGGGCAATAGGACTGTCCCAATTATGAAGTTTTTATACAATCATACAAGCAATTGCAAATAATGATTTAATGCAACTCCATATCCTCCTACGCTTCAGCTAAGTAATATGCGGCTTGTGCAGGCAGCGTGAATGCTGCAACGTGTTAAAACCACCTCCCAAATAAACATGCTGTTTACATGTGCATTGTGAAAAAGGCCTCACTAAAAATGATTTTTCCCTCCAATTAGTGGACTTTAAACCACTTAGGATAATTGTCTATTTGATAAAAGGTAATTATGGTTCCTGTATCTGTAATACAACTATTCATTCAAACTGAATTGAGTTACAGTTTCTAAGTAATTTACCTTAAGGAAAGGCACTAGATAAGGCTGAGGAGACGAGTTGAGCTCTTTGTAGAGCCTGCTGGTGAACTCCTCTGCTTCAATCGCCCCTTCCTGAGGGGAAAAAAAGCAAAAACAACTCACATATAGGGACATTTTAGTATATTTAGAGGTTCATGTGCCCCAGGACCAATACAGGGGGGTCCAGAGAGCACATAAAAATAGAGTTCATTTAAAATAAACATTTTATCATTTTTTTATATGTTAAACAAAGAAATGTTATGATGTAAAATGAATAAGAAATATATAAGATTTGTTACTATTTCTATATAACTAAGCACATTTTTGAACATACAGTACGGTATGTGAACACCTTTGTACAAAAAGTCATGATCATCAGGTTTTAAACAAAACTCAAGAGTTGGTGTCATTGAAAGTCAAATCATATACTAAAACATTCAAGATGTTAAATTCATTTTTCAATTAAACTTGAAAATATGCTGATAATATAATTTGCAATGACCAATTTTCAATCCAATTGTATATAGTAGTTGCCAAATGTGATGTCCAGATGAGGACTGGTTTAGGAATTTGTTTTAATGACACTACAAGTTCGATTAAACCATCAAAATATGAGGTTTAATAAAACCATTTTATATTTTAAATATGAGGAAAGAACAAAACAGTAAACATGGTTAAGGTCTTTATCCGACAAAATTATTTGGCAAAGTACAGGTTTTATTTTACTATGCAAAAAGCTCACAGAAGAAATCATATATTATTGACTATAACCAAATCAGTTACTAATATTTTATTGGTTCTCTTTTGTTTTGCATGTGTTCAAAATTTCTTTGTATGAAAGCCTGACCAAAAACAGATTTTTATTAATATTTGAATAAAGGGTGAAGATGTAAAATGTCCTAAGCCGGACATGACTTTTGGACACTACTGTATATATATAATTAAATTCTTACAATTATATCAGGTCAGTACTTTTTTTTATCTTCAAAGAAATTAATACTTTTATTCAGTATTGTATTGATCAAAAGTGACAGTAAAGCTGTTTACATTGTTACAAGATTTTTTTTTTTTAAACCTTCTATTCATTAAAAAATCATGAATAATAATAATAATAATATTAAACAGTTTTCAATAATAATAAATAATGTTTCTTGAGCACCAAATCAGCATTTTATTATAAATTTACCATCACATGAATAAATTACATTTTAAAATAGAAAAGTTTTTCAATTGTAATCATATTTTACAATACTACTAATTTTACTGCATTTTGATCTAATAAACCTCAAAAATGGTCACTAAAAGAGAATCAGTTCAATTCAGCTTTTACGTATTGTCATTTTAAAATCTAAAAAAAAAATCTTTAATAATGACTCACAAAATGTCAATGTTTTTTCCACAGAATCAAAAACATGCAAACATACTCAACCTCTGAGACTCACCAGCAGGTTCCTGACCAGCTCTTTAACATTGGCGACAGTCTCTGATGACTGCTTACCGCTAGTGGCCAGCTTTATCAGCGTGGACAAGAAGTTCCTACATTTCTTTACATTCTCCATTGTCTCCTATAAAAAAGAAAAGCGATTGCATTAGCACAAAGCAGTTTTACTCCTCCTGCAGTAGCTTAAGGTTATCTTGCAACTGTCCCTTTGACGCATATAAATGTTCAGGTTCAGATTTAACAGCATGAGCCTTGCGTCAAATTGGGATATCAGGGGATTCCCACTCTGAGAAAACAGTTTCTCATTTAGGTTTACACTTGGAAATTTTTTAACAACTCTTAAAACATATATGATCGGGTCAGTTTACAGACCCTTCAAGAAGCCTTTAAGCATGAAGCTAAATGTTCAGCACCGTGTCTTCATTTGTGAACCAGCGTGTCTTTGTGTGACTGCAAAGTTAACGCAGCCTCTCACCGTTGCCGAGGAGACGGTGGTCCCCGTGGCAGCAGTCACAGTCCTCTGGGCAGTTCCTGCCTGCACTGACAACACTGCACCCACAGAGGAGGCCTGCTGACACACGAGAGAGAGTGAGTATGAAGAGAGAAGATGATAGCCAACTGAAAAATACAATTCACAGTGCAGACTGAATCTGTCATTTCTAATGGGCTGTTTCGTCATAATGTGCCTTCTGTACCTGTACAGGTGGTCTCTGGAGTGTGGTAGTGGCCGTACTGCTGGGTGTAGGAGAGCCCTGCTTTATGATGGTGGTAGGGGTAACCTGTCGGGCCATTAGAGGAGTTCCAGGTGCCTGCAGAAATCAGACAGACATCAATGAGGAGAGAGTCCTTCAAATACCAACTAGTTCTCAAACATCATCTCAGGGTTCAACAATAGAGATGGCCTGATGTCCCAGAGCCAGCGTGAGAGATTTCTGGGCTAGTTGGGAAAAACTGCCACTTACCCTATTGGACCTGTGCTGTGTTGTCACAAAATGATCTAATGAACACAGGTGTCAAATCATGCTGATGTAATCTCAAAGTTACACTATCTGGCCTAGATGAGCCACAAAACTACATGCTATAGCCTTGGAAGCATAAGTTAGAAAGGGTAGAATTTATAATAAGTAATATTTCACATTATATGCTATAGTTTCCTATAAAAGTGTGTTTATGAGTTACACTACTGTTCAAAAGCTTGGGTTCTGCACATTTTTTATGGTTATGAAAGAAGTTTATATTATGCTCACCAAGACTGCATTTATTTGACCAAAAATATAATACTGTTAAATATTATTACAATTTAAAATAGCCGTTTTATTTTAAAATATTAGAAATTTTATTTGAACAATTGTATGCATCCTTGCATAATAAAAGTTTATTTTATTTATTTTTTTTTATGTTACTGGCCCCAAACTTTTGAACGGTAGTGTATATTATTGACATTTTTGTTAAATAGACGCATGTTCAACAAAAGATATATACATATTTATGTAGCTTAAAACAGCTGTTTATCATATTTGTGGTGGGGTGAGAACTACTGGCTAAGTAGTTCAGTTTTTTACCTGCCTTGCCTAAATTGTCACTGGCCCCACCACAAATATGATAAATAACTATTCAGCACAGCAGAACATTCTCAGCCGATACCGATAGCTGAGTATTCAGAATGATATCTGTCGATATGCTTTGATTTTCTTAATTAAAAAAAATCTCTCCCAACTAATGCTGAGAAACCTCTTTTTTTGGTACATTGCAATAATATTAGAGGTTAAAATTAAAAACAGAGCCCAAACTATATTTTCAGATATAATAATTACACTTAAATAAAAACTGAAATGCTTGTATACCACTCAGTTGCACATAAGGTAGATTTCATAAGCACTTGTTTACATGTAAACAAACTCCAGCTGGTCCAAAACGCAGCAGCTCGAGTTTTTAGAACCAGGAAGTATGACCATATTAGCCCGGTTCTGTCAACACTGCACTGGCTTACTATTAAACATGATTGCATACATTTTAAAATCTTGCTTATTACTTACAAAGCACTAAATGGTTTAGCTCCCCAGTACTTGAGCGAGCTCTTAACGCATTATACTCCACCACGTCTATTGCGGTCTCAATTCTGGCCAGTTGATAATACCTAGAATATCAAAATCAACTGCAGGCGGTCGATCCTTTTCCTATTTAGCACCTAAACTCTGGAACAGGCTTCCTAGCATTGTTTGGGAAGCAAACACACTCTGTCAGTTTAAATCTAGACTAAAAACACATCTCTTTACAATGGCATACACATAAAACATTTTTTTTTCTTCAATTAAATGATTGTTAGGCTGCATTAACTAGGTCAGCCAGAACCGGGAACACTTCCCATAACACCTGATGTACTCGTTACATCATAAAAAGAATGGCATCTACACTAATGTTAGTCTCTTTGTTTATCCCGAGGTTTACTGCAGTCAGCCGGATCCAGGTCGTATGTCAGATGGTGGACCTGCGCCCAGACATGACCAACGCAATCCTGAAGTGTCTGCAGAGACCGTGTCAATTAGACTCCCCCTGAAAATGCCTCATCGATGCGGCATCCTCAATAAACCCATCTCCGGCATGATGACTCCGATCTTTTGAATATTCCTATTTAATAATTGTTTAATCGACACGTCATCCTTAATAAACCTGTCTCCGGTGTGAAGCCTCCGATCTTTCGAATATTTCAATCTAATATGACCTCTGACCTGTAAAGTTGCCAGATTATACACTGTTTGTTAATTGGCCAGAGGAGAACTGGCACCCCGACTGAGCCTTGTTTCTCCCTTTCTTTTTCTCCATTAGGACACCTGATGAAGTTTTGGTTCCTTGCCACTGTCGCCTTTGGCTTGGCTTGCTCAGTTGGCGACACTAAATTTTCAACTAAATATCCAAATAAATTTAAATACTAAACTAAATTAAATACATCAACTAAATTACTGATCTGCCCACATTGTCACTGTATGATAATTGAAAGGATCACCATTTTCTCCAGAGCGGCTGTACAGCCAAATCAAACTCTGTTGCATTATTTTCCTGTTTAACTCTGTGAAGCTGCTTTGAAACAATCTGCATTGTAAAAAGCACTATATAAATAAAGTTGACTTAAAAAAATGTAAACATGCATATATAATTAACCCTCTGGGGTGACGTTTGAGGGGGGTTTTAGGACCTGGAGATGTTTTGACATGCCCTGAAATTTGTGTTTATTCCTGTTACTTATATCCCCGGTTTCACAGACAAGGCTTAACCTAGTCCAAGACTAAAATGTATGTTTGAGCTGTTTTAACTGAAAGCGACTTGCACTGATATATCTTAAAATACGTCAGTGTCATTGTTTTGTCTCAAGATGCACACCAGTAATGTTTTTTCTAAGGCATGCTCATAAATCTACTTAAATGCCCTGATTGAACTAAGGCCTAATCCTGGCTTAGTCTAAGATCGCTCTTCACTTCACTTCAGCATGTGTGTGTAGTAGTCTGTCTTTTTGAGAAAATGACATTTTAACCTGGTTAGTGAAAAAAAACACATGGACGATTACTGTATGAATAGCCTGTGCTGCGCATAGGTGTAGTCACATTACAGATAATGAGCTCAGATGCGAAAGATTGCACCTCTCGATGGTTTAATACAGATTACATAATCAGAGAATATTTGTTTTTGATTTTAATTTGTTAATTTAAAAGTAGACATTCCAAGCGTTCTATAGATTTCATAACGACATTCACAGAGACTGAGACGGTAGAAAGCACACCCTGTTTGCTTTCTTTATTTTACAAAAGCAAGGCGTTTTGTTGTTATTATGACTGTACACAAATAAAAAAAGACAATGTCTTACTCTTATCTGTATGACCAATAATGAGTATTAAATTTATTTTTTATTAATAATATATTAATTTTATTAATAAAGTTCTTTTCGCTGTAATCAGGAAAAAATGCCCCAGAAAGCGCTGACATTGGATGGCTTTGTGCACAAATAATGTTTAGTGTTAGGAATAACCGTGAACCTGCCAACCCTGGCATGAACTACGGGTGATTCATAGGGTCAAATAGAGCCTGCTTTAAAGGGATAATTCACCCAAAAATTATGTGGCTGAAAAATGATGGGCCCCACTGACTTCCATTTTATGGAAAACAAATACTATGGAAGTCATTGGGGGCCATCAATTGTTTGGTTACCAATATTCTTCAAAATATCTTGTTTTGTGTTCAGTAGAAGAAAGAAATTCATACCGGTTTGGAATAGTTTGAGGGCGAGTAAATGCTGACAGAATTTTTATTTTTGGGTGAACTATCCTTTGAACATCGCTATTTTCTTAACTGTTATTATTGTCATGTTAAATTCAACACAAATGTATCCTTAAAATGAAAACAAAATACATTTTATTTAGCAGTCTAAAAGTTTTTCTGCAAGAGATGCACAATATATGAGCCACCATATAATGTCACCATTGGCCACCATCTCAATATAATGAGAACATTATTTTAATAAAACGTTGTGAATTCTTTGTGTTTAGTTGCCACAAAGTTGTTTAGTTATTTTAGTTGTTTAACTGTGTTTGTGTTAGCGTTGTTATGGGAAGAGCGCAAACCACGACAAAGGTTACACATGCTGACTAGCACATTAATCTCATATAGGATGTGTTTGGTTGAGTTAATTAACCCGCTAACAAAGTGCTTCAGTTTCCCGGTGTTCATTAAACTCTTCAGGTTCTGCTCATGCAGCTCAAACAGCAATGCTGTAATTTGAAACAGTAATAATAATTTTAGATTAAAAAAAATTATAATTGTCGTCCATGCAGAGGCTATTCCATTTTGTTTATCAATGGCACATACATTTTGATTCTTTATACACAAATAATGTTGTCCACTGACTTGTTTGCATTATTTAGGCATTGTTTTATTTATTTGTAAGGCAATCGATTTTTATATATATATATATATATATATATAAATAAAGAAAGCTGGCCATAGGAGTGTAAAAATAATTTTAAAACTTACACTGGTTCAAACTAAACTACTGTACTGTACAGTGCTTGGGACTAGTGTTGTCAAAAGTATCGACCGCGATACCAAGTAGGTACTGACATTTTAAAAATGTGACGCTTTGAGCACTGTAGAGCTGGAATCATAAACACCTCTGACTGGCCATTGTGCTCATGCGCTCATCGGATGTGTCTGTGATAGGCTACAATGATCAACGCACGTAGGCTGATTAGGTAGCAGCTTACGGGCTAACATTCACTGAGCAGTTATAGCACGTAGGCTGGTAGGCTGATAGGCGCCTGCATTCAAACGTTCCCGTGTGTATCTGTGAAAAACGTCATTGATGTATATTTACAACATGTTTTTGAAGAGCTGGTCATTGTAGCCAATCACAGACATATTTGATGAGCGCGTGAGCACAATGGCCAGTCAGAGGTATTTACGATTCTGCTCAACAGTGCTCAAAGAACATTTTTTAAATTTCAGTATCGACTTGTTATCGCGGTCGTTACTTTTGACAACACTACTTGGGACATGGCTTTTAATGGTGAGACTTTTGTTTTTTGTAATCAGGCTCATCCAAATTTTTATATAATTTTACAGGGTTCCCACTCTTTTCCAGCAACCATTTTCCAGTACTTTTCCAGGACATTTTCAATTTTACTACGGCGGGAATAAAAGACAAGGATCATGCCAAATATTGCTTTCTAAGGGCGCTTTCACACACACCTAGTTTGGTCTGGATTTTCGGACTTTTCAGTTTGGTCTGAATCAAAATGACAGGTGTGAAACCTCCCCTGACCACGGTCCAGACCAAACAGACGAAATTTGGTCCAACGAAAAGAGGTTGTCTCGGTCCAGATCAAACTGAACAAAGGTTCGGTTCGTTTCTAGAGTGAAAGAATTTTCTGTATGGTTCAGACTCTCAGAGCATTTACAGGAAGTTCCTGTTTATGTTTAAAAATGATAATGTTATTTTTAAATTTCATCTAGACTACATGGATTATGACAAGTGAAAAGATGCGCAATATGTCAGAAGACAGAAGGTCAGAAATGATTTTGAAAGAAATTTTGTATGATTTTGCTTAGAAAGCCTTTCTTTAATGTGAATTTCGTTTTGTATAAATTGTATCTTACTTTTAATCAACGTTTAATCAGATAATTGCCTGGATTTATTAAATAAGAAGCAAATAGTCTATAGCAGACAATAATCGCGGGAGCGATCACATGCTTTGCACATGAACTGGAGTCTCAAATAAACCCAAACTCAGGAACTACTCGTCTCATAAACATGAGAAATATATGTATATAAAGCTTGAAATGTCCACTTTTAAACGTAACGAAAAGAAAATAGTCCAGCAATGCCAGTGTTCAATAGTGGCAACGATATGCATCCGTTCATTCACTCTTGTCAAAGACACACGTCCGTTTACAAACCAATCAATGTCCAGATGCCGCCCACATAGATGACGACGAGTGGACGCAAGCGTGTCATGTGCAGTTGTTTAGTGCGCTCGCATGATTGCAATTTGAAACCAAACCAAAACTAACCGATTGTATAAAATGTATCAAAACATGAACTTCGGTTCGGACCTTGGTGCGGACTTTCAGGTGTGAAAACACCCTAAGTCTTTAAAAGCCGTACAGTTTATTGCCATGACTTAACAATCCAGCATTTTTCAACATGAGCTCTTAATCATACATTATGACTATGGAAGCTTGTTTACACCACAGAATAGAAAGAAAAGGTAATTGGGACTTTTCATCTCGCTATTCTGACTTTCTCGCAATTGCGAGTTTACATATTTGTGATATAAACGCGAAAATTGTCGCAGTTCTTTTTTCCTCAGAATTGGACTTTATAACTTGCAATTGCAGTTTAGATCTCACAATTCTGAGAAAAGAAGTCAGAATTGCAAGATATAAACTCACGGGTGCGCAAAAAAGTCAATTGTGAAGAAAAGACTTGCGAGTTTATATCACGCAATTCTGACTATATCTTGCAATTCTGACTTTATAACACACAAATTTGACTTTATATCAAAATGATGTGATTAGGTAGCAGCTTACGGGCTAACATTCACTGAGCAGTTATAGCATTAGCTAACGGCTGAGAGTGGCAACACAAGACTAAACATCATTATTCAAAAATACTACTCACACGCATCAAACTCAGCATTCCTGAACATGTGCTTTCTGCAACTAGCGCTAATTGTTTGGGCCAGCGATAAACTCTTTATACTCGGCTAAAGAAATTACTTTTTTAAAAAGAATTTTCCCAGACAACAACAAGATTTTCCAGGACATTTTACATTTTCTCCAATTTTTCATCTGTTTTCCAGGACTGGAAAATTTGTCATAAATTTTCCAAGTTTTCCAGGACGAGTGGGAACCCTGTTTTATATTAGATTTATCAGCCAAAATATTGGTTATCGGCTTTCAAAGATAAAATCATATCGGTGCATCCCTAATCTAATAACATATTAGAACACAAGAAATCTACATAACTACAAATGTATTTCATAGCCCCATTCATTATGAAATGTGTACTGTTGATGTTAAATCAATTGAGGGTGGTCAGGTGGCATTACCTGTGCAGAGGCGATCTGCCCAGGGGTGGTGCTGGTGGGGGCAGCAGGGCGGGCGGCCTGAGACTGGGCCTGCATCTGTGCCAACATCTGCTGAGGGATCATCAGCAACTGACCACTGTCACTACGCACCAACACCATACCTGGAAACACAAACAGACACATATAGAATGGCTGACATCACTTCCCATGTAAATTGTTATTCATTAGTGAGCTTTTCCTATTGATCTGACTGGAGTCAAGTCTGGCAACCGTGCTCTGCTTAGAGGCATGAAGAATAAAGCACACAGTTGGTGGCCTATATTTGCACAGCACACTGAGAACCCTACACAGTCCATCTCCCGTTACCGTGTGAACCAACGGATGTGCTCTGAACAGAAACTGTTGGTTGGAAAATCCAGATGGCCTCTTGTAGAAAAATCTGTCAAGGATTCTGTCCAGCCAGACAACAGGCTTGTCAGAATGACCAGAGCATACAGTCAAAAAGAAAATCATTAGGAAGAGAATAACCAGATTTGCATTTTCTGAAGAAAATACCAGTGCTTGTGGGAAAGTAAAAGACAGGACGTCTCACTACACTATTCATTCCATCTATATGCATGTGAATGATTAAAACCGGAAACGCAAGCTTATACAATGAAGTTTTGCATTTTGCTAGTTTGGTAAACTCTGACCTGTGAATTCGTATCACGCGAAGACGTGTGACCAATAGAAGATTGTTTCATCACAGCGTGACCTCTTGAATGAAAAGAACACAAACTTTAAAAGTGCAGGTTTGTAGCATTGCAGGAAGGTGGAGTAAATCATGTATTTTTACATTTTGGTATTTTTACATCATGCTGCAGAGCATGGCATCATATCACGACCGTTGCAGTGTCCAAAGAAATTGTGTGTGCTCAAAGTCATGTGTAACTGCCTCTTAAAAGAGAAGGTAGAGGAATGAGAGAGGATGGAAACAAGTATATTAGCACATTATTAATATGAAAAGAGTTAGATTTCAAAACTTTTAGCAATAAAAAAGTGAATGGGAGGATCTAATCTCAAAGAATCTCAAATCAAAGGAACTGAATTGAATTGAAAGGAAAAAACTAAATTAGAAGATGCATAATAATTTGACATCATGCAAGGTTAAAGAATGTATACCCAAAGATCCCCCAACCAAAAATAAATAAATACAATTCTGCCATCATATACTCATCCTCATGTTGGTCCAAACCTGTAAAAACTTTCTTCTGAACACAAAAGCAAATGTTTAGCGGAATGATTTTCTTTTTCCCATACAATGAAAGTGAAGGTTGACTGAACCAGTCATTCCGTCTGACAAGAATGAAAGTTATGCATATCTAAAGGATGTATAAACAATAATTGACTATAATTGAATGATTGAAACTATAATTGCTTTTGTTATTGTATGCACTTTTACTGTGTTTCCAGTTTAGGGCGCGCAATCACAACAAACTTCACACGAGATCATAGATGGGTGTTAAAACAATCTCTTCAACTTCCTCTATTGAACAGATTTACATAATTAGACACACATTTAAGAGCTACTGTGAGTTACGGTACCTGGAGGTAGCTGGATGTTTTGGATGTTCTGGCCCGGGTTACTCTGAGGGAGTCGGGGCGCTAACACCTGTGGCGCAATGGCCCTGATGGCAGGGCTGGATGCTGCTGCTGCTGCTGCAACAGTTGCCGGAGCTGCTGTTCTCGCAACCCCCTGCAAAACAGCCCCCTTGGCCACTCCAGGACCGAGCGTCATGCCGCCGGCGGACTGGATGATAGTTTTAGGGGACTCGGACTTGTTCGCGGAGACAGAGGCAGGAGTCTGGTTCATTAAAAGAGGTGTCGTTGTAGTAGAAGTTGTAGTAGTAGAAGTAATCATCCCCGGGGTCGCTACATTGGCTACAGTCGCCAAAACGGTGGTATTATTATTACTCCCGTTAATAGTTAAACCTGTTCCAGCAGTTTGCATAGATGGCCTGACAACCGTCACTGAGGGTCCTGCACTGGATGCTGCGGATGCTGGAGGATTCCCGTAAGAAGACTGTATCACTGTGTTTGGGCTTGGGGCGACAGTGACGTTTCCGTGTCCTTTCGCCACCCCGGGCCCGTTATTAACAACTGGTACAGAAGTTGAAGCCTCGTCTGGTGGTGATGATGATGATGATGATGGGCCACTGGACACTGGAGTGCCGCTTTCAGTGTGCGAATCCATTGCATTGCCTCCGTTCAAAGTTTGCACTGTGGACGTCCCGATCAAAGTAGTTACCATAGCATTAAGAAACGCCGGATCGCCTTAGCTGTCTTCCATATGTGCCTCTGGCACACATCAGTTCAGGAAGTTTGGGTTTTCATCCGCTTTTCCCTCCAGTTGCTGCTTTTCGAAGGAACAAGCGTGAGTGAAGGGGAGTCTCGTGTCACAATGTCAATTTGACAAGTGCCCGTGTCACCTTAAGTCCACTAGTAACAATGCTCTTGGGAGAAATAATAATCTAACACACTTGAAGAGTAGCTGCTTTCATTATGTTCATATGTACAAGAGCTCGCAGAATGTCAACATTAGCTAGTTGAATTGCCTCTTTTCCCGGAGTCAGCGGGGTGATTTTCCGGCTGCCTGGGCGCTTACCTCAAACTTATTGTGACAAGATGTGGAAACTTCTAATCTAATACAACCTGAAGTGTCGGTAAAAAGTTTCTTTCCCACTCTTTTAATACAGAAATCCTTATATAGCAGGTCAAAGCCTGCCGCCATCTTCGATGTGAACAGTGAGGAGCTTTGGACAAAATGACATTGCGCATGCGCGCAGAAGCGGAAACGTCATTACGCTAGAGTTTTACGGAATCCTCATTGGTTGTCTCCCTGCGTGGAGGCGGGACATGAGAAACGTCAGTTGATTCTGGCGGAGCGCGGTCAGAGTCGGTCTGTCATCGAGAAAAGGGCCCTGTGAAGTTGAAAAACAGCCGTTGATTTATACGCGTATTGCTCTTGGGTATATCTAGAGGCACTCTTAGCTTGTTATGTGTTGATTATAAAGCGTGTAGCGACTATTCTGTGAACTTCACAGCGGGCTGTCTTCCCCCAAGATGGCCCCGTGTTTTGAAGCGTCTGTGTTGAAAGCGTGAAAAGGCGCCACACCTCTGCCAGCGTGACTGGCCATAGAGGGCACGCGTGCTACTGCATCTTACTGCACAGGGTCCCTGCTTAAACCTCATTTGACTTACAGTATCCTCACGTTTACTTCGTTCATTTGCATGCTATAGTGTTGATATTTGTTTATTTGGATGCTCATTAGCCACTAAGTTACCTAGGGGCAGCGGCTACTTTTCCTGAGTTTGATATCGAGTTTAATTCTTCAAGTTTGATATCGAGTTTAAATATTTATTGCACAAACGTTACCTCAGGGTAAAAACTATTTTGCAAGCACATTATGCATATAATATAGCAATACGATAGTCAATGAAGGGATGACTTTGAATGAACCAATAAAAAGCTTTTTCTTAGAGACTGTCTAGTGGTCATCATTTTAGTATATAGTAGCATTTTTTCTTAATTGGCATAAGAGGCTGTAGCCTACATTTGTCCTTAAAAGTTCTCCCCAAAGCTTTATTCATCAAAAAAATTGTTGGTGAGGAAATTTGTTTAATGTTGTATATAAGTTACGTGTAGTCTATGGTATTATAACACATTTCTTAAATTAAAAAAATAATAATAATGTAAACTTCTTGATTACTTTTAGATTACTTTTGACCTAATGTTTACCACATTGATTATTGTACCATATTGATATAAAAATACAAAGAGAAAGAAAATACATTCCATTATTTGTTATCAAAAACATGAAGTAGGCTACATTAAATATAATATTACATTACTTCAGGGTTTCCCAGAAACGGGTTTAATGATAATCTATTAAGTAGGCTAATTAAATCATAAAAATAAAAAACATAATCCACATTAAAAAAAGTTGGTTTTTTTTTTTTTTTTTTACCTACATGCAACAATTAACCAACATCAGAGAACCATGAATTTTATTTTATTAATATTTGTTATTATTATTGACTGAATTCTATATTTACATTAATCTCATGGGATACTTCAAGTAAATATATTAGGTCGAAGAGGTTCAGCTGACAACAAAGTTGAAAATATGAAAAGACATTTACCCTTTAATGTGTTTGAAAGACAAAAGCCTTCAAAAGACAGTAACATGTTAAATGACCCACTGCGTGACAATTCAAATATTAGTGATAAATCAGATAATTAGATATGCAATGTTTGAGAAAACACTTGTTAAAAGTTAAATGATTTTTGCAAAACCAGTGATCAAAAACTGTGGGTATCAGTTTTCAGATAGGCACATGACTAGTGGCCGGTCTGTGTGTGCAATTCCACAAACCCGGAAGACCTTTACACATATATATAAGCAGTAGTCTTTTTTTTAACAAAGCAAAACTTAAAAGATAAGTTACGAGAATCAATTACTGCCATTGTGAGAATAACATGGAATCAACTGTCTGATTTCGAGTATTTTAAAATGTATAATCTAATTACAAGTAGTTATGTTTTGGAATCTGTTTACATAATCTAGATTGCATATAATCAGTAACTACCCAGCACTGTGTGGGTGTATTCTTTTCCTTTCATTTCTGGTTTGAAAAGGGTATGCAAACTTGTTTGAATGGTAACATCACCAGAGGTATGTCAAGATTAAATTAAAAGAATTAGTGCTCGTTCTGGAAAAGTCTGCTCTTTTTCTAACTGAGGAGGAAAATGTATACAATATACTAACTGTATACAATATACTAACTGTATTCATTCCTGCTTGGTTGAGATTAAAATATGAAGATGAGGAAAAGCATGTATGGTGCTATAAATGTCTCCAATGACTATGCAAACAGTCATATAATGACAGAGTATAAACAGCTGGTTATAATGTTGTGAAAACAAATACAGTGTTGAATTTCATCATAAGATCCTTAGCTGTTTATAAGCACCAATTAATGAGCACATTGCTCTTCAAATCTGATGTATCTTAAGGAACTCCAGCAGGGAGGAGAAGCACATGATTATTTGAATGACAATGAGGTCCACTTTGAAATGGCGAGCACATTTAAAGATGGAAATGAAGAAACTGAAAGTGAATGTATACACAACAAAATGACTGATTACAACAGCAGTAGTTGCATCAGGCAATGCAAACAAGGTATGACACTTTATTTGTATAATGTGGATATATTCTTCAAAAGTTTTTTTTACTTAAAAATTAGTAAATTATAATATTATTAGACATTATATATTATAATCTATAACATTGTCCTTCAAGTAAATATGCCTGCCATCTTTTGCTGTAAAAAAAATATTTAAATGTGGCAAAATATTAACTGTAACATTAATAGACTTACAATGGAAAAAGATCAGATTATAATATTGAATTTAACAAGTGTGAGGGTTACAATCACCCCCTAAATGAATGGTTGGGACTATAGATGCACTGATACTAAATTTCTAAACCAAAACAGATAGCCGATTATTCAGAATGATATCTGCCGATACCGATAACGATAGTTTGATTTTCTTAAGAAAAAAAATCTTTACCAACTAATGCTATAAACTATACAGGGAACCCTCTTGTTTGGTATTACTATAATATATTAGAGGTTAAACTATTTATTTAACTGCAATTTATTATTACACTGCGAATTTGTGCGCAGGCGATGAGGATGAAGATGATGATGAGAATGAGTGATAATATTTGGATTTGGACAACTCTTGCCTGCTGTCTGAACGTAAGTTGTACAGCATCTTTCAATATACCTTCTGATGTTCATGCATGTTTTTTTTCATGCTATACTTGTATTAAAGAGAAAAAAAGACACACACTCCGCGCTGCCGCTTTAACTGAGGCGCTACAGCTTTGTTTGAATTTGAATGCTGAGACTGTTTCTTATCAGAAGTAACAAAGCACAAAGCTTTTTGTGATTATTGGATTGGGGGTGCGCTACAAATAATTTTTGGTAAAAAATGCGGACCTGGCAACCCTGGCTTGAACTGCTGGTGATTCATAAGGTCAAATAGAACCTGCCTTGACGTCACACACAGTATGAGTTGCAGTCTGACACATTTTCTTCCCCCTTTTGATTGACAGGATATAATCGGCCCTGATCATCATAGTGAAAATTGCTTTTATCAGCCGATATCGTTTTTTGGCCGATACATCCCTAGTTGTAACACTTGAAAAACAAGTTTTAGTCAGCAGAAAAACAACTGAAATTCAAAGGTGTCAGTCACACCTTTAATCACACCTTTTCTCTACTGTGTTATCCACATTTACATTTACATTTAGTCATTTAGCAGACGCTTTTATCCAAAGCGACTTACAAATGAGAAAGCGACTTACAAATGAGTTTGAGTCCACATGCTTGTTGATATATTAAACTGGTATTACTATCATATTCTTTTAATGCCTTACCCTAAACCTAGCGGCTATGAATCGGAAATCTCACATCCACGGACAACAATAGCTTACTTCCGCATTGCAAAAAAAGGTGGATAATTGCCCCCGATTTTCACTACTCATTTAATCACAGTTGTGCTTTGACAAGTTGTTAATAAAATAGATTTAAATGATTGTTTTTGCATCACAGGTGTTGCTCTCCTTCTGCATGTGCAGCTCCGTGAGTTCCAGATTCAAATTTCTGATTCAAAGTTCAGTATTGATAGGCTACTCTATCAGTGCTTTTTTATTTACATTCAGTGTTAATAATACAAGGAAGGGCAACTATTTATTATTATTTTGTACTGTTCTCACACAGGAAAAAAAAAATGTTTGCTGCTTGTTCAAATGTGCACTATGTAAAAATTTTTCAGTAAAATATCAAAAAACCACTAGGCCAGTGTTATATATTTTGTTCAGTTAAGTACTTACAATATTCCAAATGTTCCCAACTATTTGTAAATCGTGAGAAAATTCCTATTTTAACCAAGGAACCAGGACTTGTTAGGGAGTCGCCTGTCGATGGCGTCATATCTGCGTTACCCTCGGTTTCCTTTTATTTTGCAGAAACGCTTTACTCTTACTGCAGTGTGCAACAAGTGTCATAGCAGCCGCCGAGTGAACGCACAGTAACGTCATAACATAATTTTCAACACACTCAGATGTATCTATATGATAAACAGAGCTGCGTTACCTCATACTCATGGCCGGAAAAGCGGAAATGGCGCCGGCGACTGTGGCATAATAAAAGTCCCACCGGCGACTATGTCATAATAAAGGTCCCGCTGCTCGTGAGGCTTGTGTTGCGCTCTTCTTATTAACAATCGCTGCTGCTTGTGCTTCATTCTACAGTAAAGTTAATAATCGCATCCATGAACATGATTTCTGCCCGAGTCCTATCCCGATTCTTTTCCACCGGCTGTGAGGTGGAGACCACATGTCCCAAGATTCTGCGCTCAAACTTGGCGTCATCAAACTGCGCCTTTGTTTTGAATAGGCGGCCTCTAGTGGACGGAAAAGTTACATAGTGCACCTTTAATTAAAATGAGCTAAAGCAACACAATTGCTATACATTTTGTCTTAACTTAATTTGATTGTGTTCAATCCACTTAAATATATGTAAAAATCAAAGTTTACTTAATCCGTTTGGGTTGGGGTTACATTACAATGATTTGTGTTGCATTAGTTGAAACTGGGTGGTGCTTGTTAGTTCCCAGCATGCTTTGCATATGGCTGAATCAAGAGAGAGTAAATGTTGAAATTAAGTGTTATTTTATGTGTTTTTGAGCAAGATGAGAAAAGGGGGAGACTTGATAGTGTGTAATAGTGTTTACTGTTCAATTATGTTGGAATTAGAACCATTTAAATTACAGTGGGTTACCAGAGAAGAGTGGAGCATTTGCTTAGGCTGTGGACTGATACAGCTAATCCCGTAACTGCTGTCCTGAAGGAGCATTTAATGCTTAGCATTTAAAATGCTAATGTGTGTTATCGCTAGTTAAAAGTTTGTTAACTAGCTAGTACAGTTGTTTGACATTAACATATATGACATTGAACTGGATGAATGAATTTATGAAATTGGGCAATTTGACTTAATTGGGTCACTTAAAATGACTTCATTCCATGATGTTGAAGTTACGTGAACAAATTATGTTTGTTTAACTTAATTGATTCATGTGGGACCGATGTACAAGATGAATTCATATAAATCCAACACACTTGTTTTTCAGTGGATATATGATGCCTGTTTTTTTCTTCAAAATAAACAGCAGTCTGAAGACCCTTCTGGCATTTGATGGATTATATTGTACCCACCAAACACTTTAGAAAACAAATGACACTTTTGTTCTCTCGTTGACGTCTTATGCAACAGAATATTTGACAAAATAAATGAAGAATGTTTTATGACAATGTACTTTAGGTCAGGCTACCTCATATCTGTTGCTTCCTGACAATCGGAGCGACTCAGGCATGGGATTCTTCACAGATGGTTCCCTGTGCAAACAACAGCCAGAGTGTTTGGGTTGGCTATGACAACATCAAGACCTTCCTGGGCACGTAAAGCACCATCACTCTAATAGCTTCCATTATATACTTTCATTAGCTAATAAAATATCAGTAAATGCTGCTTTCAGAGGTACAGTAGTCATCCGTTTTCCTGCTGTCGGTACTTTCTGTGTACAAACAAATCAGTAGATACGAGAGGTTAGGTCCTTCAGGTCTTGGACAGAGAGGTAAATCTGTTTTTCTGGAAACTTTACGTATTCAGTGGGTGATAAAATGTAATTTTGGAGGTGCTATGGCATGGACAGTGGACATTGATGATGGGCTGGGATAATAGACCTTTATATAAAAATGCTGGAAAGAACAAGCAAAATGCAGAATCTGTATTGTCTGAGTGTAATGTCAAAAATGATTGTTCTATTTCACATAGATGGTAATATTTCCTGGAGAAAAAAAATATGGATGTGAACATTTGGCAATATACTGTTTCCTGAGAATATATCACTTATTTGGAAAAACTCTGATCTAGAAAATGATTATTAAATCATAATGTTCTGCATTATGCAAGTACTTCTAACAACAGAGAGTACCTGAAACCCATAATTGAGTAAAAGTACAGATACCTTATAGCGAAAATGACTCCATAACAAGTTACAAATCATCATTTCCAATAGAACTCAAATAGAGTATCTGGTTTTACTTATGTATTTGACTCATACTCAATGCAGGCTCAAAGATGCACACTCCTCAACACCCAAGAGACATGCCAGTGAAAAACAAGAAACAGTTGATTTGTGAAGAGAGCAATCACGTTTATTTTCTAAAATTGAAATAAAACTGAACACCTCAGTATTGCAATGAATCGAGGTCACCACAACAGCCTTTTAAACATCTACAAACACTCAAGTCTCAGTTAAGCTCAAGTGCTCAAAAAGGGCACAAGTAAACCAATAACCTTCATAACCTATGAAACACCTGTGATTCACAACTACCTGCTAATGCACTTGCATTCGTATAAAGCAGCCTTGTTGACAAGTTTGGGTGAGAAAGGGCAAAAAGCACAAGATAAAGGCTGAATCTGAAATCGCCCCCTAAACCCTCAATCAATATTCCCAAGTCCATTAATACAGTTCACAGATTGAATGAAAACAAGGGAGTGAATTCAGACAGCTGTTGAGCGTATATCGGCTGTACACTCGTAATTGCGGTGCAATATGGGATAGAATGAGTGCACTCAACGTACACTATGTTTCAGGCACCACTACATATGGCTGTCCCTTCAAATAATGCTCTATTTGAGTGTATAGGGGGAGATCTTGGACAAAGCCATCAAATATCACTTCTTTTGTATCAGAAATAAAGTGCTGCAGAAAAAGTTAGGTGCCATGCAAAATGTAACAAGTACAAGTAGCCTACTTATTCAAAACTATAGTCAAGTAGAGAGTAAAAGATGCTAATATTTTTGATATACACAAAGTAGCCAATAAATATATTTACTGTAATACTTTACACCACTGATTAACAATATGCATCATATGTACTTCATACATTTTCTTACCCCCTTTTTGTGATAGAAATGTTTGCAATATAAGATGTAGGATCTTTCAGTTTATTGTTTGGTAATTACACCCATATTGATTTGTTTATATATATATATATATATATATATATATATATATATATATATATATATATATATATATATATATATATATATATATATATATATATATATATATATATATATATATATAAATGTATTAAATATGAATATTTATTTCATTGATATTAATAAATATGAATATTACCTTTCAATTTGGACATTAAAAACATAAATATTATATTTTCCAATAAGAGCACCTAAAAAGATAAATGTAAACATACAAACTTCTCATAAAGAAAAAAAAAAGAAAAAACTTCTCATAAAAAATAAAATCCTAAAATACAATTCAATCAAACAAAGGGATTCAAATTATACAAATTAAAACATTGAATTGTTCATTAAACTATGGAGAATAGTGTTACATATGTATATATGTACAACCGTTATGCTTATGTTAAACATTTTTTACAACCTAGTAGTGAAATTATTTGAGATTACAAATATATTTGGATCAGGTCCGTCTCTCGTACCGTAGCGCTCTCCTCTGTGACACTCCAAGTAAGGACCCCAGTCCTCTGTGGGTGAACAGGCTGTTTTGATACGCTGTATGACAAAAATCCAAAAGATCATAATGAATAGGGCATAACTAAAGAATAAAATGCACCACTGATGTACTATGCAAATGTGAGCATTCTGCTTTACCTGCCAGGGGCCTCCGCTAGCTTTGTACACTTTCCAGATTGCAAGAATAGGGATCCAAATGAGGCAAAATGCAGTCATACACCATCCCAGGGAAATGCCCCAATCTGGGTATGCAACCGAGCCATATGTGGGTGATGTAAAAGTATACAAAGACCATATAAGAATAATCTGCATAAAAAAAACATCATCATTAGGTACAATTTATATAAAGATTTGTATGTTTAAAAATCTTATACATACAGAAAGAACCACTGGGGTGATAAAAAACCAGCACGCTCTCCACCATAACCAGAAGAGGGAGCTCTTGCCCCCGATCATCATTTCAATGTCCTTGATGAAACGATTTCCACCTGGAATTGTACATCATGCATTTTAAAAAAGAACAGAACAATAATTGAAGATAGCATATCATTATCACATATTGCTAATATATACTAACCGTAAAGTATGGATAAACCTAAAACCTCCAGTAATCCAGCAACCAGGAGAATCCATCCAGCACAAAATGTGTCAATTAAATTCACCCAGTATATTCCTGCCTTTCGAAACATAATCGAAAACATTTCAAATGTACAATTGGGTTCATTTTGTAATGGTGAGAATTGGTCTCTCTGAAAAAAAATGTGAACCTATATTACTAATCAGCACTATTCAGAATGGTTTGCCTACCCGAGTGACACACGGCAAGCCGAGCAGAAAGAGAACAATGCAGACCGCTGTCGTAACAAGTCCCCGTTTGGACTTCAGAATTTTGGGATAGGCATCCTGAAGGCAAGTGGTGATAACCTCTGTAGACAGATCATGTTTCAAAATCAAATCAAATATTTGAGTACTGATTTTCTTGTAATTATTTATTATAAATCTTTTCTTTACCTATTCCTGCAAACTGGGAGTCCAAGCCAAGGGTAATAAGCATAATGAAGAACAGGATTGACCACAGGGGTGATATGGGCAGCTTAGAGAGAGCATCAGGGTATGCTATGAAGGCCAATCCAAAACCTAAAACACAAATTGCAGCTTAGCTTCTTGCTAATAAGGTAAATTAATCTTTCATCCAAAGATGATGATAATTTTTACTCTTTCTCATGCATGTTATTCTAAACCTGTACACTCCTAAAAATAAAGGTTCCGAAAGGGGGTTTTCACAGCGATGCTGACTATCTTTGGTTCCGTAAAGAACCTTTCTATGGGAACTTGTTTCCGCCAAGGAATAAAAAATTTAAAAGGTAATTGCGACTTTTTTGCTTATAATACAGAGTTTTTTTTCTCGCAATTGCAAGATATAAACTTGCAATTGTGAGAAAATATCAGAATTGTGAGCTGACTTTTTTTTTCTCAGAATTGGACTTTATGACTAACAAAAGCAAGTTTATATCTCACATGACTTTATAGTTTGCAATTATGCATTTATATCTCTCAATTTTGACTTTTTCTCACAATTGCCACTTTATTTCTCACAATTGCAAGTTTATGGGCCATATCATACACCTGGCACAATGCGACGGCAGGCGAGACGCAAGTGTTTTTTGCTAGTTTCAGCCCAACGCAGTTATCATTTTCACGTCCCATGGGCGTGCTGGTCTGAAAACGAGGTGTGTTCAGGCGCATTGTTGGCGTGTTGCTATTTTGAGGTAACTGAAAACGACTGCACCTTTGACCAAGTATTGAAGTATATTTTGTATTATTTAAAGGGTGCGTTAGTAATATGCGCCTATTCCTCTCTGGAGAAGCGTTCAGTCCTTCTGTTCGCAAATTCCGCCATGTAAATAACGAATACACTATGGTGTAAGCGCAACTGGGAATGGGAGAGGAGACTTTGATTGACTTTGAGACACAATTCTAACTTTATAACTCACAATTGTCAGTTTATATGTAAACACGCAACTGCAAAAGAAAAAGTCAGAATTGTGAGATAAAGTCGCAATTACCTTTTGTATTTTTTATTGATTATTATATTAATCTTTCAGTCAACAGTTCTTAAGAGAACCATTTTTTTAGTGTGTAGAACATTTTATAAGCTAAAGAAACTTTTTGTAACCTATAAAGAACATTTTGTGCATTGAAAATGTTCCATGGATGTTAATGATTCTTAACGGAACCATAGATGCCAATAAAGAAACTTTATTTTTAAGAGGTGATGTTTTTTAACTGTTGTTGTTTAACTGTTGTTATTTTTTTCTGTGAAACAACATGAGTAAATCATGCTAGAATTTTAGAAAGAAAAATTGCTTAAACTATGGCTTTCATGACCACATTACTAATTTTATTATTTGCTTTGTATTAAAATAATTAAATTGTTTAGCAAATACACACTTTTGATTACTTGTTTTTGATTTCTGAAAAATGTAAAGCAACACATTTCAAATCTTACCTGCTTTTGCGACTTCTGACACTGGTCTTTGATAGACATGCGCCATGTGTCCGAGGATAGAAAAGATGGCGAAGCCGGCAAAGACACTGGTGCCACAGTTTGTAACGCACACAATAATGGAGTCTTTGTAGCAGTTGTTGTAAAACTTGTTGTAAGAGGACAGAGCCATCAAACCACCCCAGGCGATTGAGAGAGAAAAGAAGATCTGAGTAGCTGCATCCTTCCAAACCTACGATAAAAACATGCTACATTAGCTGTCTGATTTACAGTATGTGTATTCTGGTACGGTTAGACCATTGTGTTTAGATCTTTACAGACCTCAGCATCAGCCAGTTTGGTGAGGTTGGACTTCGAACCGATGTAGAACTCAATGCCGTCTTTCGCTCCCTCCAGAGTTGCACCACGAATTAGCAAGATAAAAAGGACGAGGTAAGGGAAAGTAGCTGTGAAATACACCACCTGAAACATATTAGTTATGTTAAATTGATTCCAAAATGCTCATGCCATCTCAATACGATTTATTGTACAGAAACAACTTAATGTTTCTGGGGTGAAGCACTAACCTTCCCAGAGGACTTGATTCCTTTGAAGAGAGCTGCTCCGACTAGTATCCAGGCGAGCAGCAGGCAGAGGGCCAGTTGCCATACCACCGGCCCGGTCTCATTCATACTGCTAGTGCGCTGAAGAGCAACCTCACTGAAGACAAATTATTCAGTCAGAAAATGTTCAATACAAAAACATAAAAGGAAAAACACAAAAAACATAAATAAAAAAAAAGCAGAGAAAAAAACCCAGTTGCATACAATGCATGAATGAGCACTGAATGTACTGTGTCTTGTACTCAGAGATCAGGGTTGTTTGGCACGGGGTTATTTTCTACATGTAACATCTGAAAGTTTGCCCTTGTGACATGAACCCATTGAATCATTCAAGACTGATGATTAAAACATGGTGCAGATATATATATATATATATATATATATATATATATATATATATATATATATATATATATATATATATATATATATATATATATATATATATATATATATATATATATATATATATATATATATCTCTTTTTAATCTGAATAGTTTTTTTTAAACGTACTGTATATTTGAGTTATTTCAATGTTAGTTACTAGATATCTTTATGGTCTGTAAAATGTTTAAAAAAATTGAAAGAAGTCTCTCATGCTCACCAAGGATGCATTTATTTGTATTAAACAGTAGTATTGTGAAATATTTTTCAACAAAAACTTAAATTAAAATACTAAAATATCTCTTTCCCACTTGAATACATTTTAAAATGTATTTTTAAAGTTAAATTTTCAGCAGCGGTCACTCCAGTCTTCACATGATCCTCCAGAAATCATTCTGATTTGGTGCTCAGGAAACATTTCTTATTATTATCAAAGTTATCAAAACAGCTGTGCTGTTTTTTTTGTGGAAACAATGGGCTTCTTTGAAAAAAATTTTTTTTTTATAGAAATCTTTCGTAATGTTATAAATGTCTTCACTGCATCCTTGCTGAAAAAAAGTATTACTATCTTTAACATTTGAACAGTGGCTTAAAAAGGTAAGTTATCATTATACAATTATTAAAATACTATAAATGATTTTAAGATCTGTTGAGTGGGTTTAAAACAAACATTTTACACATTTTTATGTTTTGTGTTTGTTGCTTCCATCTTAAAGCCACTGCCTTGTAAACATCAAAAGGCAAGATAAAACACCTAAACTTCCCGTTTTAACAGTAAATACTTCTTACTTCCTAAGAACAGGAAACAACAAGAAAAACCTCCTTCTCCCCCAAAACCTGACACAATCCAAAACAATAATTTAGTCACAAACTTAGAATATACTTTGCGATAGTAAACATGTCTGTGTTTTATCCAAGAACTTGGGAAGAACTGAAAACCGTGCCAACAAACTCTGGTTTCACTGACAAGCAGGTATTGTATAAAAACAAAAGTCAACTTACTCCCAGAATTTCTCGCTGAGGCTCTGGCCTGCTGAGAAATCACTCTGGCAGGTTTGATTCTCAGCAGTCCCATTCAGTGCTGCAACAGAAACATTGTACGCTGCTGAAATTACATAATGTCTAAACATCAATTTACTGCACTATTATTCTTTTGTACAGTATCTTGATAAATAGATACTTTGAATATGCAAAACAGGAGTTAGATTTAAGTAGTTATAGTTATAAACTCTTATCATTAAAGGCGTAGTTCACTTTAAAAGGAAAATTACCGCATGATTTGCTCACCTTCAAGGTGTATACACTCTAAAAAAAAAAAAGGTTCTATATTGCACCAAAAGTGGTTCTTGGCTCGTAATCATAGGGGAACCTTTTTTAGTGCTATATAGCACCAATTTTGGTGCTTCAGTGGTTCTTCAGCGGTTCTTCAGAGGTTCTTTAGCGGTTCTTCAGAGGTTCTTCACCGGTTCTTTGACTAAGGTGCTATATAGCACCTCTGAAGAACCGCTGAAGAACCACTGAAGCACCAAAATTGATGCTATATAGCACTAAAAAAGGTTCCCCTATGATTACGAGCCTTTTTTTTTTTTGAGTGTATGACTCTTTATAATGGCAGTGATGGGGTCCATTGAGTTTGAAGCTCAAAAAAGTACATCCATCCATCCACCCACCGGGGGCTTAATAAAGGCCTTCTGAAGCGAATCGATGGGGTTTTGTAAAAAAAAAAAAATTATAAAACTTCATAAAGTAAATTATCTAGCTTCTGCCAGTCCGCCTTCTGTATTCAACTTAAGACGAAAGTGTAACGCCCCTCGCAGTTTAAATCTCTTACGCTACGTTCTAGAGATACGTCATGCCAGTTATGCTTTTTCCGTAAGTTGAATACGGAAGGTGATCTGGTGGAAGCTAGATATTTTACTTTATAAAGTTTTAAATATGGATCATTTACTTACAAAACCCCATCGGGTGGAGTAAGTTTGGATGATGATCGATGCACTTTTTTGAGCTTCAAACTCAATGGACCCCATCACATTATAAAGCTGGGAAGCATCAGGATATTTATTCATATAACTCTAATTGTGTTATAAAGAAAGTCATATACACCTAGGATGGCTTGAGGGTGAGTAAATCATGGGGTAATTTTCATTTTAAAGGGAACTAATCCTTTAAGCACAGAGCTGTAGGGAAGTTCCCATCAGAGAAATGTGTGTGAAAAGAAAATTTTCCTCAAAAAGCCAGTTCATCTGGAAAAATCCAAATACTTGCATTATCTGAGCAAAAAGTCTTGGTATGTCTGACACAGCAACATGGGTCTCTTTAGAAGAGAAGCAGTCTACACAACAGACCTGTTGAGCTGCAGCTCCCGACACTCCAGGGGAGAGGATTTTGAAAAGATGAAAAAAGGTAGTAGATACTGTATGCAATGATCACATTATAGTAGATTGCCACAAAAGTGCTAACCAGCATCATTGTGATCCCAACACCTACAAAAGATAACATAATAAGATACATTTAAGGTATTAATGACACAATTGAATCCATTTGTTTAAATAAGCATGAACTTGATTTGCACAACCTCCTTAAACATTAATATAAAGGTTCTGAGGGTATATGTAAGTATGCAATCTGCATGTTAACTGTGTCTGCAAAGTATTTGTCCTTTGCATGTCTCAAGGTTGGTTTAATACATGTACAAATTAGCCTTGAGGCATTTACCACATTAGTGGACCTAAAATATGGTAAAAGTCAACCTGAATCCTTGGTGTATTTCTAAGAAACCACCTCTGCAGCTTCTGGATCTTCCAACTTTAAAGGGATAGTTCACCCAAAAATGAAAGTTCTGTCATCATTTAGAAGATATTTTGAAGAATATGGGTAACAATTGATGACACCATTGACTTCCATAGTATGGGGAACAAATATTACTGACATTCTTCTAAATATCTTCTTTTGTGTTCAGCATAAGAAAGAAACTCATACAGATTTGGAACACCTTGAGAGTGAGTAAATGATGACAGAATTTTCATTTTTGGGTGAACTATCCCTTTATGTTTGAATTTAAAATGCTCATATGTTACCTTGCAGTATAGGCACAGCTTTCCACACATTGATGGGTCCTTGGCTGCAGAATTGTCCAAAAGAGCTCTCCATGAAGAACAAGGGAATGCCAGCAACAGCTAACATGATGGTGTATGGGATGAGGAAAGCCCCTAGAAATGTAAAGGAGATGCAGTATTCAAAACAGAGAGAAATGTTCTTAAAAATTATTTTGTGCTCATGTAATAAATGCTCCTGGGCAGGTAGATTTGTAGTAGTCTGTGAGTTATGAAGGAAATGTAAAATATACAATTATCTTGCTTAGTTTTACATTTTGCCCCTCTATTATGCAGTACTTAAGACATTTAATTTAATTTATCATGCACTGATTATGAAAAATCATCTCAAAAGTCATCTTTACCTCCCCCATGTTTGTAAGCCAAGTAGGGAAATCTCCATACATTTCCAAGACCGACTGCATAGCCGATCATAGACAGCATGTACTCCCGTTTGCTACTCCAATTACCCCTGTCAGTGTTCTCATCTTCCTGCCCAACATGAGGATCTGAGTTGTCGGATCCATCTTTATCCTGCAAATAAATAAATAAAAACTCATTACTCAAAAATCTTCAGTTGGTCTTGCTTTAGAATTTTTGTCTAAAAAACCCTTTTTACAATTTGTAATCGTTATCAAAACATGCCAATAAATACGTGAATAACTTGTTTGCTTCTTACCTTCTCAACTGCAACTGAGTTTTTGAAAAGTGCTCCTGTAATGTTGTTCAAGCCGTATTTCCTCATTCTTCAGCACAGTCTCAAGAGCGAAAGTGATGGATACACCTGACCGAGTGAACTTGAGGAAAAACTGTACATGGTAGTCTTATATAGGTGACATACACCCCTCCCCAATCCCTTTTTACATGACAAAACATCACATTTGGTGTGTTCAGCACAGTTCAGTACACATTACTGATTATAATCTCATCTGATGGAAACATTGAACTTTAAATCAATATTTTACATTTTACCTTGATTTATTCATAGAAAGTTGTTTGGAAGAGTTAAATATGCTTGAGTGTGTAAATATAGAGTAATATTATACAGTGTGGTTTTTTTTCATAGGAAGAACTGGACTAATTTTAGTGATGACTAGGTATCAGTCATTTGATAAATTTCCAAGTGTTAAGCAAGTGTCAGAATAAACTACTATTCACTGTAAACCAAGGCCCCTGGTAAACTACACTTACTCCCTCAGAAAGGGTGTTTCACAGTCCCCCTCTGTCATAACAGCATGAATGTCACCTGTTCATGATTCAACAAGAAAATAAAAAACCCACAAGGTTTAGATACGCATGACATTCATATTTATTCAGCGAGTATCCCTTTTCAATGAAATTTTATTGGTAAACATTTAGGCGAGGCTGAGCTATTCAGGGAATGTCAGGGAAGCAAAATTGTCGTTATTAATATAAAACATGTTTTATATGAAGTTCAGATTTTGCTGTGGTTTTACACAGCAATAGTTATTATATATTTCAACACCACAGACAAATACAGCCATCAAAGTTTGATTGTGTTTTGATTGTTTCCCAATCCTTAAATTTATAATAAGGAAATGTATCATAAGAAGGCACAAGAAAAGATTCCAGGAATTAAATGAATCCACTTCCCTGTTTTTTTGTCTCCCAAAGCATGTTAAAGCGCAGATTCTAAAACCATTATTGACATTCCACAGACCCTCAATGGCTGGACAACTGAGGGATGGAGAGCAAACATAAGATCTTTGTATCAAGCACAGCCCTGAAATAATCAGGCAACTTATTAACTCGAAACCCTCAACATTTACAGGTTTGAACATCTCACCACCTGCATTTAACCAACTGTCATTTTGTTAAGCGTCAGATTATAGTATGATTTGTGAGATAGGTCATGCGTTGTCTGCCGCAGCCTGATGTTATTGCCCAGAAGTGTTTTGACTGCCATTAAAGTGCTTATCAGGTAATTACAGGTAAAAGAAACAAACACCCCCTTAAAGACTGTGCCTGTTTCAGAGGAACCATGTTATTAAGAGTTCAAATAAAGTGACTGGAATAAGAGTGAGCACCTACAAAAAGTGCTTGTGGTCAGAAGGGCATTTAGTATTAAAAATCAGTTCATTTGACAAAAGTGTTTAGTGAGCCATGGAAGGTATATCTTCATGTTTTTTTGAGTTTACTATATGTCATTGGTTGTCAAAGTTAGACAGTATCTTGCTGGTGAGTTTCTAATGCGAAGAGACTTTGATAAAAAAAGAAAGTAAGCTGTACTCTAAAAATAGTTTGCATTCAGGGTGTTTTGATCATGGTCTTGGGATCACAAAATATTACAAATAGATTGTAATGGACTACTCCCTATTACACTTACTAAAGTCACAATATGATGTCATTGTCCTATTGTCACAAACACATGGTGACTCAAACGAAACAACATCATTAACCTCAAAACATTCTCAAATCTGTGTAATGTGACAATAATTCCCAATGACCTGCAGGCTAGTAACACAGGACTTGCAAATTGAATGACATTAATAGGTAACACTTTACAATAACAGTACATGAATAATCATGTAGCCTATTAATACATGAATTAATAGTTAATTAAACATTAACTCATGATTAGTGAAGATATGAACTAATCATGAACAAATGAGGAGCTATCATGAACTAAGACAGGAGTCATAAGGATTCATGCATGAATAACAGCAGCATTAATACATGTTAGTACATGTTTGATAATTAATGCATTAATTAACATGTATGGGTAAACTAAATCAAACAGGCTCCTTAAGAATAAATAAGAAGTACTCTGACTTTGAATTAAACATGTGATTTAATACTGTCATAATTTAAACTGTAATAGCCTATTATAATCTGCCATCTGCAGCTTTGTGATTTTTAGCCATTTTTGTGAGCCATTAATTACACACATTTATCTAATCAAACGTGGAAAATAGACTAATAACTATCACTAATCATTTTAATTTGATATAAACCGTTTTTAGATTTTTTATAGTTCAATTAGGCTACGTTTAGTCAAAGCTAGTTTTCTTCCCGGAACTACAGTATGTAGGGTTTGTTTCTGGTGGGACACTCATTAGTGGCGCTCTCGGTGCTCCCAGCGCGTTAATGGGCTCTAAAATAAATGCTTTTTATCTTTGTTTTTGTACCAAGGGTGTAAAGGAATAAGGATTCTTAGTGTATATGTTTATTCATTTTGTAATGAATGAATTGTTAGTCCATCATTGTGTCATGACTTTACTTCAGGGGGCACAGCATTACAATCTCATGGTTAACTTACCATACACTAACATCAATGGCTTGTTACTGTATGACTATGTCATGACTTTACTTGAGGGGGCACATCATGATTAATTCACTGTTAACTACTTATCAAATTCAGCTCATGATTTATCATAAACTTACTATCGAATACACATGTAACTAACTAGTATAACTAGTATTCAGCCCAGTTAAGAGAATGGAGGTACAGTATCATCACAGCCTGTGTCTGGGTGGAGAGAGAACTGTACAGATCCCAGCAGACGATCCCTCACTTCCTGACTTTACTGCATGTTTCCTGTTTGGTTATTTTTTGGGAACTGATTTCTCAGGAACTGTTATAAGTCACAGTAGGTTTAGTTTGATGGGAAAGAGAATATCACAAAACAGACTGAGACCTTTTGAGATAAAATATAGCAGATTAAGAATTTTCTATGTTTGATAAGGGTGATCAGTGAAAGTAATGAAAAACTATTCCTGTGGCTTTCAGTAATATTTATGATGAAGCTTCTGATAAATTTTTTTTTTAATTATTACAATAATACATTTTAAAATGTATTTCAAAGTCAAAATATTTGTTATTCATTCTTAGAAAGCCTGTTTGATTTAGTTTACCCATACATGTTAATTAATGCATTAATTATCAAACATGTACTAACATGTATTAATGCTGCTGTTATTCATGCATGAATCCTTATGACGCCTGCCTCATTTGTTCATGATTAGTTCATATCTTCACTAATCATGAGTTCATGTTGAATTAATCATTAATTCATGTATTAATACACGATTATTCATGTACTGTTATTGTAAAGTGTTACCCATTAATATGTGACTGATTCATGGCATAAAGCACAAAAGCCACATTCTCCTAACTGTCAGTTTTCTTTGAAGGTTACTTCCTTGATTCGGGCCTAAATCTGTCTAAATGTTCAGCATGCAGGAATACTTCATCAACATTTCAAAGATGTGTCAATATACAATTAAGTTTAATAGCAATAAATTGACATTTAAAAATTAATAAGTATAAAATCTACTAAAGGGTTAGTACACCCAAAAATGAAAATTAGCCCATGATTTACTCACCCTCAAGTCATCCTAGGTGTGTGTATGACATTCTTTTTTCAGACGAATAAAATCAGAGTTATATTAAAAAAGTCCTGGCTAATCCAAGCATTATAATAGAAGTAATAGTTGCTCTGTTGTTGAAGTCCATAAAAAATGCTGTCCGTCAAATAACGTGCTCCACGCTCTGGGGTGTTAAAGGTCCCATGGCATGGCATTTTTCTATTATTTTATAGTGTTTTCTGAGGTGTACTTATATTATTAGTATGATTTTTACATCATAAAATGTCATAATTTAGAAATAAAAGGCATTTTTTCTATACTGCTGTTTGCCCTGTGGCTGAATGCCCTGCTTCAAGAGGCGTGTCTGCTGTGAGACTTCAGTAAAAACGCCCACTGTTGTGATTGGCTGACATCTTTGCATTTTAAATGAGCGGAGGGGGCGTGGTTTAACGAGGCACGAGCAGGCACGAGTCTGCCAGAGAGACGGATGGACCTGAGTTCACTTCTCATCAGTTCTCAGCACGTCTCAGTTCAGGGTGAACTGTTACAGCATATACTTCAGGTTATTAGTTTATTTCTAGTCGGAGGGGCTGTCACTCATGTCAGAAAGTTAGTAACTTTAGTAAATTATGGATCAGCGCTGACTCGAGACGCGAACCGTTTAGAACGATTCAGTCCGATTTGGTGAACTGGTTCGGTTCACTAAAAAGAACCGATTCAAAAGAATGATTCGTTCGTGAACCGGACATCACCGAGACGAAGCGATTGCTAACAAAGTTATTTATAGTAACTTACTGAATTATGAGAGCGCTGTCAGTCAGCGCGAGTTTATTGTGTTTGTATCTGAGAGTTCTGAATAAACACGAGTCCCAGTCACACCGAGTCCTCTTCATCATTATTCTACCAACTTTGTAACACATGCAATGTACCATTACAGCGAGATGAACGAGTTAGTAAGTGTTGAGTATAGCATTATTTCTAGATATGTTCCAATCATATAAATAGCGTCAGTGACGCGCATTGAGTAACGTTACACAGCGCAAACAAAGACACAACAGCAGTAATCGAATGTTATCCAGTTTATTGTGGGGAAAGCTGGCTAGCCTAGCCCAGATATGCTCACGCTTACCCTCCTTCTGCTTAATCTCACGCCGCGTTTGGTGCCTCCGCTGTGGGCCAGATGCAGTACTGGGGGTCGGGGATGTTGGAGGCCGAGCTTCGGCGTGTGTGAAGTTTATCTCTAAAGATGTGACTGCTGATGTTAAACAGAAAAGACTGTATGCACATTTTAGAACAGATAGATGCGACAAGGACGTACAAAAACACTGACTCACAAGATAGAAAACACGAAAACACTGTTCTGTCGGGAGAGAGAGAAGCCGCTGCCTGTCCACAAATAATAAATAATGAGCTACACATAAGAAATCAATGATCACAGATCAGAAGGAACTGAAGAAAGACTTCTGTTTTCATTTGTACATCCAAACACTGAGAAACTGCCTGTGTTCACTCGTTCACAAATAACGTTAATGATCTCGAGTGTTTGCATGGGCGTGCCAGATTCTCTGGGCGGAGGAAAGGGTGGTAACCGTTCCTGCTTGGACGTCAAACCAGGAGACTTCAGGATTGGCTCGTCTGGCCTGTCATTTTCTCAAAGGCAGAGAAAGACAGCCAGAACTCGGTTTTACACCGATCAACATTTCTATCCACTTGGGGACAATATTCAGGCTAGGGGAACTCATATTAATGTTGAAATACCTCATAAAATGAAAATTTCATGCCATGGGACCTTTAATAAAGGCCTTCTGAAGCGAATCTAAGTAAAAAGTGCGATAAAGTAAAGTTTCGGCCGACCGCCTTACGTATTCAATTTACGGAAAAAGTGTTGAAAGTGCCTCTGCCGATCAAAGGCTTATGTTACCAGTTACGCTCGTCAGACGTCACGTACGCACCTTGAATTGCAAGAAGGCACTTTCAACACTTTTCCACGGAAGGCGATCGGCTGGAACTGTACTTTATAAAGTTTTAACTATGGATATTTTTCTTACACAAACGCTTCAGAAGGCCTTTATTAACCCCCCGGAGCCGTGTGGAGCATGTTATTCGATGGACAGGTGCAGAATTTTTATATTTATTCGTCTGAAAGAAAAATGGCATATAGGCTACACCTAGGATGACTTGAGGGTGAGTAAATCATGGGCTGATTTTCATTTTTGGGTGATCTATCTCTTTAAATGAGTGTTGAACTTGAATGGTGTCTTAAGGATAACATAATACTAAGGGCCCTATTTTAACGTTCTAAGTGCATGGTCTGAAGCCCATGGCGCAAGTTCAATTAAGGCATGTCCAAATCCACATTTGCTAGATTAATGACGGAAAAAACAGTCGGCGTGTCAGGCACATGGTCTAAAAGGGTTGTACCTAGTCTCTTAATGAGTCATGGGTGTGTTTTGGGCATAACGTAAACCAATCTCAAATAGTCCCATTCCCTTTAAAAGCCAATTGTGCTTGCACCATGGCATATTTGTTATTTGGAATTTGCGAACGGAAAGACTGAATGCTTCTCCAAAGAGGATTCTTTTTATTTTTAATATTTAAAAATGTGTGTGTGCTGCTGCCCTGTGTGTGTAATAAGCAGAGTGTAAACGCGTTGTGCACCCGGCTATAGGTGCATATTACTAACGCGCCCTTTAAATAACACAAAAAATACTACGGCATTGACTTTCGACCAGGTTTTTGTTGGTCAATGGCGCAGTCGTTTTCAGTTGCCTCAAAATAGCAACACGCCAACAGTGCGCCTCGTTTTCAGACCAGCACGCCCATGGCCGAACAGATGGGCGTGAGTGCATTTGCTATTTAACCAACGTGCTGCAGGATGTGAAAATGAAAACTGCGTCAGGCTGTAGCTAGCAAAAAACACTTGCCTGGTGTCGCATTGCGTCGGGTGTATGATAGGGCCCTATGAGTGCTATAGTCTATGACATCAGTATCAGACTAAGTAAATTAGCAGTTTGTGTGCCGCGATTTATTCAACAGAAATGTGGTTTTACATTCATTTCAGGTTTGGACAGAGCATATTAGGCCAATATAGATATTAAGATATGAAAGTTGGTACAGAGAACTAATGAAATACGATTTGTTTGCATATGTATAATACTCACATAAAAGCATATAAAACATCATAATATGTTTTATTGAGTCACACGAAAGGTCTACAAGCATGTTTAAACACCAGGACCTCAGTCATTTTTTCATTTCACATGCAATATATTTAACAACAATTAAAGTTTTTTCTTTCCCCTCGTTCAGATGTGAACAGGGGAGAGATGAATGATTTAAAATGTTTTACTTTTCTTATGATTATATCATATCAGATAACACATTATAGAACAAGTTCGATGGATGTAGTCAAGTAAGATGTTTCTGTTCTCAGATCTGTTCTTCTGTCTCACATGTAGAATAAATACTCACAGCATTGTTCAAACTCCTTTCCTGAAGAGTGAATGAATCCAGGTTGCACAAACCTACATTAAATCAAATGCGCATCAAACAAAACAGCAAACTGTAATGTTGGTTTTGTGTCATCTAACCAACAGAAAAGCATATTCGAATGGCTATGTGGCTTTTGGCGTCACATACCTTTACAGAGGATCTCCATTTCCTATCTAAATCTCTCAATTTCCCTTTTTTTTCCCATCTGTATTTGTACTTCTCTCTAAAGACCACAGGAAATTAGATTCCTCTACAAAATCCCAAGGCACTATAAATTTCCCTATTATAAAAATGTACATCAATGCAAAGTTATGCCACTTTGAAATGATAATGTTGGAGGGGAACAAAAGAGCCCCCTGCTGATTGGTCAGTGCTATTACACGGCGATATCAGAGGCCAGGCGAAGGCACAGGGCAGCTTCAGAGGGCATGTCTCCAGCACTGATCTCATTTCCTTCCAGCCTCAGGACTCTCAGCTTGGAGAAGTTCATAACATCCACCACAGTGCAGAAACTGCCCAACGTAAACTCTGAAATGAATGGAAAAACACTCACGTTTTATATACAATTTCAACATTTCTGATATGGGAACAATGAAAAGCAATAGATGCTATGTACACCAAGTGCAAGTAGCAATAGACACAATATTTACACAAGTTAGATTATATTCATACTTATAAATAGTGGCAAATCCTATTTGCACCTCAGTGTTGTTGTACATTAAACAGTATGCAATAATAATAGTGTAATTGATTATGTTTGTAAAAATTATTAAATGAATGACGCCTTATTGGGATAATAAAGCACTCACTAAACCTACCTCTAACCGATAAACACACGTTAGACACTTTATTTCCACTTTTCGAATATTTTTTACATTTTTATTAAAACAAATGCCATTCCAAACTGAAATGTGATGGGAAAAAAAGATTATAGAGAGTTCGGCAAAAGGCGGATTCGAACCTCAGGTCTATTTGCTTCAAAATTTTCTGCCACATGTTTTACCCCTACACTACTACAACTGTACACAACCTTGTGTCTTCGTCGGTGGGTGGAGCAAGGCGGGCTATTTGCACTTCTGTTTCTCTGTCTTGCTTAGTTGTAGTTTAGTTTTCATAGTCTGTTTTGCATTGTAGGGTATGTTTTAGTTTATAAAGTTAGTAATATGGATATTTTTCTTACAAAAACCCACACTTTGCTTCAGAGGGCCTTTATTAACCCCCTGGATTTTGGATTATTTTTATGATGGGTGGATGCACTTTTTTGGACTTCAAATTCAGGAGCACCATTCACTACCATTATAAAGCTTGGAAGAGCAATGATATTTTTTAATATAACTCTCTGATTGTGTTCGGCTAAAGATAACCATATACACCTGGGATGGCTTGAGGGTGAGGAAATCATGGGATAATTTTCATTTTGGGGTGAACTATCCCATTAGCGTTACATGGATTATAGTGTTTTAGTTCCCAGTGTTGATTAAAAAATTATATCTCACGCATAACCTTTGGATTATCTACACAAAGGTTAGTCCAGTCATGAAATATGATCTAATTATATTTCACTAAAAAAATCTCAATATTAATTTGAACAAATAAGCCTGAAATAATTGCTTCTTATCAAGTATATTCACAAAAATCTCATGAAAGTGTTTACAGTTGATACCAATTTTTTGTTGAAAATAGTAGAAGGGCTGTACCTTTGATCTGATTGGCCTGAAGATAGAGATGTTGCAGACTGCTACTAACAACTGGAATTCTCTCCAACTTGTTGAAGGACAAATCCAGCTCCACCAGACCGCTGTTGTTAAAGGTGTTTTGGGGGATGCCTTTGTTTGTGAGCTCATTGTGAGCAATACGGACATACTGCAGGTTGGTAAACTGGCTGAAGAAGTTCGCTGGTACTGCTTCGATGGAGTTGGACTCTAGGTAGAGCTGGTGGAGCATCTCTGGAAGACCATCTGGAACCTTCTTGAGCTGGTTACTGCTCACATCCAGCAGAGTTAACGACTTCAGACCTTTCAGGCCACCACCAATATCCTGGATGTCATTGTTATGGAGCAAAAGTATGGTCAAATTCTCCATGCCCTCAAAAGCGTTGGGGGGCAACTTGGCAATTTTATTGTGATTAAGACGAAGGTCACGTAGTGAGCGAGGTAAGTTGGATGGGACCTCGGTTAGGTTGTTGCTGTTCAGGTACAGACGATCCAAGTTCGCCAGTTTAGCAAACGCTTGCTTGCCCACTGAGGTAATATGGTTCTCGTGCAACATAACCCACACGAGGTTGGTGGCATTTCCAAAAGCATTATCTGGGACAGAGGTGATCTGATTGTGCTGTAGGTAAACATACTTCATCCTGGATGGGATGTAAGGCATTTGTTTCATGTTGCGGTTGTCGCAGTACATGGCAATTGGGAAGGTTGGAGGACAGTCGCATTCCTCAGGACACTCTCCCCCAGTGTTGTCGGCCTGCAGAGAGGCATAACCACGGCTGTGCAGAGAAGAAAGCCACTGAAAGGGATCTCTCCCCTCAGACAATGTGAACTTCAGGAGTCCCAACAGCAAGAGAGCAACCAACCGCATTGTCACAGAAACAAGAGACTCGACAGCTGCAGAGAGAAAGAACATAATTTAACATTAATTAAAATGATTATATACTAAATTACTGGCAACCCTGTTGTAAAACCAGCCTCGGATGGATTGCTGGTCTTTGCTGGTTTTAGCTGGTCCGGCTGGCCACCCAGCCCAGATAAGATGATAGTCAGTCAGAGCTGGTCTTCAGCATATAGCCTGGCTAGTTTTAAAGGAGTTTTGGGCATTGTCTGACCAGCTAAACCAGCAAATAGACCAGCTGAATGCCATTTTGGACAGGATGAGTAACCAGTTTAAAATGGTTAAGACCATCTTAAACTGATTTAAGCCTTTTTTTTTCTCCAGCAGGGTGACTAGCTTGGCTTCCGGATTGTCAAGCTGACAAATGCAAAAAATCTAAAACCAGAAAAACAGATCAGGCTGGATGACCAAAACCCCTATAGCAGAAAATCAGTTTAAGCTTTAAAACTGTTTTGCAGCATGGAAAAAAAGTTCTAAGGTCAAAAAAGAACATGTAGATAAAAAGAAGATTATTGCACACCAGGCAAAATGGTTTCTTGTGCATGATAAACCTGAACAATAGTGGCTATACTATAGAAATTGTGGCAAAATAGTGTAGTCTGTAGTGAAGGGGGGGAAATGAAAACCCTAAGAACAACAAACTTGTAACCCTATTCCTGCAAAGAAAACTTTCAAGAACAAACAGCAACACACAACCTGCATTCAGCTACTGTGAACTTATTCCACTCATTACCAAATCCAAAGAGGAACATTTCAACAAGTCTCCATTGATGCAGAAATGCAAAATAAGACAAGAAAATAAATAAATCTTCCACTAACATGTTGGCAATAGCAAACGGCATCACACCTACCTGATCAACAAAGGCACTGCCTTCTCTTTGTCTCACTGTGAGTCCCTGTAGCAATATGGAGTGACTTTGGCAAAGATTGCAAATACCCCTTCTCCCCTACAAGCTTTTTTTGCCTCCACCCTCCGAAGCCCCCTCTCAAACCCTGTCCAATTACAGAAGACTAGCCTTTCTCCATCCCAAGTCTATTTTTTTCACCAGTTTTGAGTGGCTGATCTCGATCACTCCCAGCTGTGGAACATGTTAGCGACATCTGCTTCTGCATACATCAAGCTTTTCTCATTAAGGAGAATGCGGCCCTCACGGCAATACTGACCAAACTATCAACAATGCATGAGGGAGCTGTATACAACTCTACAGACTTTTCCTACCTCTGAGCCGCCCAAGAGGCACAACATACATTTTTGCTTCAGATTCAAAAAAAGAAACATATTCATCACATTTTCCTCAGATGCAGATTTACTGACTCAAGTCATTTACCAGACAAGAAGTGTCAATGCTAAAATTGCGGCGAATATTAAGTATCCGTCTGCCATTCGATCTCTTGTGTGTTTCATATCTTTTTGTTTCTCATATCTCCAGGCACTCATCTTGAGGAATGTCAGGTCCTCCATCTCCTGAGAGGCCTCTCTTTTTGTGGTCTTTGATGGTTGGTTGCTGCCAGCTGGTTTTTGGCAAGTAGATCTGTGGCGTGCTAGAGGTGCCTTGCTTTGGACCCAATGCAAGACACAAAGCCAGACAGCTTCATGTTCTGACAGCTCCAGGCCTGAATATACCATCACAACCACAGGTCTTGAGGGAGTCTACACTTTTATTTATTGTTTGGGATGGAGAACATGAAAAACCTTAGGTGTGAAAGTGTAGTAGTGGGAATTGTTAATGTTTTGGCTAGTTCAGAGATGGCTAGTTTGGTTTAATGTACCAATAAGTCAAAACATTTTCAGAATCATCGTCAACCTTCCAAATGCAGTATTAAAGTTGCTGGAGTAAGTGGTTGTAACTTAAGTTTATTTAATACTAATAAGCCATGATATTAATGTAACACTTTATGGTAACACTCTATTTGAAAGTGTCCTTGTTACAAGTTACATGTACTTACCATAGTAATAACAGTAAATTATGCATAATTACATGCAACTAACCCTCAACCAAACCCTAATCCTACCCTAACCCTATAGTAAGTACATGTACTTAATTTATATTAATCAGTACTTAAATATATAATTACACTGTAACAATGACACGTTAAAATAAAGTGTAACCCACTTTATTTGAACGTCGCTGTTACACATCTCACATGTACTAAAAATACTATAGTAATAACAGTAAATTATGCATAATTACAAGCAACCAACACTAAACCAAATCCCAACCCTAAATATATGAGTACATTGTTAATCAAAATGTACTTATTTGTATAATTATTAAAAATTCAGGTCTCCAATTGAACATTTTCTAGTGACCGATCACATCTACATTTTTCAGTAGGCCAAATTGAATTTCTGTGAATTGATGCAATTTAATTCAATTAAAATTCAAGAAATTAAATTTGGCCAACTGAAAATTTTAGATGTGATCGGTCACTAGAACATTTTCAATTGGAGCCCTGATTTGTTTTACAGTGTAACAAAGGCACCTTAAAATAGGGTAACCAGTGATTATTACTAAATTCATCATTCAATTAAATACATCTGTATACATGACATACCAGATTAAATTAGAGTATATGACATTAAAGTATATTTCATTTTCCATAATACTTGCCAATTCATTCAGCAGTGGACTTTTACAATATTTCAAAAGCTATAGAAGTAATTATACAATTACATATAAATAATACTTAAGTCCTACTTAGTGTGTCAAAAACAAATCCTTCAAAAACAATAATTGCATTTAATCTGGATTTATTTAATTGCAATTAACATACAAGTGCCCAAAAACATTACATTAGTTAGCCCTCAAGTATTATTTGTCTAAAAAGTACCCTTTTTTTAAGTATGCTAAAGTGTACTTCTTTTTCACAAGGATGGCAGTCTATTTCTGTAAATTTCTTAACTTAGGTCTGTTTAGTAAGTAGATCATCGAGCTAATCACCTATCAAACAACTTTAGCTAGCCAGTTTTAATATGAATTGCAACAGACAATTCACATTCTATACAATGAAACAGCAAGGGGTTCCTTACCCCCCCAAGTACACCTTCAGTCTGAACACTTGTTTGGATGCATGTACAGATGATTCGATCACTATAGCCCTCCATATAGTAATATATTATTCATACTTTAGCAGCACATAGCCTGATTGTCTCTAAAAAGCCTCAGGTCCAGAATGCACAGGGTCTGATCCCAGAGGGAGGTGAACTCAGCATCAGGAAACACTTTACATTCCTGCCATCCCTGTCCCTGCTCCTGCTGATCTCTCTCCAGCCGTGACTTAGCCTCTTTGAACTTTAAGCTGATATGTGATTTGTGTTTCAGCACAAAGAGGTCAGACTACAGAGGTGACCTGAATCACTCGGAGACGTGCTTTCTCGCATTATCTTGAGTGATGACCTCTGTGTGTAAATGAAGACTGAAACTATGGTCACACTTTATTTTGGGGAAGACATATTCACTAGGGATGAAACAATACACTATATTGACAAAAGTTTTGGGACGCCTGACTTTACATGCACATGAACTGTAATGACATCCCATTCTTAATCCATAGGGTTTAATATGGAGTTGGCCCACCCTTTGCAGCTATAACAGTTTCAACTTAGGAGTGTGTTTATGGGAATTTTAGACCATTCTTCTAGAAGCACATTTGTGAGGTCAGGCACTGATGTTGGACAAGAAAGCCTGCATTCTAATTCATCCCAAAGGTGTTCTGTCAGGTTGAGGTCAGTACTATGCAGGCCGGTCAAGTTCCTCCACACCAAACTCGCTCATCCATGTCTTTATGGACCTTACTTTGTGCACTGGTACGCAGTCATGTTGAAACAGGAAGGGGCCATCCCCAAACTGTTCCCACAAAGTTGGGAGCATGAGATTGTCCAAAATGTCTTGGTATGCTGAAGTATTAAGAGTTCCTTTCACTGGAACTAAGGGGCCAAGCCCAACCCCTGAAAAACAACCTCCCCCTCCACTAAACTTTACACTTGGCACTTTACACTTACACTTGGCAAGTACCGTTCTCCTGGCAACTGTCAAACCCAGACTCATCTATTGGATTGCCAGACAGAGAAGTGTGATTTGACACTCCGGAGAAGACGTTTCCACCAGTTGAGGAGCCAGGATTTTTTCATAGGGATGGCCGGGCAGGGGCCAGCAACCAGTCTGGGTGGCACAGAAATCTTCATTATTTCAACAACAAATTGTTTGACTATAATGTACTGGACTGGATAGTAGTGAATTAGATCAAGGAATACTGAGTGAATTTGACCTCACCTCCAGGCATATTTATAAAGGGGCTCACATTATAGCTAAAGTTCAACTTGCTCAGTCAGCTTGGTTCTGGTTCTTAAAAACCAATTAGTTTGTTCTTCATTGTTCCATCTTCAGGGATGAGACATGCAGACAACTAGGCTACATAGCCTTAATTATTCAATCTTCATTGAATTTTATATAATCAATGAACTCTTCAACAATTCTGAGTTAAACTGTAAGGACTGTTTCCAAAACTTGCAACCGAAAAAGTAAACACTGAATGTTTAACTTTCTATATAAATTGTCAAAACAAATAATTGCAACAGTTATGTCATAAATTAAACTATCATAAATTAAACCAGAGGTACAGTATGTGGCATCAAAAAACAGTGAATTAAGTTTGTCACTCACTCAAAACGGTCTTGCAACCCACCAGTTGAGAAACATTGACGTAGGCTATATGTTCGCCATTCACTGTTGTTCTGCTGAAGCTCATTCGGCACCTGTACATTTTCCGCAGTCATTTGACTTGCGCTTGATGTTTACATTTGTTGGAGTGCGCGTCTGAAAAGTCTCCCGTATTTGGTGGTCTTAAAGAGACGGCCACCCCTCTGCCCCTGGTCTCCACTGCTCTAGAGTCCAGTGGCTGCATTCGACGCTTTGCATTGCACTTGGTGATGTAAGGCTTGGATGCAGCTGCTTGGCCATGGAAACCCATTCCATGAAGCTCTCTATGCACTGTTCTTGAGCTAATCAGAGGTGGCCACCTATCACAACACCACAGTACCAATTCCCTGAGCTCCTGAGAGCAACCCATTCTTTCACAAATGTTTGTTGAAACAGTTTGCGTGCCTAGGTGTTTGATTTTATACACCTGTGGCCATGGAAGTGATTTGAACACCTGAATTCAATGATTTGGATGGATGTCCCAATACTTTTGGCAATATAGTGTATATCGTGTCACAATGTATCGCAATACAAAACTGCAACAATATGTATCATCGATATGTGACAATCTGTATTGTGTATAGTTCACCCAAAATGAAAATTACTGAGAATTTTTTTTTTTTTTAGTTTTAGTGTCACTACTACATTATATAATACTACCAACTATATATAATTGTATAATATAATGTATAATATTGCAATGGAGGAATTTTTGTGGGTTCTGATAATGGCAAATGTCTTGTAAAAAGTGGCCTACATTATTTTAAATGTATCTAATCAGTGAAAGAGTGCAAACATATTTGTCTAAAATAATTCTGTATTTTCAGGTTCAGAATCATGAATATTTTTATTCTGGTGTCACCGTTGTCTAATGTGTTACCAGCAACAAGTCCAAGCCTATTTAGCATTTTAATCAACAGTACATTTTTTGTTGACCTTTCACCATATGTTTTGGAGTATCGCAAAAATATTGTCTCGTGAGTTCATGGTATCGTATGAGGGTATCGTTACACCCCTAATATTCACTATTAACTACAACTTTTGCTTAAAAAAATCTACTAATTTACTGCTGATTTATAGTTAGTGAGGTAAGGTTGTGTCATCATTTAACCGTTCAACCATTTGTTGTTCCAAAACTGTATGACTGACTTTTTCCTGTGGAACATAAAGATGTTAAGACGCAAGTAAAAAATTTTCCTGTGTGTTTTTTTGTTTGTTTGTGTCCAGAGTTAAGCAAAGAAAGTAACGCATACAGGTTTGAAATCACATGAAGGAGATGACTTTTTCTTTATTTGGTCGACTCATTTTTGTTTTTTGATCATCATTTTTCCACCACATTTCAAATGATATAACGTGTTTACCAGCATTTTATGGCAGAAATGAACATTGGAAATTACATTTAAAACATTCATGGAATAAAATGGCCCTTTTTTTTTTGCTAAGGCAGATTTTTAGCAATTACAAATATTTTGAAAAAACAGCTGAATAGTAATGATGCACCATAAAATATTCTTCTCACAAACAATATGTACTGTGATTTGTCTTTGTTTTCTTCACAGGTCATATCTCACAGTCTTTGTGATCATTGTGACCTTCATTGGGGCAAAATTGTTCATTGTGATTTAAATTGCATCACATAATTAGTGTAAAAATGCATATTTTTACAGTATTTGTTTTACAAATACTTCATTACCTTCAGTAGAAATTTGGGTATCTATACTTTACTGGAGTAATTCTTTTTCAGCCGACTTTTTACTTCTACTCCTTACATTTTCATGCAATTATCTGTACTTTCTACTCATTACATTTTAAAAATAGCCTTGTTACGCCTATTTCATTTCGGCTTGTTTTTATTCCAGCTTGTCATCGTTCCCCAAAAAAAACCTATCCAGATAAATCGCACCATCCAGATAGAATGAATTTGATTCTGGTTGGATGAGAAGTATAAACATATACCATTCCAACACCCTGGTTTGTACGTGATCCATCGCAACTGCACATGACACAAAACACGTAATGCTCAGTAGTACACATTGGCCTATATGGTTCTTTAATGTATTTGCGTTGTACTAAAATGCGTTCATTTTCAATGGGCATATATGCGGCTGAAACAGGCAGCCTAGTGCATCCCAAATTTTTCACGATTAACATTTTAATATAACATTATAGTCATTATGGCGTGGAGTAGTGCACTATAGGGCCCTGTGGCACTGCCTGCTTCTGTCCTTATATCACTTCCTTACATTACTACATTACTTCCTTATATTACTTTTACACTTTAAGTAGTTTTGAAACCAGTACTTTTACTCTTTTACTTGAGTAAAAAGCTTGAGTTGATACTTCAACTTCTACAGAAGTCTTTTTAAACCCTAGCATCTATACTTCTACCCGAGTAATGAATGTGAATACTTTTGACACCTTTGAATAGCAACGATAAAGAATGACAGCTGTTTTAATGTTTTAAGCAGTTTTGATGTGAACTTTTCAGTTTTACTGCCACACAAATTTACACCTAAAGCTGTACTTTGGCATTGCTTTTATCAGAACTCACATTTGTATTATTAATTTTTAACAATTAAAGAAAAAATGATCATTCTGATGACCTTTGTGTAGTGATGATGCGTAGTTTGAGATATAGCACCCTCTAGCCATCACTTAAGGGAAAAGCATGTGATTCTGCAGCCAAGATATGAGTCATACTCTCAGGCAGATGATCTCAATAGGAAATAACTGAACATATCCATTCATATAGACTGGAATGAATCAACAGGCATGATCAAAGCTTTCAAAGTAACATATGAAACAAAGCTTAAATGAAAAACAGACTTCTTTACCATAGGCAGTACTCAAGCCTGGAAACCGCTTGTAAGGCATTTGTACTTGAATGCATTAGCTCTGAAATACAAAACAGAAATATCTTGTCCTGTGAACTGGTCGTCATACCCGCTCTGTGACATCTCCTCCAGCTTGCCTATCCTGTGCCCATGACTTTTCTGTGGCATGACTTTGCCACAGCAGTCTGCTAACCACAAAACAGTCACAAGGACCTCAGTCATAACGTGCCAAGAGAAAAACAGCACACACGACTGGAGCATGCTCATGAAAATGCAAACACAAATCGCAATGTGCACATGCAAGCAGTGTTTTGACGGGATGTAAGTATACACAGAATTTATGCTGACTGGAAGTTGTAATTAAACATGACGGATGGAAGATAGTACTAGAGATGACAGAGAACATGAGTATAAAGAATTATGGATGTATACTCTAAATATTGAAATAAGCACTTATAAGAAATTATAAGAAATGTGATAGCAAAACTATTTTGCTGTATCATGGATGCAAAGCATTTTTTTTTTCTTCTTGTGGTCAGGTTGCACTGCCTGCTGGGTTACAAAGTACAATTCCAAAAGGCATTGGAAGCTTCTTCATTTCCTTCTGTTTAAATGGAAAAGAAATTTGGCAGCCACTGGCAGACTACAGTGTTTCAAAGAACAGAATAACATTAACGCCCCCTTCAAAAACACTCCAGCTCAGGCTCAGAGCAATACTTACACAGTTAAGTCAGTGTTTTTCAAAAACTACCTGTCTAGCCTTTAAAGAGATTTCAAGGACCTTTTTACATAAGGGTCAGCGACACACCATCTTCATTTGGTTTCCTAAAAAAACTAGATAATAATTCAAAAAGATTTATTGAGAAATTTCAATTTATAAACTTTTCGGTCTTGTAACAGATCAGCCAAGTTTGATTGGAAACATTTTGTGAAACTGCAGAATAAACTAAACTATTACTAGCTTCCACCAGACCGTCTTCTGTATTCAACGCTTTTTTCGTAAGTTGAATACGGAATATAGCTAGATATTTTACTTTATAATGTGTTATATGGATATTTTTCTTACACAAACCCTTCAATTCACTTCAAGGCCTTTATTAATCCCCCGGAGCCGTGTGGATTACTTTTAAAATGGATGGATGCACTTTTTTGGTCTTCAAATTTTGAGCTGCCATTCACTGCCATTAAGCTTAAGAGCCAGGACATTTTTTTATATAACTCCGATTGTGTTCGTCTGAAAGAAGAATGTCATATACACCTGGGATAGCTGGGATGGGAGTGAATTATTTGATAATTTTCATTTTTGTGTGAACTATCCCTTTAAGCAGTTTATTAATTACATTTTTGTGAATGTCCATACAACATTTTTCATGACCTCGATTTTCATGATACTCGATAAATCATAAGTGAAATGTTTCAAAATATATATATTTTTTTTTAACAAATTTTAAAATATTCTACAGAATGTAACATTTGTTATATTGTGCTTTTAATATTTGTTTTTGCGCTTTAAATAAAAAGAGAGCTTTTAAAAATGTATTAAACCATGTTAAATGTTAACATTTTGGGGGGGTTGGGGGTTACAGTTAAAATTATATTTGAAAACCATAAAGAACAATAATAATATGATGTAATTAAAATATTAATCTAAAGCAATAAGTATAAATTAACAATAATCATAAGTATAAAATATCAAATAATAATATATCATAATAGTATCATGCAGAAGTCTTCCATTATATTTCTATAGGACAGGAGGTCATGCACAACCTTGCTTTTGTGATTGTCATGGTTGATTTGAGTGCTAGGGGGCACTCTGACTTTTCAGACGTTCATAAACCAAAACATTGTCTCATCCCTATGGAAGGGCTTTAAAGTGTTGGACTAAAGCTATCTTAACTAAACCACACTTTCTCTCCCTCTTTTCTTCTCTCCTGCTCTCTCATAGACGAACAGGGTCTGTTTGGCTCCCCAGGCCCCATCCAGCTGTCTGACTATAACCATTGCTCTCTGTGCTAGATGTTCCAGAGCTGACTGCTGTGCAGGGCATGTCTGCAAAGAGAAAATATACTGCCTTCAGACATACTCCTTTTTCTCACAGGCTCAATGACGTGATATTACAGTTCATCAGTCAGCGGGCTGAGGCTGTTTATGTAACAGTATATGGTTTGCATAAGCATTAACATATGATTCAACATCAGTTGTGCATTATACATCATCAAGCTTTGAAGAAATAAGTCACAATAAATCAACAACAGGATGTCCATCCACACATTATTGTGATATGTTAAGTCCAAAAGATTTTAAATCACAACAGCATTGTCTGTAAAGATTGCCCTTTCTATGCTGCCAGCACACATGTTTCTAACAAATGTTGTGCAGTGGTTAGACTCCAACCATAGGCTTCCGAGACAGGTTGGAAAAAAAGGAGTGAGAATAAGCTGTATGGAAGAAAAGGCCATCGCTGAGTGAAGAATGTTTCAGTAGCCGGGTAAAACTCTCCAGGTTGCCATTCAGTGTCCAGCGTAAACGTCTACAGGGATAGTCTCGACAAATCTACCTTTTCAGAGGCTTTCCTAACTAAAATTGGCTGGGGAAGAGAGGCGAAAGGTATGCACATTCCTCTCACATATGTAGATGCATGTGTTTGCAATGTGATGAAAGAGATTCTTTGGGAAGTAGCATTTTTAACCAGTTTAGTAACTTGCATATATTCAGTGAAACTCTTGAAAGTAGTTTATTAACTGTAGCTGATAATGAAATAGAGATTGTATAGACATTAAGTTAAACTCAACACATTATTATTATTAAGCAAGACTGCAATAAAGCTCTGCTGGGAATGGAATTGCTGCTGTAACTTACTCGAAAAGCTATTTTCTAGAGCTATCTGTCTCGAAACAGTATGTGTGTAAGCTTTTATTTATTGCTGCAAGGAGAAAAGAAGCTTCCTGGTTTGTTTGAATAATAAATTCTGTTAAGGGTTATTATAGACTGTTTGTGTTTCATCTAGGCAGGCGGAAAAATGGATATCAGATCAATTTTTTTGTTACTCTCTTTGGGTGGGCCGACTTGGGCCTTCACGCTGGACTTTGACTATGGAGGTGTACCACTCTGGATCAACCGTTTTTTGGGAGAGCCGAGTGTTTTGACTTTGAAAGATCGGATGGATCCGGGCTGGTTTCGTGCTGTGAACGGACAAAGTTGTCCTTTGGAGTGTGACTGCCCCATCCAGTGGCCAACAGCCCTTTATTGTGACCACAGGGGCCTTGACCAGCTTCCCTCTGGCCTTCCGTCCCGCACACAGTACCTGTTCATCCAAGGGAATAATATTACTTTCCTTAGATCCGGAGCATTCGCCAATGCCACCAACTTGCGCTGGTTAATCTTGGATCACAATCAACTACTGAGTGAGCAACCCGATAATGCGTTGTTCTCCAATCTGACCCACTTGGTAAATCTTTTCATAAACAATAATAACCTGACAAAGATACCATCCGGACTGCCAAGCGGACTCAAGCAACTGCGACTCGCATATAATCATATCGAAACGGTTTCTGCAGGTGTATTCCAAAATCTGGGCAATTTAACGGTACTTCTGTTACAAGGCAACCGTCTGAAGATAATTGAAGAGAGCAACTTAAAAGGTATGTACTGGCTTTTAAATATTATTTTAACACATCTTTCAAATGCTTAATGTAGAGATGCACTGTTTGCCTGGTACAAATAAGCTGATATTTATTTTAATATTATGGTCGATAAATGGCCGTTAAATTAAAATGGTATAAAACGGGTAGTTTCAGTCCTTGATTCTGATTGGTCAATAGCTGTGTTTTATTACGATAAAACATGGCTATGACCTCTTCACCCAATGGTTCTGTGTATCACTACACAACACCCTAAGGGCCCTATCATACACACGGGGCAATGTGGTGCCAGGCACGACGCAAGTGTTTTTGCTAGTTTCAGCCTGAAACAGGCTGTTTTCATTTTCACGTCCAGCTCACATTGTTGAAATAGCAAATGCCTTTGCGCCCATCTGTTCGGCCATGGGCGTGTTGGTCTGAAAATGAGGTGTGTTCAGGTGCATTGTTGGCCCGTTGCTATTTTGAGGCAACTGTAAACAACTGCGCCATTGACAAACAAAAACTAAACGCAACAAAAATGCAATTAATGGCGCAATATATATATATTTGTTATTTAAAGAGTGCGTAAGTAATATGAGCCTATAGGCGGGTGCAAAACTGGCATACACTGCTTATTACACACACAGGGACGTGCAGCAGCACACACATTTTTAAATAGGAAAAATTAAAGGATTAAAATGTAAAATATTACAGTGTACATAAATATAAAAATGTTTACATGCCATAATGGATAGTCATTGCATGTATCAGAATTAGCCTAACTATTTGCAGTAATGATGAGCAAGCAGGCATCATTGGAAGAGCAGATCCGTTTCTTCACTAGAGAAACATTTATCCGCTTGCAAATTCCGCCATGTAAATAGCGAATCCACCATAGTGCGAGCACAACTGGATTTTAAAGGGAATGGGAGATGAGACTGATTGTTTTATTGCACGTTACGCCCAAAACACACCCATGACTCATTAAGAGACTAGGTACAACCCTTTAGACCATTTTTTCCATCGTTTGCACCAGTGCCATGTGCTTCAGACCATGTACCACTCTTAGCAACGTAAACATATGTTTGTTCTCACTGATATTGTTCATTGAAGCTTGCTGTATTATGTAGAGTATTGTGAGAAAGAGATCGAGTGTGCGAGTGTATATAGCATTTTCCTTCAGGTCGGTCCGATGTTCATAATAAAAAAATCCTCAAAAAAAAATGTCCTCTATGATATCTTGTCCTTAAAGGGTTAGTTCACCCAAAAATAAAAATTATATCATTAATTACTTACCCTCATGTCGTTCGACACCTGTAAGACCTTCGGAACACAAATGAAGATATTTTAGTTGAAATCCGATGGCTCAGAAAGGCCTCCATTGGCACAATGCACTGTACACTCTCAGACCCATAAAATGTACTAAAGACGTCGTTACAAAGTCCATCTCACTACAGTGGTTCTACAATAACTTTATGAAGCGACGAGAATAGTTTTTGTGCGCAAAAAAAACCTAAATAACGACTTATATAGTGATGACCGATTTCAAAACACTGCATCATGAAGCTTCGAAGCGAGTCGAATCAGTAGGCCGATTCAGCGGTTTGGACCGCCAAAGTCACGTGATTTCACGTGATTAATGGGTTTCCCATAACCTGACACTGACAGCACTAATCAAAGCATTTGTCAGTTGCGTCTTTCTGCTCCGTGTGCACAACAAGATTCAGTCCTTTCAATATAAAAGTCTTTGCTACTGACTGACTCACCCAAGACAGTTTTGCCACCATCTAATGTTCTAATAATGTAACTACTTGCCGTTAACGGTCAGTAACTATTTTTTACAGTAACTAATGATTTTCCTTCATGAAAGTTGCATTGATACATACATTTTTTGCCTTTAATATTTGTATTGTGGTTACGTTTAGTGCTGTATCGTGAATATGATTTGCGACGTGCCCAACAACACCCTTCAGCTGTGATTTATTCATGATACAGCACAGCCTCTCTAAAAGCTGTCTAAATACTTTTTTTTTTTACTGAACACTTAAAAGAATTCTAAATACCACAAGTGAATGTAGGCATCACAACATCATAAATGTACAGAATAAAATGGATATTCATTTCAAAATTTGCTAAAGATTAAATTTAACATTAATTATATTTAAATTTTAAAGTTTTTGAGTGTTTGATGGCAAATGTAATCTAAATGTAAAAAATAGAGGAAATGACAATAATAAATAATAATAAAATACTTAATATACAACTCCAGATACTGATACAAAATGAATGAATTAATAAATTAAATAAATCTCTAATATCTGATATGAGACAAATAAATTGTGCATCCCCATAAATCATCAGGAAACATTGTATTAAAGTGAATCATTCTGTAAACTCAGCATTAACTCTATCTGTTATGTTCTTCATCAGGTCTTGGAGGCCTCAACCTCTTGGATCTCAGTCACAACCTCCTGGATACTTTCCCCAAACATCTGCCTCCATCCGTCCAGCAACTTTACCTCTCCAACAACTCTCTGACTGGCCTGACCGAAAACAGCCTTCATGGTTTTAATGGACTCCGTTACCTACGGCTCGGACACAACAAATTGAAGAATGAAGGGCTTGACCCTAGGGCCTTTAACCTTACATCTCTGGTAGAGCTGGACCTTTCGTATAACCAGCTGACAAAAATCCCAACAGTTCCCACCACCCTTCAGTACCTCTACCTTGAGGTTAACCATATCCAAGGTGAGTTGATGTAAGGCTCTTGTTATACACAAACAAAAACACTGAGGTTTATTCTTTAGCACTCCATTGAGAAAAATCACCTCTGCTGAATTTCAAAGTGACAAAGGAAATTTCTCAGCCCAAAAGAGTGTTTCATGCCAAGTGTATTGACAGGATAATTGTGAGACAAGACAGAGAACCTTATTTTTTAAGATATTGTCTTGCTAATGTTACATTGAAAAAGACTCAATAAATTGCTTTACCAGAAGAGAGAGCACAACACTTAAATCTTACAGCAGATTTTCAAGAGACAAGATGTTTATAGTGGAAATAAAGCAGTGCTGACAGACTTTAGGAAACAATGGATTGGTTTTAGTCTACAAAATTATTTCAATGTGGCAAACTACACAATTTCTGTCTCACTTGGGAATGTGTATTTGAATTGAATTGGCCACACTGGAATTTTGGAATTTGAAGTTTTAGTAAAGGAAGTTTGTAATTTACTGGATTATGAGAAATTCAACAGTAAAGGGTATTCTGGGAAATGAAGGGCCCTATTTTAACATCTGAGAGCATGGTCTGAAGAGCATGGCGCAGATGCATTTAGATACGAATCCACTTTTGCTAGTTTAACGACGGAAAAAAACGGTCGGCGGGTTTCGTCCAAAAGGGTTGTCCCTAGTCTCTGAATGAGCCATGTTTTGGCCGTAATATCTAATAAACCAATCAGAGTGTCATCTCCCATTCCCTTTAAAAGCCAGTTGTGCTTGCACCATATTTGCTATTTACATGATGGAATTTGCGAGCAGAAAGACTGAACGCTTTTATTTTTAATATTTAAAAATGTTTGTGTGCTGTAGGGATGGCTCGATACCACAATTTTGTCTTCGGTACGATACCACAATCTAATACTGAAGTACCGATATTAAATCTATACCATACAGGGTCTGAATTTTGATGCGGTATTGCGCATAATTTTACTCACTCTCGCAAGTTTTGGGTTTATTAAGTGGGAAATTACAGCAAATGTTTATTATTAAATTAATCAACAAAGATTGTCACATCAATCAGTCATTTGGAAACTTTTTTGTAAGTAATTTCAACATCAGCATTACTGCGCGTCTCCATTGCTTCTAGCTTGAAAAGACATCGCACCTGCACTATAAAAGCAATTTGCGCGCTCAGATTCAACACTTTCGCTTCCGTTGCGGGACAGCTGACGGAAATCACTGCCCACGTCTTTTTAAACCTCGCCAATTTGAACATGCAAGCGATTTTATAGCATTTCGTAATACATATGGGATGAGAGAGAGTTTTCTTTGCGCTCATGCCAACAACAAACACACACACACACACACACACACACACACACACACACACACACACACACACACACACACAAGCCTAAAGAGAGCTTGCGCATTCCAAATTAAGTTGTTTTTCCTCAGTCAAATACACACAAAATTATGTCAAAATTGTCAATCTTTAGTGAGTAGTTACATAAACACAGTTGGTTATGTCTTTCGCGGATGTAAATAGTGCAATAGTATGTGTGCAAATATTATGAGGTCTAAACGTCACTGGTTGAAACGAACGCTGGAGATTTCTTTATATTTAAACGATACGATCTTATGTATGTGCGTTAATCAGTGTTAAAAGAAAAATGTCTAAATTAGATCGTTAGAATTATGCACTCACCTGTCGATCTCTTAATGTCTTACAAGTCAGGAATTAAGTGACTGATGCTTGGCAAGGTTTGATGGTTCTTCAGCAGTTTTATAAGCAAAGTAATTCCAAATTTCACGTCTACTCTCTTTATTAATGAGTTTTGTGCGTGTTGAGTGTTGAGTGAGATTTAACTGCTGTATTCATTTTGTTCTGTTGCCACATTTGCCGGTTTCACGTCAGTTTGGGTAGCGCGCTGTCACCTAGCGGTAAACTTTGGAACAGCAGCATATACCGAAATGAGCAAAATCATGATATCGTACCGTTTGAAATAAAATATATACCGGTATTTTTCCATCCCTTTTTTCCATCCCTCTGTGTAAAATAATAAGAAGAGTGTACGCACGTTGTGCCTTTAAATAACACAAAAAATACTGCGCTATTGACTTTAGACAAGGTTTTTCTTGGTCAATGGCACAGTCGTTTTCAGTTTCAGTGCCTGAATACACCTCGTTTTCAGACCAGCACGCCCATGGGCGAACAGATGGGCGCAAGTGCATTTGCTATTTAAACAACGTGGCGCAGGACGTGAAATTGAGAAACTGCATTGGGCTGAAACTAGCAAAAAAACTGTGTATGTTCTTCTATGTTTACCCATACATTTATTGAATATAAATAAGTATTTACCTATGATTTTTTTTCTAAACTTAAAGCTTTGTCAAACTTTCAGTTCATTAAGAATACTTCAATTCTGCATGCTACAGTATTTTCAAAATCAAATTTAAGTCACATTCTAGAACTGTTGTGGAATTTGAAAAGCATTCTAAGTTCAATTTTGTACACAAATCTGTCGGGAAGGCTGTCCCTGACTTTGTAATGCCTGGCCTTGTAAACCCAGCTTCTATGTCGCTACAGTCTTAGTGCAGCCAAGTGCAGAAATTATTCTAAACACAAATCTGTATGCTTGACTGCTCAAATGTTTGTCCTGATCAACAGTCTTATGCAATGAGGCTATGTTCTAAGGCCTGATGAAATAATTTCTGGCACGAGAGAATCAACATTCAGAATCAGGCAGGCCATGGGAAAAAGACGGAAAATGTGACAGGATTTCAGAAGAGAAATAACAAACTTTCCCTCCTCTCTTGGTTTACTTTTCCCCCTTTCTCATTTGTCTAATGCGCTTTTCACAACGTGTTTGCAGACGGACACATCCTGGAGAGACACAAGGTGACTAGAAAAAGTAGGTTAGCTGCAAGAGAAGGAGGGAGAAAGGAAAAAAGGAAGGTTTGGGAACATCTGTGAATACTCCAAAAGGAATCCACATGTGCTAAAAGCACGGTCTGTTCTCTCCCCCTCCTCCTCAGAAGCACGCCGAGCTCAGTTACAAGAGCTGTGCCACTGGCGAAGGCAAAGACTTCAGCAGACCTTTTTTTTCAGGCATTGGCCATGATTCACTGTTTTGAACCAACAAAATATCATGCCATTAGTAGCAGTTTACCAGCTTGAAGTAAAGTATTCTATAATTCTATAATATTCTAATTACTACCAAGCCACTATTGTCAATTGATATATTATAATCTAGAAGTGCAGGTAAGGAAAAGGTTAAACAACCCATCAACCTGTCAGATTTATCCTTTAGAAAACAAATGGAAAGAATACAATAGAAAATGTATTGACAAGCCCAGTTTAAAAGGCTAAAGAATGAGGATGGAGACACTGTGAGCCTGTTTTTCACATATATATTTCCAGAAAATATGATCATAATATTATTATTATTGCTGGATTGATGGGTAGAGGTGTGGAAAAACAGAGATACAAAATATTTACACACAATGGGCCTTATCATACACTCGGCATGGGTAGAGGTGTGGAAAAACAGATACAAAATATTTACACACAATGGGCCCTATCATACACCCGGCGCAATGCGACACCAGGGGTGAAGCAAGTATCTTTTGTTAATTTCAGCCCGATGCACTTATCATTTTCATGTCCAGCCGCGTTGTTTAAATAGCAAATGCAGTCGCGCCCATCTGTTCGCCCATGTGTATTCAGGCGCATTGTTGGCATGTTGCTATTTTGAGGCAACTGAAAACGACTGCGCCATTGACCAACAAAAACCTGGTCTAAAGTCAATAGCACAGTATTTTCTGTGTTATTTAAAGGGCACGTTAGTAATATGCGCCAATAGACGGGTGCACAACGCGCATACACTCTGCTTATTACACACACAGGGACACGCAGCAGCACACAAATATTTTTAAATAATAAAAAAATAAAAGGATTAATCTCTGGAGAAGCGAGGCCATGTAAATAGCGAATCGCCATGGTTTAAGCTCAACTGGCTTTTAAAGGGAATGGGAGATTAGACTCTGATTGGTTTATTGCACGTTACGCCCAAAACACGCCCATGACTCATTAAGAGACTAGGTACAACCCCTTTAGACCATGTGCCTGACACACCGGCCAACTTTTCTGACGTTAAACTAGCAAAAGTGGATTCAGACATGCCCTAAGTGCACCTGCTCCATGCGCTCAGATCGTTAAAATAGGGCCCCTTAAGTGCTTTGTAAACGTATATTGATTCTCTGTACTGAGAATAGTCTCAATGCCACCAGAGATACCTCATGGTCTTTCAGTTCATGGATTTTCACTAAACTCCTAAACTACAAGCTAAGTATTAGCAGCTTGAGCTTAAATACATAACCATTATTCTACAATTACAATCAGTATCTAAAACAGGATGAAACAGATCATTGAAGAGGTGCCAATGCCAGCGCACCTGTAACTTATTTACACAGGAAGCATTGGGAAGCAGCTCCTGTTTACGAGGGCTGTAGTTTGACTGGTGTGTGATCTAGTGAAGGATTGATGTCTACTTCGAATTCTCTGAAACGGCACGTCACATTAATCGCTGAATATGTTGACCTCATTGTCTTGCTATTTCTGTCTACAGTAAACAGTGGAAGAGGTAATGCCGTACCATTTTTTTTTAAACAAACAGAAATATGAACAGTCTTAGCCTGCTAGATAAAGTAGTTACTATGAAAGTTAAGTGGGACAAATGTGAAAATATGTACAAATAAATTAATCAATAAATAAATACCCTTCTGGTAGTGATTATAATGCTGCCATACTGGTTAAGATAATAAATATCCTTTACAAATAATATCAAACAAATCTATTTTTATGTTTGATCATGTGGCATGAACATTAAAAAACACTACATGCCAACTAAATTACAACAACTAATCTGTTCTGCTATAACTTTCCTCTTGTGTTGTCCAGAGTTCAACGTGGGCAGTTTCTGCAGGACAGTAGGACCCACATCATATTCACGTATGAAGATCCTAAGGCTGGACGGTAATAAACTGGAGTATCACAAGCTGCCTCCTGATTGGGTGTTCTGCCTACGTGTCCTCCATAACATTTATATTTGATCTAATAGAAGTCATTGCCTTAAGTAGCTCTACATTTTAAAGACTTTAAAATAGCATGCAATAATATTTTATATTATAACATAATATGTATATTTAGTCTGCACTAGAAAGCATGACAGCAGAATTAATTGCTCAGTGTTCAAGGTGCTAATGTTTTTAATAAGCATGTTGTAAATGGTCTTATAATGTTTTAATATGATTTTACTCTGGATGTACTGTATATGGGCAGCCATATTTTGTTTTGATGTACAGTGCAAGCCTTGAGGCTTGTCCTAGTCTTTACTTCAAATGTTCTAAGAATATAATGAAATCTAGTCTAACTGTTAAACATGTGAAAATACACTAACATTCAAAAGTTTGGGGTCAGGTTTTCGGTAACACTTTAGTGTGGGGAACACATATTCACTATTAACTACGACTTTTGCCTCAATAAACCCCTAACTTACTGCTTATTAATCATTAAGGTAGTTTTTGTAGCATTTAAGTATTGGGTAGGATTAAGGGATGTTGAATATGGTCATGCAGAATAAGGCATTTATATGTCCTTTATAAGTACTAATAAACCGCTAATATCCTCATAATAAGCAACTAGTTAATAGCAAGAATTAAACCCTAAAATAAAGTGTTACCGTTTTTTCAATACTTTTATTTAGCAAGGAATATGATTAAGTAAATTGATGAAAAGTGACAGTAAAGGCTTTCACACTGTTACAAAAAAAACTATTTAGAATACATACACTGTTCTTTTGAACACTATTCACTATTCTTGACAAATCAGCATAATAGAATGATTTCTGAAGAATCATGTGAAAGCAATGATGCTGAAAAGTCAGCTTTTCCATCACAGGAATAGTATTATTTTAAATTGTAATAATATTTCACAATATTATTGTTTTTACAGTTTTTTTAATCAAATAAACGTAGCCTTATGACCATATAAGAGACCATAACATTACAAAATCTTACCAACCCCAAACTTTTGAAGGATAGTGTAAGGCTTTTTGTTACGTATAGTCTAGAAAGTTAATATTCCATCGTTGCGGCACCTCTCTGTAACATTACAATGTATTTTATTCCAAACGCTTGTACTGAAAACGAAGTTCTAAGATTCCAATTAAATTAAACCCCTTGATGTCAAATTATATTGACAGTGTTGTTATATTCATCTGCGTTCCACAGTAATTTAGTTGATTCGTCTGTTGATTTGAATTATGCTAAATGCAGAAAATATTGAACATGGTAAAATCAAGCAGCATTAATTCTCATATCTTATGATAACAGCACAACCCTGCTGCATGTTTTGGCCTGGTCATTTTGTAATGAAAAAAAAAAAAAAGTTATTCACAACATTTGCAATACACTGCAATGCTGTATCTGCCAAGTTTAAAAAACTAAGTTATTACTTTATCTTTCTGAATTACTCAAAGAGTATAAGACATTGTCTATGACAAAGATAATGGATTTTGTGACAAGCACTTCTGAAACTGATCTTTGGATATAAACACATTCCATTGTGTGACAAAGAACGATCGCATGTCCCTCAGCGAGTATTCATAAACAAAATTAGTTTAGCCAAAACAAAAAGTGTCCACTAAAAGAAATGTTGCCATGATAAAGAATGAGATGTATTGGGTTCTTTTGTTTCTTGTACAATGTTTCTTATTAAATACAGTGGATATGGATAAAAGTTCCATATTTGGTTGGCTGGGATTCTGCTTACTCAGGCTAACACAGTGTCCCAACAAAACACATGGTGACAAGCAAATAAATCACTTCCAAGTTAATCCTACTTTCTGTCCTACTATATTTTTTCAGTCACTTGAATCTCTTTAGGCAGCATCAGTCCAAGATGCTCACTGAACCGAAATTCTGTTAAAACTCATAAATGACAAATCACAATATCACAAATCATCGACACAACAACAACAACAACAAAAAATCACAAAAGAGATGTGATCTGTAGAAGCATAGCAGTAATACAAGTTAAGTGTTTTTCTTAGAGGTCTACGTTCATTAATTCTAATGGCTTGTTTTCCCCCATGGCATATGGCGAATATGACGGTTTTGTGGGCGTTCCCAGTAATGCCGACCAAGTCTATTCGATGCAGCATTTTTGCTTTCAATGTGGACAGGCAAAAGACTTAAAGGGATAGTTCACCCAAAAACGAAATTTTTATGTTTATCTGCTTACCCCCAGGGCATCCAAGATGTAGGGGTCTTTGTTTCTTCAGTAGAACACAAATGAAGATTTTTAACTCCAACCGTTGCAGTGTGAAAGACGTATAATGCATGTCATATAATGCATGGGATATTTTAGAGTATGAGAGCAATGAGAGTAAAAACACATAGACATACGAATCCATATTAAACCATGCAGCTCGTGGCGACACATTGATGTCTTAAGACACGAAACGATCGGTTTCTGCGAGAAACCGAACAGTATTTATGTTATTCTTTCTTTTACCACTTATCAGACGAATGTCATCTAGTATTCCCAGCGCCATAACTTCCGGGGAATAAGGTATATATATATATATATATATATATATATATATATATATATATATATATATATATACGTATATATACGTAGATGCCTCATTCGATCCGATCCACGCAGACACTAATGAGGAATCTATGTATATATCTATAATCGCGCCAGTATTTTGCATGTATTTAGACCTTATTCGCCGGAAGTGATGGCGCGGGGATGGCTGAATGCAGAGCCATAGAAAAAAATTAAATAAATATGGATATTTTTCTTTCACAAAAGCACCGATTCGCTTCAAAAGGTCTTTATTAACACCACAGAGCCGCGTGGAGCACGTTATTTGACGGACAGATGCATTTTTTATGGACTTCAAAAACAGAGCAACTATTACTTCTATAATAATACTTCGATTAGCCAGAACATTTTTAATATAACTCAGATTTTATTCGTCTGAAAGAAGAATGTCATATACACCTCAGATGACTTGAGGGTGAGTAAATCATGGGCTAATTTTCATTTTTGGGTGAACTATCCCTTTAAGACACGGTAGACATATAAGAGAGCGAAGTCAACCACAGCATCTTCAAGAGAAGAGCTCCTTCTCACCAGTCCAAAGGAATGAAAAGAAAATAATACATCATGCTTGAACTAAACTCTCATTTCGTACAATAGTCCTGTCACAAGTCTGACTTGTGTTGGAACAAAAACATTTCCTGAAAAAAATGTTTGATCAATAAGACCAAATAAATGACTCCTTCATATCCCATATAGATGTGAGTTAATGGACCATGTGTTCAAGATGCCATAACTCTCTCTGGGACCTTTTTTTAAAACTGCAGAGCAGCCTTTGGACTTCACATTCCCCATTAGCAGAGCCATGACAACAGAAAGAGCCTGAAAATTGTACTTTTTAAAACAAAAGATGGATTAACCAGGAGGACTACAGTCAGATAATTCACCTCAAACTCATCACATACACATCATATTGATGCTCTTTCTATTTTTAAATCTTACCTAAATACTTATTTTAATATACACTCATAATTATAAAATGTACAGCCTTTGTCACATAGCTGGAAGGTTGAGAAAATACATAAACCAGCCTAAACATAGCGTGGCAGTCATGGGAAATGGAATAATATAGAGCAGTGTTGTGGTAAAGTCATTAGTGAGGCAAAAGGCAGATTGATATCACCTCTGAAAGATGATATGGTCCCACAACAGACCTCAGAAATAGGGGTCCTACTGGTGCATATTGTAGCAGTGATTAAATAGAAAGCGATTTTTGATAGCAATTAAATAGTACTGAGTGCTATACAAGCATTTCTTTAGATACCCATTTAAAGGTAGGATAGGCAATTTTTTCTTAAACACCTTTTGTTATTCTGGTTGAAACTTTTCTGGTACTTTTTTAGATAATTACAAATTGAAAAAAAACACTTACCCATACGGAAATGTAATATACAGTATGTGTATATGAAATATCAATATATGCGATATATAAAGTAAAAACATATATGAAACCTATTAGAAATTGTAACAATTCCATATATTGACATATACATTTATCCCATATATTATATATGTGTAATAGATATTTTGACATATATGTCTCATATACTGTATGACATATCCTAATATGCTCATATAGAGTGAAAACATAAAAGCACATCAATGCGCAGGAAATTCCATATCTTGACATATATCTCTATTCCACATATTATATATGTTTAAATGATATATGTGACAAATCACTATCACTGACAAAAGTCGTAGAGTCTTAGTATAAATTTTATGTATAAAACAAATGACATTTAAAATTTAAAATATTTCTAATGTTACTTATTGTCAGGTGAGACAAGGGATGAAGGACTCAAGGAAGGTTCCAGGTTGTAGAAAGTTAATTACTTTCTTTAAAGTGAATTTCGTTTTATATAAATTGTATCTTAATTTGAATGACTTATTATTTAATTTAATTTTTTGCGAGATGTATTGCAGCCCTCAATCAGACACAATATCCTCAGGGATGTCATAGTACCGGAAGACGAGATTGAAAAGAAGTTCTGCAGTGATCATATCTGTGAGGAAACCTTTCAAGGTGATCAAACGACAGGATTTAGAGAATCGATCAACAATAATTAATATGCAGGTGTTACCATAAGAAGGAGGCAGGTCTGTGGCGAAATCTACTCCTAGGTGTGACCAGGGGCATTGTGGAACAGGCAACGATAGGAGCTTGCCGGATGGATGACGACATGGACTCTTGGAGAAGGACCCAGAATTAAGGAGGGCGGATACTGACAGTGAGACATAGGAGGCAGTAATTATTACTTTGGTAGTGAGTGGTTTCATATTTACTGATGCTGAATGGATGACACTCACCATGGTGCGTGGTGGACGAATGGGACAGGCAGATATAGCTGCTCACCGACTGAGAAATCTCCATCTGGAACTCCAAACACATTGCGGAAGTGAAGGGTGAAATTCTTTAGAGTTTGAGTGACGCTGCCATTTTGGTTCCAGATTGTTTCGGGCCGAGTGAAGCGCTCGCCCCGTCAGCAGGGAGATAATGAAGGCAACCTCGACTGCATCTCCATGGCCAGCGAACACTGCAGGAGGAATCCTTCACAATCCTCCACCGAACAAGAGTAGGGCGCTGGGTGGGCCATGGGACTGGAGGCCACTGGCGGTGAAGAAACGGAGGTGACGGGTGATGCGTAAGTGGTGCTAGACAGTGCACGCTTGACCGCATCCACGACCTCCTGGAACGGATCCGGCACACTCATTTTCCCTGTGTTGGTCTGGTCTTCTGTAATGGAACAGAGACTCACAACCAGGAATAATGTTAATATAAAAGAGTTTATCAACAGCAGAAGGGTGTGGAGATGATAAGGTACGCATTTCAGATATGATGAATGGAGCATGGGAATACTGACAGTCTCTATGGTTGTAGCTGGATGAGGAGGTCGTGGATGGCGATGATGCAAAATCCAGAGCACACACCTCGATGAAGGGAAGGAAGCACGGGAATGGAGAAGGAGACGAGGAACAGACACGGAGGACCAGGAAGACGATGGAGACACGCTGGAACAGGAGATACAAGGGAGGTAGGTAATCTTCATTGAATACAGGTAGGTGATAACAGGTAGGTGAGTCCTTACTCTTGAACAAGACCAGACAATGTGACTGTGTGAGGTGTATGCTTAAATAGGTCAGTGCTGATGGGGAGATGAGGTGCAGGTGCGGGTGATTATAACTCGGGAGACATAGAATGCTGTGATTGGGTGATGGTGGAGCCTGGCTGATCTCTGACACTGTCAGTGAGTTTCATATTTTTGATATACACTACATTCCAAATTACATAAATTATGTCTTCGTAGAGTATTTGTAATGAAAATACAGACTGCACACTGCAAGTGTAACATCAAACAACGTTTTGCAATGAAGCCCGCAAATGTTCTTGTAATTCGCTTCAACCTTTCCAAACTTCTTGAAAGATTATTTCATGGAAGGTTCAAGTGGTGTATGTGTGTGAGGAATTGGAAGCAAGACGAATATGGGTATTTCTAAAGTACTATCGCACTTCTGGTTAAAAAAATAAGCTCAGAATCCAGAATCGTTGGAGAGAATCGCGATGCAGTAGGGTTGTCAAATAAAAATTTGAATTTCGAATATTCGTCGAATTTACAAAAAAACTGCACATTCGAATGCAAAAACCGTGCATACAATTTTTTGGTAGAGGCACGTGAGACATGATGATGACGTAACTGATGCGGATTGTTTATCCAGTACAGCGCGGTGTGGCTGAAAAAATGTCTAAAAAAAGAGTGAGGATTCGGAGTCAGAGAGAAAATGGGCAACCTGTTCGATGGCGTATACAGTCAGACAGTGCAGAAGAAGGCAATCAGGGATGTGGAGCATGAGATAATAAACATTAAAGAGAAGATACGATACCTGCTGACGAAAATCCTCTCAGTTGGTGGCAAAAATCATGCTGTATATATATATATATCCGCATATTGCATAGCTGGCAAAGACATACTTGACCATACCTCAGCAAAAAACGCTCAGCACTCGCTGCAGGTCAAGTTGTTTATGAATGTCAGTTTGCTATTTTGTGTTTACATTACGTTGTCTGTCGAATCGTGTTTTATCAGGCCGGTTTCACACTGCACACTTTAGCAGAGCGTAAGCAGCGCATATTTTTTCCGGCGCCCATGTTAACAGATTAGAGCATTCACACCGCATGCAGAGGCGGCGCGGCAGCACGTCACAGGAGCAGGGCAGAAGCTGCAGTACCGCGAGTCTATTTTTGCCACGCTGCTTACGCTGAATTAAAGCCACATTGTTTCAAAATGTATCTGATTAACATGATAAATAACAAATTTCACCATTAAAATCATGTAGTGAAATGTTCCGTGTGTTTCACAATCAAAAGAAGAAAAAAAAACAATACACGAAAACACAACACTGCCAGAAGTTTTTGCCCAAACTTCAAAGGCCCGTTTAAATGATTAAAACTAGAGGTTTATCTTAACTTTAAGGTAGGGCTGCTCGATTATGGAAAAAATCATAATCACGATTATTTTGGTCAATATTGAAATCACGATTATGTAACACGATTATTTCACATGACTTTGGGAATGTGTTGTATTTATTAAAAATACACTTTTCAACAATTCAATTGAAATCGTAACATTTGTTGTACTTTTTGAACTATTAAAATAAATAATATAACATATTCAAATCAAAGTATAAAAGTATTCACGTAGAAATGATAACCACAAATAAATAAGATCAACAATATGGTTCGGCTATGCTTTTCATGTACGTCTAACATTAGTTTTCAAGTACAGAAATGTATCAAATGTAAAATAACACTGCATATTTGAGTGCATAAATTAAAGATTAATCCTATTAAACTTACAAAAGCTATTCAATCAAGAGCGGTGAGTGATGTCCTTGTCTTTTGTTGTTTGACATTAAACAGACAGCAGTAAAGGCTACTGCCCCTTTAAGACCTCGCGTCTTCTTTATCGACTGTATAAAGTTCACTTAAGACATATACAGACTATGTCTGCTAGAATACTCATCAAGATGGACATGTTGACATACTTTTTGTGTGAGTTTGTCCGTTTAAGAGCAAGACTTGAAAGAGAACTCAATATTTGCGCGCTGAGAGACGTGTGCGCGCTCTCGGATGAACGCACAGAGACACATTTTCTCACAGCGCGCGCGGCTTCTCATTCTAAACCTAAACCCTAAAGCACTAAACCCGGGTGATGACGGTGAAAACAAGGGTTATAGTCATAACCCGAGACGTTCCCCTTTGAGGGAACTCGAACTGCGTCATCGTGATGACACTTTGGGGAACGAGTACCAACTATCCCGCACCAATCATATCCAACCCAGTGTGAAGCTGGAACCCAGGCACAACTAGGGGGCGAGCACTCTAGCGCCAGGCGTCTCAGGGAGATGCAGACTGTAGTAACGAATGAAGGTGTGAGGGGTGGCCCACCCAGCCGCCTTGCAGATCTCTTGCATAGAGGCTCCAGAAAGGAGGGCCACAGAGGAGGCCATGCTCCTGGTAGAATGGGCCCTCATGGCTAACGGTGAAGGCAAGTTGCGCACCTGATAAGCCGTTGCTATAGCCTAGACAATCCAATTACTGATTGTCTGCTTTGACGCAGAGCCCCTTCTTGGGTGAACCAAAACACACCGACAGCTGGTCTGACTTTCTCCACTGAGAAGACTTCTCCAAGTAAATCCTCAATGCCCGCACGGGGCAGAGGAGGTGAGGTCTGCTCTCTTCCGCCGTCACGTGAGGTGGAGGATGGAATGCCTGGAGAACCACTGACCGTGCCGCATTAGATGGCACCTTGGGCACGTAGCCCTGACTGGGATGCAAGATGGCCCTTACCATGCCAGGGGCAAACTCCAGGCAAGTCGGCATGATAGCCAAGGCCTGGAGGTCCCCCACTCTCCTCAGAGAAGTGATGGCAAGGAGAAAGGCCACCTTGAAGGTCAGTATTCTCGCCTCAGCCGACTCCGGCGGCTCAAAGGGGGCCTCAGCCAAACCCTCGAGCACCACCGCCAGGTCCCAGGTTGGGACCCTGGAATGAGCCGCAGGGCTCATCCTCCGAGCCCCACGGAGGAATCATACAACCAGATGGTGCCTTCCCAACGGCCCATCACTTAAAGGTGCGTGGAAAGCCCCAATGGCAGCCACATACGCCTTAAGTGTGGACTGGGAAAGACTGACGGAGAAGCGGTCTTGAAGGAACTCCAGCACTGAAGCCACCGGGCAGATAACTGGGTTCACCTCCCGCTCTCTACGCCAAGTGGAAAATACATTCCACTTCAGGCTGTACAACCTCCTGGTGGAAGGAGCTCTGGAGCTGAGTAGGGTCTCTACGACACCCGCGTACAAAAGCGTACAGACGTAGCCTCGGCCACATCTGTGCCATGGCATCCAGCCCCAGCAGAACGCACAGAGACACATTTTCTCACAGCGCGCGCGGCTTCTCATTCTAAACCTAAACCCTAAAGCACTAAACCCGGGTGATGACGGTGAAAACGACTGGTCATATTCGAAAATATGGCAGCACTCGCAATCTCGCATGCATTGAACAAAGTTTACAAAGAGAGAATTATTTGAAAAATATGAAGGAAAAAAAGGACGTTTACACGGCTCCCCTGCTCTCGTCAGTTTTTGTTTCTTTATTAGATTGTCATAGGTCACTCTGTTTAATTTTCAAGTGGTTAAACAAATTCGTGGTGTTCCCTTGCGTTGCAGCCACTACCATGTAGCAAATCTTAGCATGTTTCTGCTCGTCGTCTGATTCCTCGAAGCCAAACTGTTCCCAGACAACGGAGTTGGTTTTGCCTTTTTTGCTCACCAAACGCTGCTGTAACTGCCCTCCTTCTGCCATCTTTACTCGCGCCGAGTTTTTAAATTCCAGCGGATGATATGCACACGAGACTCACGACCTGAGAGAGATTTGTGGGTTCGGGAGGGGCGGATGTGCGCGTGCGCGTTTCATTCAGAACGCAAGGCAAAATAATCGTTTTTTCTCGATTGTACTATTTTGGTGATCGTTGGGAGGCAAAATCGAAATCGAAATTCGATTAATTGCACAGCCCTACTTTAAGGTTACTTTTATCATGTAAACTACCTATATACACACACATATATACATATATATACATATCTATGCCTATACAGCATGTTATATGCATATGTGTTTTGGACAGAGGGGGACACGGTCGCATCGTAAATCAAAACACAAGACAGACAGGGGTCGGGGGAGAACACCGGGAAAGGTGACACAATGGACGATATTCATCTGTTTGCAATACACAAGCCACGCGCTGGTCCCGCTCTCCATACGCACTGCTTCTGCGCTGCCAATGCACTGCTTGCGCGTGCAGTGTTAAGCCGGCGTCAGGTTACTGATGCACTTGCCGTTTTATGTACTTATTTAATAACAATTGTTTGAAAACTTAATGCACTTTAAAAAGTGTATGTCATTTCATTTCAATAAAAGATGCGATGCTTGATTTGGTTTACATTTGCTTGTTGCGCTCGCTTGTGGGGATATACAGTGGAGACAATACAGTACTTTTTCCCTATAACTTTAAGTATTGCCATTAGAATTTGAATGAAATTCAAATTTTGCTAATATTTAAGAAATAATTTTGAATTTAGCTTTTCAGCCATTTTGACAGCTCTATTATGCAGAGTTGTAGACAGTCACAGAGCGCCGCAAACAAACAGCAGCCACCTTTTACAGTTCCTCCTAAACCAAAACAACAAGCTTATGGTGTGTTCACACCATGTCGTAACCGTAATTACAAGATGGCAACCCGTGACATTCTACCGGAGCTGTTCACGTCCTCAGACTCTGAGGAACAGTTAAGTAAATCTGCAGCACCTGACGTGCTACTAGTCCAAACTCTGTAAGTTGTTTATGTTTATTATTATTGTAATGATATGTGCTTTGAGACATGTGGTATCTCTTGTGATGCAGAATTTTCTCTGGCTGTGCACGTTCTTGTGTTTTAAAGGAGGCATGACTTTGGAGAGAGAGCTCTAAAAGAAAGGGTGGAATCTAATGCTGTCAAACGTCTCGGGTTATGACTATAACCCTTGTTCCCCGAGAAGGGAATGAGACACTGCGTCATCGTGATGACACTTTCGGGTAACGCCCCTCGCGTAAAGCGTCTGAAGAAACAGTAGAATCAGCCCAATCCGATTGGTGTTGCGTGATGATGTAGTATGTGACGACATACCCGGAAGATACAAAGAGACGTCTGAACGCAACAGAGATAGCTTTCTTTGCTCTTCAGCGTGCGCTCTGATGATTGGGTGGACACGAGACGCAGTGTCTCGTTCCCTTCTCGGGGAACAAGGGTTATAGTCATAACCCGAGACGTTCCCCTTTGAGGGAACTCGAACTGCGTCATCGTGATGACACTTTGGGGAACGAGTACCAACTATCCCGCACCAATCATATCCAACCCAGTGTGAAGCTGGAACCCAGGCACAACTAGGGGGCGAGCACTCTAGCGCCAGGCGTCTCAGGGAGATGCAGACTGTAGTAACGAATGAAGGTGTGAGGGGTGGCCCACCCAGCCGCCTTGCAGATCTCTTGCATAGAGGCTCCAGAAAGGAGGGCCACAGAGGAGGCCATGCTCCTGGTAGAATGGGCCCTCATGGCTAACGGTGAAGGCAAGTTGCGCACCTGATAAGCCGTTGCTATAGCCTAGACAATCCAATTACTGATTGTCTGCTTTGACGCAGAGCCCCTTCTTGGGTGAACCAAAACACACCGACAGCTGGTCTGACTTTCTCCACTGAGAAGACTTCTCCAAGTAAATCCTCAATGCCCGCACGGGGCAGAGGAGGTGAGGTCTGCTCTCTTCCGCCGTCACGTGAGGTGGAGGATGGAATGCCTGGAGAACCACTGACCGTGCCGCATTAGATGGCACCTTGGGCACGTAGCCCTGACTGGGATGCAAGATGGCCCTTACCATGCCAGGGGCAAACTCCAGGCAAGTCGGCATGATAGCCAAGGCCTGGAGGTCCCCCACTCTCCTCAGAGAAGTGATGGCAAGGAGAAAGGCCACCTTGAAGGTCAGTATTCTCGCCTCAGCCGACTCCGGCGGCTCAAAGGGGGCCTCAGCCAAACCCTCGAGCACCACCGCCAGGTCCCAGGTTGGGACCCTGGAATGAGCCGCAGGGCTCATCCTCCGAGCCCCACGGAGGAATCATACAACCAGATGGTGCCTTCCCAACGGCCCATCACTTAAAGGTGCGTGGAAAGCCCCAATGGCAGCCACATACGCCTTAAGTGTGGACTGGGAAAGACTGACGGAGAAGCGGTCTTGAAGGAACTCCAGCACTGAAGCCACCGGGCAGATAACTGGGTTCACCTCCCGCTCTCTACGCCAAGTGGAAAATACATTCCACTTCAGGCTGTACAACCTCCTGGTGGAAGGAGCTCTGGAGCTGAGTAGGGTCTCTACGACACCCGCGTACAAAAGCGTACAGACGTAGCCTCGGCCACATCTGTGCCATGGCATCCAGCCCCAGCAGGGCCGGATGAGTGAGGGAGAACCACAGCGGGCAGTGGGACATCTCTTGAGACGCGAATAGATCCACTTCCACCGGGCCCAACCGCTCGCACATAGCCTCCACCACCTCGGGGTGGAGTCGCCATTCCCCGGGCCTCAGCCCCTGCCTCGACAGGATGTCTGCTCCCTAGTTATGGTCCCCGGGGATGTACATCGCCCTGAGGGATGACAACCTCCCCTGGGACCACAGGAGAACCTGATGTGCCAGTCTGCAAAGAGGGCGTGACCTCAGGCCCCCCTGGTGGTTTAGATCCGATACTGCCGAAACATGTTGTCGGATCGTATCAGGACATGGTGGCCGTGGAGGTCCGGGAAAAAGCTCCTCAGAGCTTTGTAGACCGCCAGAATTTCCAGGCAGTTGATGTGCCAGGAAGAACGCCGGGTCTCCCACAGACCTCTGGAAAAGCGGCCTTCCATGACCGTGTCCCAACCAGTTAGGGATGCGTCTGTTGAAACGGTTTCCCGGCAACATGATGCTCCCAGCACTGGCCCCCGGGACAGGAACCAAGGTCTCTTCCATATGACGAGGGAACGAAGGCATCTCCGCGTTACCCTGATCATACAGAATGGTCTTCCCCTCAAGGAAAACCTTCCTGGTTCCCAGCCACCACTGTAGGGGTCTCGTGCAGCAGGCCAAGGGAAATTCTGTTGGACGCAGCTGCCGCAAGTCCCAGCAGTCCTAAACTGCTACACAGTGATGCCCGAATGGAGGAACCTGATAATGATACGCTTCGCCCCCGAAAGCGAACCTCAGGAATCCCCCGTGACACAGAGGGATGGAACATGGAAGTATGCGTCCTCTTTATATACACCGTGACAGACCAGTCCTCAGACTGGATCTGAATCACGACACTCAAGCATCTTGAATCTGAATCTCCTTAGAGAACGACCCAAGTACTCCGATCTAAAGTTGGACGCAACTGGCCATCCTTCTTAGGAACTATGAAGTACTGGCTGTAGAACCCGGACTCCCTGACTGGCGGAGGAATACGTTCAAAGCCTCCTTAACCAACAGGGAGTGTACTTCCTGTTCCATTACCCGCACCTGCTCTGGGCCGACCACAATCCAGACCACCCCGTTAGACTTCGGGGGAGGGAACTGAACTGCGGCCTGTAACCCCGTTCTACAGTACGCAGGGCCCATGCAGATATATTCGGAGGCATAACCATGCGCCGAGATAATCTGCTAAGGGAACCAGCCTCTCGAGGCCAGCCTCGGGTTTCAACCGAGCCTCCTCCCCGACCCCCTGAAGCGGCTAACCAGCAGGGCGAATTCGAGGAAGATTTTCGGTGTGCGTACGCGTTTGCTGGACCGCCGCAGGTCTTGCTAGAGGCGGCTGGTGCAGCGCGCGTGCGCTGAGAAACGATGTGGCCCGAAGCGTACTAGACGGCGGGAGCACAACATCGATTCCCAAAAGCTCCACAGGGGAGGCAACCTCGATCTCTCCAACCCGGGAGAGGGGGCCGGCCAGCAGGGGCCTCATCTAAGGGAGCAGCTCGACAGGGCCGCAACCTCCAATCTTAGATGGATATCCAGACAAGTCAAACACGCTTGGGCGACAGACTGATTAAAGTATCTAACTTAACAAAGCCAGATAACATGACACTCAATTCCTAAGAATTAAATGTCATCATAATCACCCAACCCGTGCAACCTGGTCTGAATGATAGGCTGAGTAAAAAATACATCTAACTCCTCAAAGTCAGATAATATTTTAATTTAATTCCTCGGAATTAAATGCAGCCATAGTAAGGTGAAACATGGTCTAAATGATAGGCTGAATATCTAACTCCTCAAAGTCAGATTTTATTTAATTCCTCAGAATTAAATGCAGCCATAATCATCAGACGTTACTGTTTTATTGTATTATATACGGCTCGAAAATCACACGTTGCCTCAGCAACGTGGCTCAAGCCGTTATAATACAATTGGCTTTCATCACTCGAGAAGAAAGCCAAACAGTATCACATTTCACAAATACGGTAAAACATGGTCTGAATGATAGGCTGAATGTCTATCTGCTCAAAGTCAGATCATATTTCATTTAATTCCTCAGAATTAAATGCAGCCACAATCATCAGACGATACTGTTGTATTGTATTTAAACGGACTCATAAACCACACGTTGCCTCAGCAACGTGGTTCAAGCCATTATAATACAACTGGCTTTCATCCCTCGAGAGAAAAAGCCAAACAGGCGTGAGGCTGAAACACCCGATAGGCGCACGGCAGTACGCGTCGAGATATTTCTCAATGAAAACAGCCCGCCCCCTCAGGAGCTGACTGCATGCCTCGCACCCACAGTATCCCTTCTCACCGTGTCATGTTGTATCACTCTAATAGCAGACCCAAACCTGCGCGCCGCCTCGGCAACGCGAGGTTGAATCTGCATTAGGAAAGGCGAGCCTCGATACGGAGCCCATCTAATTCCTCAGAATCACACAGCTCACGCATCGGGTCCTCCACCCCGGGGGAAGAAGCCGCAGAGCGGGCTTCCACACGGGGAAGGAGAACAATGGAGCTGTCACCGGGAAGGAGAAGATGCTTAAGCACTCTCAAGTTCCCTTGACAGACCCATCTGCGAGTCCATGATAGATCAACCGTGCTGCCTCAACAGCATGGGACCGGCCATGGAATTCGCGAGCCCTGCATGCTTGTGAAAACAACGTTGGTAGATAACAACACCAAATACTCTCAGACTGGAAACACAGAGCGCTAACGCTGAAGAGCAAAAAAGTTCAGACGTCTCTTTGTATCTTCCGAGTACGCCGTCACATACTACGTCATCACGCAACACCAATCGGATTGGGCTGATTCTACTGTTTCTTCAGACGCTTTACGCGAGGGGCGTTCCCCGAAAGTGTCATCACGATGACGCAGTTCGAGTTCCCTCGAAGGGGAACCTAGCTTGCTATTGCTAGCCTCTCCAAAATTGCCTACCCTATCGTTAACAAGAAATCCACTTACTAACAATACATTAATAGAGCAAATACACATCAAATACACATAACTGTGTATAAATATCAATCACAGACACTTTAAGCACAAAAGGGTCTAAAACATTTGGCAAAAATATCCATCAAGTCACTTCAAAAGTTAATCTGGCTCAAAGAATATCAAGAAAAGGGTACATCAACAAAATCAGTCTTAAGTCAATATTCAATTAACCAACAAACAAACAAAGGCCAGCGTTTCAAATGAACTATTCAAAATGTTTGAATGTGTTTGTTTGATTTTTAGGGAGTTGTGACAAAGATAGTTGTAAGCAATGCATTTGCAACACAGAGATATTGAAGCGTCCTTCCAAATACAAGGGAAATAACTCCCAGAAAAGTCCAGAACCAAACACACACACACACACACACAAAAAAATGACTCAAGATTTACCGTTTACCTTTTTAGCTTTGTTTGCTCATTGTTCTCCACTTATATTCATTTTGATTGATTGATATGATTTTCAGACCAGCAGCACAATTACAAGTGTTTTTCTATTTTATGCAACAGTCCAATAAACAAGAGGTAAATATAGAGTAACTTACATTTAAGACAGTATTGTGTCTGTTTTTGTGTCTATTTTCTTCGCAAAGAAAATAGTTTCAAACAAAGCCACAGTAGACTCAAATGCTGCATGTTTCCAAGCAAGACATGGAAGTGATCTTCCTGAATGAATAAATTTTTTTAATTTGCATTATATTTCTGGAAAAAAAATCGTCATTTTTGTGTCATCTGAGGATTTTTTGTCCAGAGGCTAAAAACTACAGCCAGTAGAAGGAGCTAGTTCCGTATGTTATCAACCCGCCCATAGGGGTGGGATCTCACTCACAGAATCTAAATGCGCACGGCCGTTTGGATTGGGCATTAAAAACGGAGCGGTGCGGAGCAAAGTGAGTGTTTCAACTTTTCATTGAATTCCTATGAAAGTTTAGCTTCCATATGCATGATCTGAAAACGCGCCAGACTGGACACGCACTGAGAATGACTGCCGCTCTTACCTTAGCTCTGCTCAGCTCTTACTTCGCTCTCGTAATGAATGAAATCGGACTCCTGCTGCGTTTGTGCCGTGACTTTCGTTCGGCTCACTCACACTTTATTGAAAAGGCACGTTCTGAACAAAATTATTGTATTATTATGAAGATCAAAACGGCAGTGTAGGGAGTGACGTCGTAGGGCAGCGAAACAAGTGCATTCTGGGAGTTGTTGTCTTTCATCCACATGAGACAAAAATACATTTTCTGTCTTTTCTCAGTCTAGAAGGCACCAAATTCAAAAATAATTTCACATTTCTACTACATAAATGACCCAGTTTAAATACACATTCATCTTCCCAGCACTGAAGTACCCCTTTAAGACAGTCACGTTTTGTTTCTGAATGAATCAGTGTGTTTGAACAAATCAATTGAGTGGATGATTCATTGACTCACTCATGAACATTTCTTTCCTGTATGAATTAATGGGTGCTTCTCAATCAGAAGGCTGTATCCTAGTATGGCTGCATATCTTGACTGCCACGTCACTGAGTCTCAATTTAAAGGATCCTTTAAAGGCATCCTTTGTTTTGATTCCTTCACTCTGCCTGTTTTGAAGGATGCATCAAGTGTATCAACCATAATCCTTTGCACACATTCCAATTCACAAAAAAGAAGAGAATTAGTAGAAAGACAAAAAAGTATTTTGGAGATAAAGGTATTATGTTTTCTTGTTTTTGTTAATAATCAAATAATGCTAAAAATGCTTAATGTAAACCACTGGGAGACCATAGATGGTTGTCATTCCCTGTACTGCATTATTAGAAAGGCAGTTCATATAAAGGTTTGTAGTATAAAGTTATTGTTGTTTTTTTGTTTTTTATTTTTTAATTATAATTATGCACACTTACTAGACCGTCTCATTCTAGCTTAATGCTGAATGCAGTGATTCACACATAAAGATAGAGTTTTGGTGCAATGATATAAGCTACAGAAACAAAGTACAAACAAAGAAAGATTATTATTATTATATTATTATTATTATAAAAGAGCCAGACTTTCTGCCTAACAGACTTTCTGCGCTTCTGGCTGGACTCCCCTCTTGTGCGATCCAAACACTTTGAATGATCCAGAATGCAGCGGCACATCTGGTCTTCAACGAGCCCAAAAGGACCCACGTCACACCACTCTTCGTCTCTCTGCACTGGCTACCACTCACTGCTCGCATCAAGTTTAAGGCGCCGACGCTTTACAGAGCCACCACGCGCTCAGCTCCTGCATACTTTGAATCGATTCTACAACTCCACACCCCCACCAGAAGCCTTCGTTCAGCCAAGGAGCGAAGGCTTGTAGTACCATCACAGAGAGGCAAAAAATCCCTTTCCAGAACATTTTCATTCAACGTTCCCAGCTGGTGGAACAATCTTCCCACCGCCATCCGAAACGCTGATTCGTTGACAACATTCAAAAGTCAACTAAAAACTCATCTCTTCCATGAGCACTTAACCTCATTAAAAAAATAATAATAATAAAAAAAACTTTCCTTTCCTCTTTCTCCTCCTCTTTCCCTCCCTACTCTAGCCTGTGCTACACTGAGAAATGTACACGGACTAAGTATTTCAGGCACTTGTTGCGCTCACTCGACTCTTCACGACCAATCGCTTATTGTACCCCCAAGTTGTAAGTCGCTTTGGATAAAAGCGTCTGCTAAATGCATAAATGTAAATGTAACAGGGGCAGAATATATGTACACCAATCTGTTGAAATATTATCTATAATACATCATGTTAGAAAAAAAATGCTTCACATTACAACCTGCTTTGACACAATAATTGCTGTATGATAATCTATACATTTAATTTCCCCTTTATAACATACGGCAAATCTGCATGCCTTGACCCTGCTGCGTTTTCACACATCCTGCTATGATTGAAGGTAGGTAATGAGCTCAAGCTTTATTTACTTGGACTAATTCCCAGAAAAACTGATATTTCTCTGATATTTTGTGGAGTTCGCATACTGTACTCTACCCTGAGGCTTTGGCAAGCTGTGGTGGTTATTGATGTCATACCCTCTGGGTAGGAGAAAGAGCTTGTTAAGCAAAGATCTTAATGAGTCTCAGTCTGATTACATCAACCAGACCTCCACCATAGACATCATCAAAATGCTTATGGTGGCCACAACTGCATTACAAGTCTGGCACTTCATTAATTCAAACACAGAGGAAAAGGCTGGGTGGTGAAGCATCTGCTTCTGATGCAAAACTCACAATTTTGTTGTAGCTTGGTTGGTGGTTTGTTAAGCATGATGTAATGTAATTAATAATTCTATGCAAATCTGATGTCAATATAGGGAGCAAGACTACACTCCAATGATTGTGAGGTTCACACATACTATGCGTCTGAGAATGCACATCTGTCAATCATTTGTGTCTGTCTGTGAATGTGTGTAAGCACACACAATAAAAACTAACCCAGATGGCAAAACTGCACACATCAGATGCACACAATCATCTGTCAAGCACATGCCGAAAGAAATCCGTCACACCTTAGCAAATACTAGAAGTACAACAAGGTAAATCTGCCTTCAGATGCTCAGGGTCAGTTCAACCCTGCATCATCTGTATGACTACCTTCATTGTTTTCTCTCTGTGCCAAACCATTAAGCTCTTGGCAATAAATCTTAAAGCATGAAATTAAGCTTGATATGGAAATAAATTTAAGTTGTAAGAGGAAGGAAAGACATTTCCTTGCCAAAAGGGTATTGCAGTTACACCCTTTCCAGCCTTTTACTTTTAATTAACAACAAACTTTAGATGTGCCTCAGATGACAATGATACTGCATTAAATAATATAGTCTTGGCTAAGATGTATTGTCTTGCCATACATAATATTTGACCTAAATTATCTCAGAGTAAATGTCACAATGACTCACTTACAGTACCGAGCAAGACCCATTACATTACACACACAAAATCACACCCACTATAACAGTGATGTAATGATGTTTGATACAGACCAGTCTGCACCTGAATAGTGAGATCAATCTATACAGTATTTATAATTTTAAGAACTGAGAGAGTGAGTTTCAAGATTTAAATGAAAAGTGGAGTGGAGTCCCTTAAAAAGGATCTCACAGCGTACAAAAGTGATCTTCCTAAAAACAAAAATGGACCAGCACCAGAAACACTTCTTCACATTAACAGATTATCAACAATGTGGACAAAGAAAGCCACAAAATCAAAGCAATCCAATGCAGCCCAGTGTGTTTATTGAGAAAGCGAACTGAAAAACTATGATTTCAATACAAGTGTCCTGTTTCTTGACCATCACATCAAATTAGATAATAGATCTAAATGCCTTTAAGATTAAAAAAAATATCTTTATATCTATAGCAATTGCGACTTTTTTTCACCATAATAGTGACATTATTTCTCACAGTATGACTTTATATCTCTCAATTGACATTTTTCTCACTTCTCCATTTTATACCTCACAATTGTGATTATTCATACAGTAATTGTGATTTACTGTTATGTGACTATACATCAGTTTTGTGAAGTACCTTTGTGCGCTTACGCTACCTTACAAGTCATTGCCTGATAAGGCAGCGAGGCAACAAGTCAGTCAGCTGCCTAGGTTTTCGGATGCAGCCTATATTTGCCTGAGTTCTTGTTCATTGTTTGTTACCATGGTCTCTAGTTAGTGGTGTTCCCAATTTCTTTAATGATCATTCCCTGTGTATTTAATCCCGCTGTTTCTTTAGTTCATTGTTCTGTGTCATCAATATTTAATGTGTAGTTCTTTTTAATTATAAGTATCTTTATCATTTGTTTTGTGTCACGCATCTCGTTTTTGGAGTAATACTACATAGCCATCGTGACAGAACGCAGAATCCTTCAAAGCTAGTAACAAGAAACAGAAAAAAGAAAAATGGATATACCTTGTGTTCGCCTCCTCCTGCTAGAACAGGGAGATTGCTTCCTCAATGATCACACAAGGGATTTTCTCAATCTGGCATGCCTCAACCATTACCTGACTGCTCGCTCTGCATATTCTAGAACACCAGCCTCAATGAACGGTCTAAGGCACGTCTGCCTGTGGAAGGTCCTTGATGGAGCTATGCTGCATTCGTAGAGTGGGTGCTGGTTCAAAGTTACTCTCTGTTCACTGTCTACCTCATGGATGAGTACAACTCTGGACCCAGAGCCCAGCCAGCCTTCATCCATGTTTTCATGTTCCATGTTTGTTCAGCCACTGTTCAGAAGCCAGAGTCCACCGTAGACTCGGAGCTTGAGCCCAAGAGTGTTTGCCAGAGGCCAATTTCATCCCGCAGCCTGAGCACATGGCAGAGTCTGACCAGGTGCATGAGCCAGCAACAGAGCTGTCCATAGAGGGAATATTAGTGTAGTTTGATGGGATGGATTGGAGCCTCATCAATTATTACTTGATGAACTGGAAGATTACATTTTGCAAGATCTCCAGTCCTGTTTGATCCTCAATTGATCTTGTCTTCCTCCCCATTGGTTCAGTCCAGTCCCAAGTCGTCTTCCTCGCAGCTGGTTCAGTTCAGTCCCAAGTTGCCGTCTTTGCAGCTGGTTCAGTCCAGTTCCAAGTCATCTTCATCTCTGCTGGTTCAGTCCAGTCCCAAGTTGTCTTCCTCACCACTGGTTCAGTCCAATTCCAAGTCATCTTTGTCTCTGCTAATTCAGCCCAGTCCCAAGTTGTCTTTCTCACTGCTGGTTCAACCCAACCTCAAGTTGTCCTCATCGCAGCTGATTCAGCCCAGTCTCATTTCATTTTCGTCTCTGCTGGTTCAGCCCAATCACAAGTTGCCTTTGTTGCCGCTGGTTAGGCAGAACCAAGTGTCCTTCATCACCATTGTCTCTACCCAACTCTAAGTCTCCTTCATTGTAGATCGTCCCGCCCAGCCTTTCTCTCTGTCCTCCTCTACCAAAACCACCGTGTTCCTCAGCTTCACCTCCACTGTCTCCCTTCAGCCCCTTGGCTTTTCTTAGCTGCTTGGACCTGCCTTGGGTTGTCCAGTCATCTGCTCTGCTTTGGTCTAACAATCCCCTAGTTCCACCTCAGCTCTCCAACCCATTGGATCCAAGTTGGCCAACAATCCCTCTGCTCCACCATGATCTACTGTCCCTCAGGCTCTGCAGGGCTCTCTTGTCCCTCTGGCTCCACCTTGGTCTATCATTGCTCTGGCTCTGCTTTAGACTTACGGATCTCCAGCTGCATCTTAACCCTCCACCCCTCTGACTCTGCCAGGCTCCTCCTTCCCTCTGGTTCCGTCATTGTCCACATCTCCACCTTGGTCACCTGTGCCTATGGCTCTGTGCCTATGGCTCTATCTGCTCTGGGTCATCCTCTGGTTCCTCCCTCTATCGCATCCTCCCTGGTCTTCACCGTAGTGTTTCCCTCTGCCAACTCCTGGGTCTCATCAGTCTTTGACTGCTTCTCGTCCTCCTTCAGAACCCCTTCCTTCCACCTCTTTGGACTTTTTACGACGTAATAGGTAATTCTGGCGTTTTTTTTTGTGTTTAATTAAAAGTATCTTTATTATTAATTTTGCGTCAAGAATCTCGTATTTGAAGTAATATACACAGCCACTGTGACATCATTTTCATCATAATTGTGACTTTACTTTATAATGTCACTTTATATCTAACAATTGTGGGGGGGTTTTCATCACAGTTGTGACTATTTCATTGGAACATTCATAATTTCTCACAATGTAACTTTGTATTTCTCAACTGCAACTTTGTTTAGACATAACTGCGACAAATGAGACTATACTTTGTGATTGCAATTTTAATTCTCATAAATTGAAACTTAATATTATAACTATTATAGCATATTATTATGTGCATGAGATAGCTGATATAGGGGGGATTATTTGTTGTGGGTTGTGATGGGCCGGTAGGGTTTTAGGCTCCTAGGCTGTTTTAGAGCTCCAGTCAATCCCTGAATGAAGCTGGCCATAATTACCGCCCACAATTGCATGATTCTCATTTAGCACAAATGTGCAAATCTGGGACATCGCCAGAGATCTCAGAGGAAGACAACACTGAACACTCCCTTTAAAACAGGCAACTGTCTAAATGTTGGAACTCTTCAGACTTGCAATTCTGAAACACTATACATCACAGATGTTGTTACTCCAGATGTTGAAGTTCTCTAGGGTTTATAATATAAGGGTGGGTCTGCCTTTATGGTGTGAATGTGCAAATATGTGTGAGGAAGAAAAAAAGTGTTTCATTGGGATTAAAACATATGAATTGTATATCTCGTCACCACTGCTTTGCAGCTGCAGCTTACTGCACAAAGCACAAACACTCATGGGCCTGAAATCACAGGAAAGAGAGAAAAGGGAGGTGTGAGAGAAATTACCTAAAAACCTAAAACACTTAAAGTCAGACAATCCAAATAAGGGAGTTTACACAATAATTTTTTTAACCTTTTAAAAAAAATAGGAAGCTGTAAAGTACTCTGTAGTTCTAAACTAAATAAAAAGCACATGATTTTGATGAAGTATCCCAAGGATCCGCGTGACTGGGCAGGCAATGGTGCTGGAAAGAATGTTGACCCCACGCTTTCTGCATCGATCTCCACCCCATCCCACTGGCCCTGTAGTCCTTGATAAACACCCATTCACATGCATCAAGTGCGTACAGCAGGGTAGAAAAGATCCTGGTGTTAAGGGATGGACGTTTCAATTTAATTTGAGGCACTTTCCCTGAAGGCGGGGCAGGGAGACAGAATTGTTGACCTTCAGAAGGAAAAGAGGGAACGACCCAATAGGCAGCCTGCTTAGCAGAGGAGAACAGGGGAAGTACGGAGGAAAGAGGGGGAAAGAAACTGAGTGAGAGAGGAGGAGAAAGCAAGGTGGGAGAGCAAAACTCTGTGAGAGTAAGTGACAGCCAGAGGATTCATCAAACAAGGGCAGGAACCAGCAACAGGTAAGAAATGCTTTGTTTCTTCAAAATAGTCACAAATCAGTCTCAAAGGAGACAAGCAACATATAGACATACTGATCAGAAAATCTGTGAATACTGGCACGAAATGGAACATAAATTTAGGAGTTAATTTAGTCCTAAAGTCTATTTTCTTTAGCCAAGTTTCATTTATTTACTTAAATAATTGCATGATTACTTTGGCTGTTTGCTCACTACCTTTCCCAGTACTCTTGCGCATATTTCTTAGGGCTTAATTAATGTCCAGGTTTTTCACATGAACACCTCTGAGTACAATGCTAAAACAGGTAGATGTTTCCTTGCAAGCTTTCTGTTCTCAGTGTTAATACCTTTTAGATGTTAAAGTTTCCTTGAATGTAATATAATAAGAATATTAAAATATAAGACAAGATATTATATATAAAACAATATCAAACATATATAAATATAATTTATAACAAAATAAATTAAAAAAATTATACGTGGTTTAAATTTCTTTTGACCTGTCCAGGTATATCCTCCACCCTGATCTGTTAAAATCTTGTTGCTGTGTACATTTAAGATGTCAGAAACCAGTCAAAAGGATAATAAAAAAAATACACAACAGTGTATAGCAGAGCCTGGTTATAGTGATTCCATTAGCATCTGTTACATCCATCAAACTGAGCCATCCTACACTTGATATGTCAGGGGAAGCTTTTTCATTGATTTACTCCGACATTGTCATTAATCATATTAACTGCTTTGGTAGCAGACCTGTAATGCTTTTAGTTTGATCCATTTCTAGGCAAAACTATTACTCTCTTGATTCAGAAATGAGATATCCAAGAGACCTCTTTTGTCTTTTTTGACCACTAACCAAATCTAAAACACATCAGTTCCCTCCCATTTTGAGTCCTGCCAGCACTGACTCATAACATGTTTTTGTTATTATGAGTTTGTGTTATGCCTAGTAATGACCCAAATCTCCTTATATGGTCACAAATATTATTTAGCCTTTTAATTTTTTTCTGATTAAAATATACATTTCCCTCAAAGGCCAGATAGAATGGCAATCTCATTTGCACCCCACCTAAAGCAGGCATGCAGAAGAGAACTAAACAAATCAACATTTTCCCAGGTCTCCTTTTTCCCAAGGCCCGAGCCCTGCTGCTTGGTCTCCATGACCATGCAACTGACACCCAGCCAGACACTTTGAGCCAAACATCTGATTGCGATCATCCATCAGACCCGCTGCACTGCTCCTTGTTTTGTGCCTGGTTGTGAGTCTCTGCATAGGATTCATAAAACATTAATTTCTCTAGTGAAACGATTCCTTTAGGCTAAACAATGGAGTTGAACAGACAAGTTTTTAAGGTTTGACCTATCTAATCAAATAAAATGTAATATTATCTAATAGTAACCTAGTGTAAAAAAATATTTACATATATTTTAGACATGCTATTATCTACTAAGTTTATTAACCAAATTATATTAACACTGCTCAATATAATATATATATATATATATAAAAACTACCAAAGAAAATTACTGAAGGGAGAAAGATTTTTAAATTTATCAGTCTGTTTATTTTGCAAAGCATTTTTTTCCCCACTGAACCATAGTAAGAACAATAATCTTCGACCTGAGATCACTTCCCAGCAGCCAACCTGCCAAACTATTTCAGTGGTTTCAAATCTTTTATTAAGTCACAAGGACCCTGAAAAACATCCAAATGGCTGAACTGCAACTAAAACTTGAACATTCTGCTTTGTATTCAGAACATTCCAAAAGTGAACATCTGGACACTTAAAAATGGAAACTGAAGCACAGTTAGGTAACACAGCAAGATAGTGATCTAAAAGACACGAGACTCCACAGTAGAAAGGCCAAAAAAAAGCAAAATTAACATATTTGAATGTTGTCTAGTCAAGACCCAAAAGAGATGTGGCCAAAAATGAGCAGTTCTTGCTTTAAAACATGTTTCAAAGGGGATTGGGTTAAAGGTCCAGCAAAGTTAAAGCAAGACTAATATTGAATTACTGAAGCTTTGGTAGCATTCATTGTTATTAAATAGGAGTTAAGAAAAAGATGAAGAACCTTTGATAAGAGTGTTTGGCCTGATGAAGATGCTTTATTTACGTATATATATTATATTATATTATATATAATTTTTCTATTTTAAAATATATTATTCATTAATGTTGGCCTTCAATTACACAGATATGCAATAACATTTATTATAAACATGAAATCATATGCAATTATTAAAATACAATATAATAATTATAAAAAAATGTTCAACTGTTTTAAACCTCCATTAAAAAAAATAGTCTTTAATATAATGTGAAAGAAATCAAGTAACATTGCTCATCTCTGTAGTTTGTACTGCGTGTGAACTCCAACTGAATTATAAACTAAAGACAAACATCTTGAAAAACACTTTTGGCTGAGTACAGCAGGTTGGCTACTCAGTATGATCTAGATTTATTTAATCATCCAAGTAATGATGTAATGTTTTTGGTGTTCCACCAATCAGCAATTCAACTCCAAGTGGTGCAGATAGCATAGCAACACTACGACTGCTCTAGCAAGCATTGGTTTCCTCCAAGATCCCAGGGGTGTTTAGCCTGCTTCCCTCATTAAGACTCACTCTTTCCTAGGTCTTGCATTGCACAATAGATTCTTTATCGTAGCCCTGTGCAGAAAACCTGTAAATCCAGAGCTGTTTTTTTTTTCTTCCAGAGTCTGTAAAAGTCATAATAATCCAGCCTAACTGGAAGCATACATGACTGCATGCTTTAACAAAGACGACATCAAAAAAAGGGGGAAAAAACAACACTTTACAGTCTATGGCTCTGTCATCCCATACCCTGATCAAGATATCTAAAAAAAAAAAAAAAAAAAAGATGCATATTTAATATCTCAGTTGTTTCTTCTCTCCTTTTTATGTTTCTTTACCCCAAAAAAGACCCAAGAGAGCCCAGAAACCTTACACAAGTCTCTTTTAGAGTTTCAAAAAAGATCTCAGCGTTTCAAACTGTGACCTTGATTTTTCAAGATAGCAAAGTATGCAAATATGATAATATGACAAAAATGACAATGTTTCCTTGCTGCATCTCTTTTTAGGACCATGAAAGCTGGGCTTGCATACTGCTCTCTTCTTGTCCTTCTTCTGATCACGGATGTCTGTGGCCAGCGAAAACCAAAACCAAAGCCTGTCCGCCCATCTACCACCAGGAAACCTCCTGCCCCCAAGAAACCATCCTCTCCTGCCCCAAAATCTAAGCCCGAACCCCAGGAACCCACAGATTTCCCCCCTCCGATCCTAGGCCCTCCCTCTGAATTTCCAGACTGCCCAAGAGAGTGTTTTTGCCCACCATCTTACCCAAATGCCCTATATTGTGAAAACCGCAACCTCCGGAAGGTCCCAATCATCCCATTCCGAACCCACTACCTGTATCTACAGAACAACTACATTGATCAAGTAACCGCAGACTCCTTTAACAACTGCACTGAGCTTAAGTGGGTAAATCTTGGAAACAACCGCATCCGCTCAGTTGAGAAACAAGTGTTTGAGAAGCTGCCAAGCCTCCTTTACCTTTACATGCAGAGGAACGAGTTAAAGGAGGTGCCCGACGACCTGCCGGTCGGTCTAGAACAGCTTAGACTCAGCCGCAACCAGATCTCAAAGATCCCTCCTGGAGCATTCAGCAAAATGAAACATCTTGCGCTTCTAGATCTGCATCACAACAGGATCAGTGACAGCAGCTTGGGCAAGAACATTTTCAAAGATCTGAAGAACTTGATTCAGCTAAATTTGGCCCACAACATCCTACGGAAGATGCCTGCTAATATACCCAACAGCCTCTTCCAATTGTTCTTGGACAGAAATAACATCGAGGAGATTCCACAGGACTACTTCAAGGATTTTGCAAACCTGGCCTTTGTGAGACTTAACTACAACCAGCTTAGTGACAAAGGTCTGCCAAAGATGGTGTTCAACGTGAGCTCACTTTTGGATTTGCATTTGGCCCATAACAAGCTGAGCACTGTTCCCCTGTTCAACTCCGAACTGGAGCAACTTCACCTCAACAACAATAGCATCGAGAGTATGTACTTCGTTTCAATTTTTGTATTGTGCCACAGAATATGTTCCCAAAATAACACATTCACTTGTCTTTGCAGGTCTAAACGGCACTGAGATCTGCCCCACTAACTCTGACAACATGCACGATGAAAATGGAGCACCCAAATTGAGATACCTCCGTCTGGACGGCAATCACTTGAGTCCTCCTGTGCCCTTTGATGTCATAATGTGCTTCAGGCACCTCCATGCTATAGTAATATAAGATGTTATGAGTGATGAACAGATTTATGCTTGCCTGTGCACAACCAGGCCTTCCTGTCTACTTGACAGTACTGATTGAATCAAACAGTACCAGAGAAAACAAGTAAGGAGTTAAGAACAAATGGCAATGCATTTTTTTAATGTTCAGGAATGTTTCAGTGTGTAACCTAAAAACCTTCGATGCATCATATTTATTGAATTTTCTGTCTTAAATACAAATGAGCATGCATTAAACGTTTCTATGTGATTATACAGAACAGAAGCAGCAATGGCTGTGGTTGGAATTAATTAAACCCTAAAAATAAAGGTACATTAACTGACGTACAGTGCTACAGATAACAAGTGTAGTTACAATGAATAAAACAGCAAGAAGTAGTCTATAGGGGTAGACTAGAGATACGATGAATGATAAACAGGGGAATAATGTAACTACTGTGTAGTTGAAAATGTCCTTAATGTGCCTGTGTTTTTAAAGTACTGTGTGTAGCCCTGCCTTCATCTCGTGTCAATATTTCCATATAAATAAATACATATAGAAAAAAAAATCTATTAGAACATACTTGTTTTACAGTAATAAAAAAACATCATATTGGCACTAAAAGGGTATTTCACTTATTTCACTTAGGGTTTTTTTTTTTATTATTATTAATAGGCTCATTTAACCATTACATTTATATGGTTTTATATTGGTCATATGCCATTGTAGTGTGACATATGCTATCTAAAAGTAGGCTCTTGTCACTGCAAATGTAGAATGCACCTGCTATATTCCACACTTCACATAACACAAAAATACAATACAACAATAATAAATGGAGCAATTCCAATAGGATCCTTGCATCATTGGTGCTTGGGCCCTAATAAAACCAGACAAGATGTAATTTACATATACTCATACACATACACGCTTTTCCAAAGCTAAGTGTACCCAGAACAAAAATTGTGTCTATAGCGACATCTTGTGGAAACTATTATCATGTACAGTACATTATATTGAGCAAATTAATCTCTAAATGCTTTATTCAAATATATATATATATAGATTTATGATTCAAACACTTTCATTTAGATCAAGAAAACATATATTGCACCAAATACTATTAGCATCTCTAAATATTAAAAATTTTCTTTTAACAATTTATATTACATTCAATATGATATGGCTGTTTTCAGGCTGCACTAATGTTTATTGTTTAATACAGAAGTGGCAAAAAGTGATAAGATACAGGTTTTATTTTACTATGCAAAAAAAGCTCACAGGAAAAAAAAAATTATGAATTCAAGTAGTCAAGTAGCCCATTTACAGCAGATTTAGTACACGAACAACTGACTAAATATGATGAATAAATCCTAAAATATGTTAGTAACTACCTTTTCACACCTTCAGTCACGTGCACACTCGAGCTCTGAGGATCCCATTCTTGGGTCATTTTGAATCTGACTTGTGAATTCAGTGAATTGTTAAAAAGAGACTTGCTCTGACCGGATCAAAGATTGAAACAGTGAGTTGCTGACTCGAGAACAGATGCAACTGAATCGATCCAATTAACAAATGCATTGTTCAGTGTGATTTGTGAACCGATTAAGCAGGTTCCTTAAAAAATTAAACAAATCGTACACCGCTATCACGTCTCGGAGCGGGTGACGAAAGTAAGAGTTTCTCTAAATAAAAATACTCAGATAAAGTAGAGATAGGCTACTTGAAATATTTACTTAAGTACTACAGCAACAAAGTAAAACACTTTGTTACTGTCCACCACGGTGTCCTATAAAGAGTCAGCACTTCTTTGAATGAGTGTAAACCAAGTGTGCCACGAGTCCTGAAAAGTGAAGCCATCAAGCCAAAGCGTCGCGTTTGCCCCCAGGTGGTTGGATAAAGGTCATAAACCCCGCCCTCACCATGAAATGTAATGGGACATAAACAAACTAAACAATCAAATTACACTTCAAATACATTTTTTTCACTCTGAAGTGTTCGTTTTTTAAACAAGTTTGGTTTTAGTAATGATTGACAGCTGAGATTGACAACTTCTCTGAGCAAGGTAGTCAATGAGACACTAAAGGACATTGTTCGGGAACTTCAGGAGGAGATTTAATTTCATTCCATTAAAATGTGAACGGTACCCAACCCTACCTGTATCCCACCTCAATATCAGCAAAAGTGTTTTGCAATACAATATGAACACAATAAGTAGCCTACATTGTGTTTATTTTTTGATGTAAGTACATAGTAGTTAAGGCCACCTAATATAAAGTGGGACCAATGTCTTTACTACCTTTCTGGACCTTGAAAGTGGTAGTTAAATTGTGGTCTATGGAGGGGTCAGAGAGCTCTCCAATTTCATCAAAAATATATTAATTTGTGATCAAAGATGAGCGAAGATTTTATGGGTTTGAAATGACATGAGGGTGAGTAATTAATGACAGAATTGTAATTTTTTGGTGAACTAACCCATTTAAACCTTTTAAGGAAGAATAATGTATATAAAAGTTAACCACTGAAATTATGTTTCAGATGTCCACATGTTAGTGTTGAGTGACATAAAATAATACAGCCAGGAACTTTTTCATATCCAGTAACAAAATGATTACATTGTTTTAATTCTCTTCCTGCTCACTGATTGCAAATGAATTTAGTGTTTGAACATCTTCATATTTTAAACGACAAATTAAACAAGTTTTTCTCGTATTTGTTTCCTTGCTCTGCAAGGAATTCTTACGACAGACAGTTACCTGTATTTCAGAGACAGGTTTATTAGCAAACATTCAGAGTAACTATTGTTAGGAAGGACAAAAAGAAAACAAACTGCCTGCAGCATCAGGAAACAGAGCAAGGAAGATCTGAACTTATTTCCTGCCAATGCCAACAGTACCAGAAATAATGAAAGAAAAGCATTCTTCTGGACCATGGTGTGTACTTTCAAAAGTCAATCAATTCTGGTCAATTGATTATGAAATTACCAGTAAACAAACATTGTCATATAACACAACAATGTCGGGAAGAAATTTGCTGTCATGTTCAAAACCTATATGAAACTCTGACGTAACTGTCAGCCTTTATCAGATGAAATGAACACGTGCAATGATGTATAGATGGTGGTAGGGACAATATGTTCGCTCTGAGCTGTTGAACGAAACATCCTACGGTCAGATTTTGGAATCGATATGAATTGAACCGTTATTACTTGACAAGCCCCTGATACCCAAGGCGGCCGCAGGGGGACTGTCCCTGTGGCAAGTGTACAGTAAGCTGCCTTAACAGATCTGCAAAAAAAAAAAAGAATAACCAAATGATGAGATAAAAGTAGTGTGGTCTTTCTTCCTCATTACTAAATTAAATAGCGGTATAAATGGAGGATCATGTGACACTGAAGATATTTACAAACTGTCAGCTTTGCCATCACATTACTGTATTTTTGATAAAACAAATACACCAATGCGCATTAGAGCATTAGAAGGCTTCTTTCAAAAACATTACAAAATCTTACCAACCCCAATATTACCAATTCCTCAACTACATAGTACAACAGGTATTGTACAGGTATTGTACTACAGGTATTGTATAACATTATGTACGTCAGTCATTATTTGAACAGAAGTCCTTCCATGTTAATTCCCATAGTGATTAATTAAAAATCATTCACTTCCTCTTACTGTAATGGGAGGTAGAAGAAAATCAAGGAATACCTGTCAAAATTCCCCTCGTGTCCCACTATAAGAGCACCTGCCCTCAACATGCAGAGGTGCACATCATTCTATGAAGAAAACACTCCTCGGACCTCACTAGGTAACACCACATAACACATAGCATATATATTTATGTTATATATGTATTATTATTATTATTATTTATTATTATATTTTATCCTAGAACAGACTGATACAGCTCATACAAATATAATACTATGTAGCACATACAAGGTTGTGTTTGACTGTCTTTTCTTCATTTCCCAGGTTGAATTGTCAGACGTATAATGAAGGACTTGATTATCATAAATAGCATGTTTGTATGCATCATGCTGTGTGGTCTATGGGACACAGCACAGGGTCGGAGGCTTCACTTGGGCAGGTGTAAAGTGAACATTCACACCCATGAACTCAGGCACCACTTCCAGCACATTCGTCAAGGCATGGTAAGCACGCTTACAGTCTAGCTTAGTCATGTGTTAGTTTCAGCATTTTCTTGTTAAAATAGCTGGTAGCGTTTTGATGCGAGCTAAACATGTATAAATAGTGCCAAGTCAATTCCCACCATAACAATAACGTCACCGATGATGTCAATGGGATTTCTTGACATGTCAACCAACCGGTTGCTGATTTATTTTAACTATTTAATTCTTGACTCTGCGTGTCTAAATCAAAAGAACAGCATGTGGAAAGACATGCTTTTATGTTTCAGTTTTGAGTTTAAAATGCCAATGACTTCTAAGCATGACAAAGGAAAAATTAACAAAATGAATACAGTGACCCCGTGGAAATTCCTGGCAATGTGTTCAGCTCTTCGTCAGGCTGAAGAATCATATCCCTGGCAAAAAATTAGTGGCCTAATTTTTATTGCGTCAGTGGTTTGAGGTTATGTAGTGATTACAATGGTAAACGCAATCTGATAAAATCTTTTGTTTTGACAGATTTCAGCAGATGATCAAAAGGGAATCAGATTACTTAGAAAAGACGTAATGAACAGTTTACAGGTAACAAGTTTTTTTGTGGCACCTATAGCATCATAACCTTAGTAGAATCAACTGATCAATTAAAATGTGCCATATATTACTAAGACTGTCCAAAATCAGTGATTTATGTGTCTTCCCCGTTATTAGGCTACAGAAAGCTGCTGTTTCCTCAGGCAGCTCCTACACTTTTACATGGATAAGGTCTTTATCACCTACACCAGCAGTCATTCTCTACATCGCAGAACCACCAGCGTCCTGGCCAACTCCTTCCTCAGTATCACCAAGGACCTGCGAGTGTGTGTAAGTACAGACAAGTTAAAAAATGTTTTTTTTTTCAAACTGTAGCAATTGTAAGACTGGAAAAAAATGGGAAAAGTCCTGCATACTGTCGTAACTCACAAATATTTTTACAAAGGTCAAGGCCAAAGACCTTCTTTGGGCTCTTGATGACATCGGAAATCCCTAAGGAAGGTCTTTGAGTAAAACATTGCTTAGTATTAAAAATGTGTATGCTACAACATTTTGTGGGACTTTTCTTCTTCTTTTTTTGTCATTGTACCAATTGTAAGTCTTGGAAATCTTTTAGCATACTAACTTAACCATGTGATGTTTTCTGTCTATCCAAAAGCATGCTAATGCACACTGTGAGTGCAGTGAAGATGCCAGACTAAAATTCACAGGCATTCAAACCATGTATGACAAGGTAAGAGACATTATTCACTGAAAGGACACATAATAACTAGGCCTGCAAAGTTCCTCAGACTTTTTACACCTATCATGCATGCAACACTTATAATCTTAGCTCAGTTAAACATATTTTAACATATTTAAATACTTTCCACCAAATTTAATAACTTTTCCCCCACAATCAGCACAGTAAATGAAAGAAAAAATAACTTTCTTTTTGTCTCTCAGCTTGATCAGGCAGCAGGACCCGTGAAGGCTATCGGAGAGCTGGATTCACTACTTGAATGGCTTGAAAGTTTCCAACAACACTGATAATAGACCAAGACCAAACTTAAGTGAAAATGGATATTTATTATATTTATAAAGCTGCATAGATTCAAGAATAAAGAATCTTTACTACTTGATGTTTAAAAACATGCCTTGAAATATAACGGGTGCGGATTACTTTTTCAGTATTTGTTTCCTTATTGTTTATGTGAGAATAATTTATGTAATTAACTACATTTTGGGCCATATTTCTAAGCATATTTGCATGATGTATAAATGTCATGCTGCAAAGTAGACCTTTAAGGTCAGTTTTCAATGTACTTGTTTTTATTGTATTTATGCCTTCATAAAAATGTATAAAATATAAAATAAAGAAATATTTAAACTATTGTGCATCACCTGTTTTACCACAAAATCTATTCTGATTAATTGAGGCACATCATAAGAAATCGTTTAAGAACTTATCTTTCATATGTGGAGTTTCACCTCATCAGAGTAAACATAAGTATACCATACGTTTGTCATGTTTATGCTAAAGCGAAACACCCTGATGCTAAAAAGCTGCAGTGTGAAGTTTTAGCACGTCATCACTCAGTGTTTTCTGACAGACCTCTTTATCAAGTGTCTACAAAAATACAAACAGCATTTATCACTGAGTTTCAATTAAGGTAACAGGTTCACAGCTATTCATATAAGACAAGATATTAAGGTCATACCACATCCAATTCTGACTTAATTCTTACTAGAGAGTCTTCACAGCACAAACAGTGGTAAGAAAGGGGAAAAAATTATCACACTTCTTATAACACTTCTGTTAAATGTCGTTGTACGGCTGATTTCGGAATAGCATTCAACCATACTAAGAAATAGCAGAAGAAAATAGTAAGGGTATTTACTATTAGTCATGTGCCTGAAGCCAAATACCTTATACGGAAAAGCACGGGTAATAAATGAATAAAGAATTCAAACAAATAATAGGAAAAATACTCGGCATAAAAAGCAGTTGCAAATGTACAAAATACACATAGCCAACTCATCTTTGCACAAATAAAATGTGCAACACTACGTTTTACTATACCAAATTATATGTAATCTAATTCATTTAACTTACAGTGGAACGTTTTCCTCGACATCTTGCGATTTCGGGGCACACAAGTTCCTGAACATAATGAATGATGGGATATGCTTGGCTTCGAATGCCGCTCTGAAGCAGTATTCGAGATAGTGTGTGCTTAGTGTGCATTAAGGGCCCTGCACTTTAGCAATTTTAAGACATGGGACAGTCCCACAAGACAGCAAGTGTGGGTATTTGGACAGGGCATTTGGCTCTGCTGCACACCCCTACTTACTATGCTATTCCTAATTCAGTCTAGCATCTTAAAGGATCATGAAACCCCCCTTCTGCAGCTTTTTTTCACACCTTCGATTTGAAAAGGCTTCCAAAAAGGGGCATGGTCGACTGCGAAAAGGTGGGATGGGTATTGTGTGGAAAGAGGGAATGGTTTGCATAAATAGGGGAGTGTCATTAGGCGCATTAAAATTAGCTAATTTGCAAACCGGCGGCAATGCACAAACACAGGTGACATGGATAGCGATACCGACAGCAGCAGTTACAGCGTTTCTGAGACATGTTCTTGGTTCACACGTTGGCAATGTTTACAACAGAGAGATGAGGGATGAAGGATGAGTACAGCGAATGAGAGAGCTCTGAGATCAGAAGTGACGTGCAGCAGGAAGAACAGACAGAGATCGCTCTGAATGTCATTCAGCTCTTCAGATCAGCATAATTCAGTGAGAAATGAAAAGAAATGTTATTCTGTATGACGAAATATTTTGCAAACATGTGATAATAAATCTATATTAGTCCAAATATGCACACTGTTTGGCAAGATGAACAACGCGCCCACGAACACAGTCTCTACATGCTTGCGATGCGATAGAGGAGTGGGGGTCCCACGGAGATGTACTCGGCGGGGAAGCCTCACTGTAATCCTCAGGTCACCCAGGCTTATCAGCCAAAGTAGCCCCTTTTCTGGTGCACAAGAAAAGAAACTAGATCGGGGTGTAAGCGAAGGGACTCAACCCCGTAAGAGGTTTCACTGACCGTGCATCTGAAGTGCAGAGCGGCGCGCGCTAGGTTGCCGTGACAACCCGTGCTGTCCCAGCAGCTAGAATAAATCTATATTTGTCCAAATATGCACACTGTTTCACTAAGAGCCCGAACACATGCGGTTTAGTGCATGTCTGTGACCACAAATAAAACGGAGAAGACGTGGCTTTTGATTCTTGTTGATATTTCATTCAAAATATTGTTAATTACAGATCGGTTATTTTGCACTCCTGACATAAATTAAGAAATTAATGTCAATGCTTGTAGGTTTGCCATGCGATTCCTCAAGTTAATTTTACTTTACCGAACCTTCTTAGCAATGGCTTCCACAGACGGCGTCCCGGTTACAGCTCGCTCAGCGCCCTTCGTATCAGCGCAACCATCCGCCTCGGCTGTTCCACCGTAGATTATCGTCTTTACCCACACGAAAGTAATCCAGGGAGCACCTTCACGACTGACTCAATGATTCAATGCTGAAAACAACACCTCACTTTCCTCCTTGACTTTTCTGCACGCTGCTTGCTAAACTTCCCCACCATGTCTCAACAATAATGATGGAAGATGAACCTGACAGAAGTGACTGATGCATAATAACTAAATAAAATTTTATGCATACTACAGCGCAGTGATTGGATTGAATGAGCTTTATGTCATGAATATATGTAGAGAATCACTCGAAACGGTCAACGTCAGCATGTTCAAGCAGCCCAATACTTGGGCCAAAAGTACACGCTGACGTCAGCTTTTGTGACGTTGCTCCGACTCAGCTTTTCAAACCGGAAGACAGAAATCGCTCTGAAAAATGCAAAAATAACTATTTTTCACATATGAATAACATTAATGAGTACCTTTAGTGTTTTCAATGATGTGCAGCCTATACATATCTGTTTACATCTCAAAAAAAGTGTTTTGGGGTTTCATGACCCTTTAAATACTTTCACAGGTCTCCTTAGTGACTTCTATTGGCCAATTATGGTATTCACGTTTTAAGAGCAGTTTTACTGGTATAGTATATGAGATATTTAGAGTAAAGAATATCTTTACATGAGAGGATGAAGATAGAGAAAAGCCTATTTTTTAATTTTTACTGAATAAATTGAATATTTAAAATGTAAAATTAAATTTCTGATAAATCTAACAGGAAGTGCCAATCAGGTCTGTATACTTGACCTTCAGATATGAAATGCAAACTGTTTTTTTTTTTACAACCCCAAATCAGAAAAAGTTGGGACAGTATGGAAAACGCAAAAAAAAAAAAAAAAGAAGTGATTTTTAAATTTACTTTGACTTGTATTTCATTGCAGACAATATGAACATAAAATATTTCATGTTTTGTCCGGTCAACTTCATGTCATTTGTAAATATGCATCCTTTCCAGGTCATTCAGACCTGCAACACATTTCAAAAAAAGTTGGGACAGGAGCAATTTAGGGCTAGTAATGAGGTAAAATGGTTAAATAATGATGTGATTTGAAACAGGTGATGTCAACAGGTGATTGTAATTATGATTTGGTACAAAAGCAGCATCCAAGAAAGGTCTAATCCTTTAGGAGCAAAGATGGGCCGAGGATCGCCAGTTTGCCAACAAATACGTGAGAAAATTATTGAAATGTTTAAAAACAATGTTCCTCAAAGAAAGATAGGAAGAGATTTGGATATTTCACATTCAACAGTGCATAACATAATTAAAAGATTCAAGGAATCTGGAGGAATTTCAGTGCGTAAAGGACAAGGGCGCAAGCCTAAGCTGAACAACCGTGATCTCCGATCCCTCAGGCGGCACTGCATCAAGAATCGTCATTCATCTATAAACGATATCACCACATGGGCTCAGGACTACTTTGGCAAACCTTTGTCAAGTACCACAATACGTAGTTACATCCACAAATGCCAGTTGAAACTGTACTGTGCCAAAAGAAAGCCCTATGTTAACAGTGTCCAGAAGCGCCGTCGACTTCTCTGGGCTCTGAGGCATCTGGGATGGACCATCACACAGTGGAAACGTGTACTGTGGTCGGATGAATCAGTATTTCAGGTATATTTTGGGAGGAATGGACGCCGTGTGCTCTGGACCAAAGAAGAAAAGGATCATTCAGACTGTTACCAGCAAAAAGTCCAAAAGCCAGGGTCTGTCATGGTATGCGGTTGTGTCAGTGCCCTTGGCAAAGGTAACTTGCACTTCTGTGAAGGCACCATTAGTGCTGAAAAGTACATAGAGATTTTGGAGCATAATATGCTGCCTTCAAGAAGACATCTTTTCCAGGGACGTCCATGCATATTTCAACAAGACAATGCAAAACCACATTCTGCACACATTACAAAGTCCTGGCTGCGGAGGAAGAGGGTACGGGTACTTCACTGGCCTGCCTGCAGTCCCGACCTGTCTCCAATAGAGAATGTGTGGCGCATTTTGAAGCGCAAAATGCGACAACGAAGACCCCGTACTGGTGCCCACCTTAAGACTTGTTTGCAGGAAGAATGGGACAAAATTACACCTGAAACACTTCATCACTTGGTGTCTTCAGTCCCTAAACGTCTTTTAAGTGTTGTGAAAAGGAATAGCAACATTACAAAGTGGTAAATGCTTTACTGTCCCAACTTTTTTTGAAATGTGTTGCAGGTCTGAATGACAGGAAAGGATGCATATTTACAAATGACATGAAGTTGACCAGACAAAACATGAAATATTTTGTGTTCATATTGTCTGCGATGAAATACAAGTCAAAGTAAATTTAGAAATCACTTCTTTTTTTCTTTTTTTTGCGTTTTCCATACTGTCCCAACTTTTTCTGATTTGGGGTTGTACTAATAGTTATATATATATTTATATGGTTTAACCCTTGTATGGTGATACACAAATGAGAGTAAACTTTATGAATGAAAGCGCAGCGTGACCGCTAAAGGCCCGGGTATACTTCGGCCGTCCACGTTCGTGCACCACCTGCATGGCGTAATTTTCGTCATGCGGAGGGCTCGCGGCCGGCCGTACACCCTGTCCACGCGCAGCCCAAATTTTGAGACCGCGCGGACGGTCCGCGTGCAACAGCGCATGCGTCAACAGTATAGAAGAGTCCACTAGGTGGCAATACGCACAGTATTGAGCACAGTATTGAGCACAGTGTTCCGCCGTCGAAGAAGAGTGTGCAAAGACCGGTTTAAAAACAACACGCTTGAAAAAAAAGAGAGAATTTTTGATTCTTCAGTGTTTCTTCCAAACTATGTTGCAATGGTGGATGCACTACAGTTCTTTTCCGATCATGCCCAGCGAATGTCCCGTTGATGACAGGACTCAGTGCTGCCCTCCGATGTCTGGTGGAGCATAGACACTTTTTTCCTGCGCATGTGTCGAACGCGATCATCTGCGCGCATCCGTGGTGTAGTATACTTTGAAAGACGCGCGGACAGGGCTGCGCGCGTGACGCGTCCGGGCGCGGTGAGTGAAGTATCACCGGGGCTTTATAGCCACCTTTCCGTCTCTGTGTGCCTCTCAGAAAGCAAAACTTTGTCAAGAGTTATAATATCAACTGAGATACTGAATCATACACATTTTCTTTTATCTGATATTTCTATTTAAAGGTTTTAAACCTTGTACGATAGGAAGCAAAGAAGAGGAAGCAAAGAAGCGGAAGTGAGAGCTTGGGTCGGGAATTTTGAAGCAGCGCGAAGAAAGCCAGGTGGAAAAACGAGGCCGTTGTTTCAGCGGGTCGTGAAGGTGCTCTATGGGATTACTTTTCATGTGGAGTCCGAAGATCTGCGCTGTTTGGTCAACTATAATGAAATGGAAGAATCGCAAGTCTGAACCTGCAAGTGTTAATCCCTTCTGCGAGGCTTTTCTGTTTTCCATTTTAAAGGTGTCATGAACTGGCTTTTTTAAAAATGTTATCCTGTTGTCTGAGGTCTACTTGGAAGTAAACGCCCACTGCTATGATTGGATAAGCTTTGCATATTTAATGAGCTTCGGCTCCATCATAAGTACACATGAGGCATTGTTTTGAAAGCGTGTGGGGAAACGGCAACCGGAATGATTCGTCCCTCAGGGCTCGCAAAATGTCTTTATCAAACAAACACAATGATTTATCTCTAATCCACCCGCAATTAATTGGAATGTTATTTTTTATCACTTGGCCCCCTGGATCGGTGGATATAACCACGAACCGTGCATCACACACACACACACACACACACATGTAAGGTGGGGCCGATCAGTCTGGGCAGAGAGATGTCGTTCAGTCTGGACAGAGAAACCTTGGTTTCCCGGAAACAAAGGACTTTTGCAAAGATTAACATTTGAACACTTCCCCGCATACACAACAGCCCCACCCGAGACACACACACCTCACAATTCACACTCTGCACATCACCCTCTGTATAACTCACTGTCACCCACACTGAAAACTCATTCAAAATCTATGCAACGTTAAATGTGTACAATGTGTAACTATGCATGTTTAGTATCATTTGAAACGTGTCAGTGCGTCTGGTAAAATGGTCTCGTTCTCCTAATCATAATGCAAACCTCCAAGAAGTTATACAAGTTGATAAAAATACCATATCACCAAAAGGTGACCTCCCATAGATCATACCTCCTGTATGTAAATAAGTGCCTTTAAGTAATAAGAATAAGAACAAAAATAATAAGAATTAATAACAAGTTCAATCACTCACAAAATTGAGAAAATAAATAAACTATTCTTTACACTGAATTTTCCTCTGCATTTTCACACAGACCAACAAAGTTCAACAATAGGCCTTTTGAAACCAAAAAATATAAGTAAATATATAATGAAAACAAAATTAAATCAAACAATATATTCTGTATGTAACATCCTGTATGTAAATAAGTGCCCTCCTTTACAGATGTCTAGAACCCATTCAAACACAAATTCTGATTGCCCATTTGTGACCCCCCTGAATGAGGGACCAAAGTCTAATTATAATCTCAAACACCACCATTTGTGGACTTACTGAATTATCTGGGTATTTAAGAGAAGGTGATACAAGAATCGGGGAGTCTATATTGAGATTTCCCACACTGCTTGTGTGTAGTTTTTCACGACCAGGTAAAGATTTCTAGAATCCTTGATTCTTGAATTATTGTTTTTGTATATGATTGATTGATGCTTTTTACTCTTTGAGTTGAATTTTGATTTATGTTTCTTACCTGGTTAATAAATTGTTATGTTTAAACTTACTGCAACGCATTTTGTGTTATTAACTCAGTATATCATGTTGTAACCATAACATTACGGATATATGCTCAGGTAAGTTTAACACGGACTGAGATACGGTTTTGGTGAAGCTTAAAGAGCACACCAGACTGATGCTTCAGAGCTCCGACTAACACATTGGCACTAGGTACGTATACTTGGACTGTAGAGGTTGATAGGCTAAACAAGTCTTTCCGTTTAGAACAATAATAAATTGTTAGACCAATCTAAATAGGGCAACCTCAATTCCTGATTATTGTAATATTGTTCTAATTAACGTATACGTGGGAAACCACGGCATGATTACAGAAAGTTATCATTAGAGTTAGCAAGGTGGTCGCTTGATTCTGTGATAATGGTCATGGCCTCTGATTAGAAGCAGTTTTGCATTAATTAAGTGAATTCAGATCTAAGGGAACTGAATAAAACTATTCTGGAATGATCAACGTATTGCACGGCCATCCAGAATATCAGTGTGTCGCCTCTGCCTCGATGACCAAGACTGACGAGTCCGTAAAAGAGATCGTAAACCCGACTGGTGCGAAACTCTAAAACGTTATTGGAATCTTGAATACTGAGTATAACATAAGATAAGCGATTTAAATTGAAAGATAACATATAAATCTAAAGTTAATGGTTAACAAAATCATTTAACACCTTTTCATTAATGGAGTCAGATGAAACAACGAGGTAAATATATATAAAGAAATGTGTTTAAATTAAACTGTTTTGTTGTGTAAAAGGAAAGACAGTGGTACGCAGAAACACCTTCTCCCTGCCATTGGACGCCGAGAATTGGACCAGTGGGCGGGTTTTACACACATGTGCGCGCCAAGTACGTAGCAGACAGCATGATCAAAACTTCTGTGATTGTATTTTTCCTTCAAACATCAAGTCAAGAGAGTGAACAACGCACATCAAGAAAGGAATATTATTTCACTATTTAAGATGATACGTATTGGTAGCCCTTCTGGAAAACACATAGCCCCAGGACCTTGGGCTTTGCGAGCCCTGTGACAGTGGTAAGTTATGTTTAGTTAGACATGTACACAATGTAACATTGTATTTGATCCGTCACAATGCAATACTATCACATATAAAAACATGTTTTACTCACATAAGTGAGTTGCTTCATTCATTCAAGTAATCTCATCCTGTCTGCAAATCCATTTTCTTGTTTACAAATGAATCCGTGGTGAAATGAACATACGTGCAATGTCTTCCCCACATGAGCTGGATATTCATTAAAAATAAAGTTCAACCACACATTTTCAGTATTAGAATCCGAAGGAAGTTTATGCAGCGACTGTGTTCTTCCACAACCAGGCACAGCGCAATATCTTGGTATCTTCGGCCTGTTTATTGCTTGGTAGCGCGATCAGTTTAGCTCCACGAGTTGGTGGGCGGGGCTACAGAATCAGGCGTACTATTGAGGCAGCGTTTGATGTCACAGCCTGGCACATTCTGAGATCTCTCGTTTACTGGGCCTGGTGTCAATAAAAGCTTTTTTTTACTAACAAGGAAGTTTGCAGCTCTGAAACTTACAGGATATTCTTTTATCACGATTAACTTTTATATATCAAAAGCTGAATGAAAGGTTGATTTCTCAATTCATGACCCCTTTAAATATTTTCCTCAAACCCTTTCAAATTCAAACGGCCCCACACAAAACTATTATTATTCTCTCTATCTGACACAGAATATATTGTTTGATTTAATTTTGTTTTCATTATATATTTACTTATATTTTGGACAATTTTTTGGTTTCAAAAGGCCTATTGTTGAACTTTGTTGGTCTGTGTGAAAATGCAGAGGAAAATCCAGTGTAAAGAATAGTTTATTTATTTTCTCAATTTTGTGAGTGATTGAACTTATTATTAATTCTTATGATTTTTGTGGGTGAACGGCCTTAATGAAATTACTAAAACTTATGTTGTGACTTTTACTGTTTCTTTTTGACATAAGGGTGGTTATCGAAAAAAAAATTTTTTTGTCAGTTTATTTAAACTGTCTGCCGCCCAACCTGAACAATTAAAAAATTGGGTAAACCACCGTTACCGAGTGGGGCCCGATTGGGGCTATAGATGAACTTTAACTGAACTATAAATTTAAAAGGACATTGACGGGAGTGAAATCAACAAAAAAATGTACATGTAATCTTTACTCACTTCACTGATTTTTAGATCACTTAAAGTGTGGTTATGAGTGTATCAGATGACCCCTCCCCCCTTTTTATACGGGACACCAGCTAAGAATACTTAATCTTAGCAAAATAAGAACACTCCCAAAAGAGCTGTTCAGTAATTCAGAATTAATGTAAATTAGAGGGAGTTGGTCAGCTGATTTATCTGAAGGATTTAGAGTCTTGACAATTAGTAGAGTCTTTGATCATGAACACAATGAAGGCACAGTGTAATAAAATGAATGATATTCATCAACAATAGATATGCAAGAGTAAATACTTCAACGATTAATAATTCTAGTAATGAATATGCACTTCTAAATGGTAGTAAACTAATAACCAAAAAGAAAACCATATGCTGCATGTATAAACTAATTTATCCCTTTCTGATGAGGAGATTGAAATCCAGCGCCTTTCCGATCCTGGAGTGGGATTGGGCACTGGTGTCCAAAGCAGCCACGATGTTGCCCACCCTAGTGTGGAATTCATTTGCGTAGCATAAAGTGGCGTGTTAAAACAGTGTCTCAATGTTTTACCCATGCATTATTTCTTTCCCAAACATATTTTAAAATATAAAAAGGCATTGTATGGAACAGATAGAGACCAAACATGATAAGAAAAGTTTAAGTCATCATCCATGCATTCTTTTATTTGTTAATGGATCTTTCCCATGAACTGTTGTGTTGCAGTTAAAATAAATTTAAGGCCTCCAAACATGTGTATGAATGGATTTAGATAGATCTCTGTGGCCTCTCTTTTTTACAGCTGCATCCAGGATGGCAGTCTGAATAAACAGGATAAGGTTTTAAATGATTTAATTAAGCAAGTACAAATAAGTAGGTTTCATGTGAAGTCAAATATGAACAAACTTGCAGAACAAACAGAGCAAAGTTTACGAAACCTACAAAGGGTAGTGACTTCCAACAAGGACAAACATGACAGTGAGATGGATACAACAATGAAAGCAATCAAAACTGTAGTGTCAGAGGAAGTAGACAGAATGAAAGATTACCTGGTGTCTGACCTTGGTTTTATGGTGGATCAGTTGCAAATTGAAGTTCAGTGGGACTTAAAAGATATCCAGAAAGCTGTGCAAGAAAAACACACTGACAAGCCGCATTTCCGAGTTCCCCTCAGCATTAAAGAGCTTGTCTACAAAAGTGAATGAAATGAGTGGAAAACTTAATGCACTTTAGGTGGTTCACAGTAGTAAAATGGAAGATGAAGAGAAAGAATCAACCAATCTCGAGTGGTGCAATGAAGTACAGTACAAAAAGTAGCAAGATGATCAGTGTCAGATAAGGGGTGCAAAGCAAGGAAATCTTGACACTTTGATAAGTACAGTAGTGGATCAGGATCATCTCCTGGCCTCCCATATTTTGGAAAGACTAATTTAATATGATTCGTTTTGGGAACAAAAGTAAGAGCAGAAGTAGTCTAAACAAATAAATGTCGCTGACCAGGGGCCTGTACCATGAAGGTAGTTGCACAAACTCAGGGTTACAGGATTGGTTTTGAGTTGACAAAACCAAACCGATGCAATCAAGCATTATTGGTACCAATAATGGTACCAAAGCTCATCAACTTTCTCTGTCAACTCAGGCTTTGATCCTGAGTTTAGGATTTTAGCTGTGACATCAGTACTGAACAGCCAATCACACGCTGTGGATCAGTGAAACTGACATCTACTTCTCGCGAGAAGCAGCGAAATTGATTTCTCTCTTCTGCAGAATATTACATGATTGAAAATATTAAGAATTTAAACAAATGTACACAGGAAGAAGAAAAGAGCTGTCTATGAAAGCTGTCAACTTTAAGAAAAATCTTACTTAATCAGTACAAGTAAAAGTTATGAAGTTAGTTTAGTTGATATATAGAGAGAATTGAACATTTAAACTTGCATGTAGTCATTTCTATAGCTTTATTTATTGATTTTAAAGCTTATTTGTATGACCTTTATATAGGCTATTTATATTAATTTTAACTATGTGCCTATAAATGATTGATTAACTAAAATGATACATGTGTAAGTGATTAAGGGTATAATAATTACTTAAATGATATCTAAGTCATTCAAAATTATTATTATAATAAATAAGAATTGTTAAAAGCCAGACACTTTAGTCTTTTAAAACCATTTGCTATGTAGTGACCTTTAATTTGGAGTAGAAACAGGGGGAGTGACTTCATTGCATCAGAGGTGTGTCATTTTGCTCGCAGCTGATTGGTCTAATTTCAGTTTGAGATTTCTTATCCAGAACATAACCTGCCCTGGAGCAGGTTAGCCGTGGAGCTTCAAACAAAAACCTTACCCCATGTCTTCTGTAAAACAGACCATAGAGAAAGAGCAGCTCAAAGAGATGTTGTCTGCAGGTATCATCGAACCCTCGCGTTCTGGGTGGCCCTCCCTGGTGGTGCTGGTACCTATAAAAGATGGTGGACAAAGATTTTCTGTGGATTACAGAAAACTCGATTCACTCACAGAAAGTGATGCCTATCCTCTTCCATCCATCACAGAGATTCTGGAGTCCCTCTCTGGTTCAACCAGTTTTTTTCTACTATCGACTTAAATAGTGGATGCTGGCAAGTGGAGATGGCCCTGAAAGTAAGTTCATGACTCCCTTCACAACTTTAATCAGGCCTCTACCACTTTAATGTAATGCCTTTCGGGCTTAAAAATGCACCCGTCACATTCAAGAGGTTAATGGAGTTGGTCCTGGGAGACTTATGTGGTCAGTGTTGTACAAGAACGTACAAGGTACGTTCCATTTAGCAGTATCCTTTACCGAAGAACCTCAAGGAGGTTCAAAGATTTTTTAGGAATGTCTGGATGGTACCACAGGTTCGTTCCTGGCTTCTCAAAAATGTATGAACCTTTGAATAACTTGAAAAGAAAAGGACAGCCTTTTATCTGGTCTCCTGAGTGTCAACATGCCTTTGATCAATTCAAATCCTATTTGACCTCTTCTCCAGTTTTAGGGCATCCCAAGCCAGATCTTCCATTTATGGTATACAGACCCAAGTGAAACTGGTCTTGGTGCAGTCCTTACACAAAAAATAAGAGCAGATTTAGTTATAGCGTATGCCAGCAGGACATTGACCAAGTCTGAAGTAAACAGAAAAGGAGTGCCTTGTGGTGGTATGAGCCCTAGAGAAATGGTATACTATCTAGAACCAAAAGTATTCACAATAGTCACTAATCATTCTGCCTTACAGTGGGTTCTAACTTCTAACAATTTCACAAACCGTCTACTGAAGTGGGCTTTAAGATTGCAGAAGTTTGATTTCATAGTAGAGTTCAGGAGAGGCAAGCTGGAATATACTCCTGGAAGACAAAGTGTATAGGAAAACACAGGTTTCTGATAACCAAACTCATTACCGGATTTATATTCCTTCTTCGCTAAAATCTCGAATATTGCAGGCTTATTACGAGAACCCTCTATGTGGACATCTAGGCATATTCAAAACCTACAAAAGGCTTAATGCAGTTGCATTCTGGCCTAAGATGTGGTCAGAAGTAAAACACTAGAGTACAAGAAACTACAGGACTGACACTGGCCGAACTTCAAGTATGCAGGAAGCTCCAGAGTCCTATGGACCGAATTCTTCAGTCATCAATCCCTGTTCTGCCAGATACACCACTTTATGAAACTATTCAGTTGCATAGCATCTGTGCATGCAGGGTATGCACGTGCATATGGGCCCGGGCCAATACAGGGCCCGCCCATGGGGAACTTTTAAATAAAACGAGGGAATACATTTTTAATTTGTGGCCACAATAAATATATAAAGTATTTGTATTCATGTCATGTGTAGTAATTTCTTGTTTCTCCGTAATGTCTAATTTCTCCGTCATTTCTTGTGTGCGTTTATTATATTTTGCATCCCGCGACTGCAGTAGAACTAGTAGGCTACTCTGTCAGTTTAATATATGACGCTGCATCGCCGCTCCAAAAACACATTGTGAGAGGTTATAGCGGCTAGACATCATAATTTCCCAGCTGAGTCTGCGATTTTCAGCTTTGCGACCAGTTGCCGATTTGTTCAGAGTGGTGCAGCCACACGTATACTTGCAACTGAGGAGAAGAACGCGATATACGAAAGGGAACAGAAATTAGTGGAGATATATAACAAAGACTTGTCTGCAGCCCTTCCACACCAATTGATCGCATTCCGTGCAGCCTTTCAAAGACAAATCACTGGGATGACAACAGTTCAAGATCTGACCAGTTTTTTGTTTGTTGAGAACAGTGTTGGGAATAACGGCGTTATAGATAAACGGCGTTACTAACGGAATTACTTTTTTCAGTAACGAGTAATCAAACGAATTACTGTTTCTTCCGTTACAACGCCGTTAGCGTTACTGAGGAAAAAAATGCGGCGTTACTATAATTTAGCTCATTGAAGCGGTTTTCATCCGAACAGGCTCTCCGTCAGTCGGACCTGCACCACGCGCGTGTGTGTGTGTGTGTGTGTGCGCGCGCGCTAGCCATGCGTGTTGGGTTGGGTTGGGTGGTACACATAACTGATGATGATTGGTGGGTGGGAGACAAGGTTGAAGTTGATAGGTTGAGTTCACACGCACACACACCTTTGACGCACACGCATATGCACAGTCAGCGATGGCAGTCCAACGACTTCAAAGGTAGCTTTCGCAAACTGGAAGTAAGCGCTACTTTTCCCTCGTTGAGATGAACGGTAAGAATGTTTATAAACATATAAACATTACATAAATGTAACGTGAAGCTGATGCCCAGGGAGAAAGAGTCTATCCACGTCGGTGGCAAGTAATTCTATTTCTAATCTAATGAAGCCTCACGTCATCACAGCCACAATATTAGTGGCTAAAAACCCAGGTGATAACGTGAGCTCCACTACCAGAGGAGTAGTAAAGAAGTACTGATACTATTTACACAATATTTACACTATAGTAGGTCTACTGATAATATTTACAATAATATATTGAATTTGATAGGTGTCTCTCACATTGTCCCACAGCAACATTACAATAGTGTACATTAATGTACAATGTTTTATAATAATAATTTATTCTATTTAGTGTCCAATTCATTCATTTAACATATTTAATATTGGGGGCATCCACGTTATTTGACATATTTAAACATAAAAAAAAAAAAGTAACACATTAGTTACTTTCCCTGGTAATTAGTTACTTTTATAATGATGTAACTCAGTTACTAACTCAGTTACTATTTGTAAGAAGTAACTAGTAACTATAACTAATTACTTTTTTAAAGTAACGTGCCCAACACTGGTTGAGAACACCACATAGCTTCAGTGACGTGCACCTATTTTATTATCTTTTTAATACCATCCCTGTTACAGTTGCATCGGCGGAGCGCTCATTTTCAAAACTGAAGCTAATAAAACATTATTTGCGGAGCACCACGTCGCAAAACTACGGTGACGGAGGCTATTGCTGCCACATATATTATATTTTTCGACTGAATTATGTCGTTTTAACAGTATCTTTTCTCAAAATAACGAAATGTTATTGATGATGATATTTTCTCCTGGACATGTCGTGTAGTGATGTGTACAAAACATGCATTTATGTGCATATTTATTTAGAACATAGTTAATTACCGTCCCCTGTCGCGTTGGGAGAGAAGGGCGAAATGTTTGAATTGGTGGTAGCTCAAATGTTTTTTTGTTTTTTTTTACCACTTCGTTATTTTTCCTTGGAATTTCGTTTGTTGGATATATGAACTAAATTTAGAAATGTGTTTAAAAATGTAAAACTTTACATTTAATAAACAAAATAGGCTACCTTTTTTAAATGAAGACAGCGTTTGGAGTGAATGCAAAATAATCTGTTCCCTTATTGTGAGTGTACACACAAATAAAAGTAGACAGTTTATAGTTTATAATTATGTCTTGAATTTATCTGTATGGCTAAAAATGACGGAGGCTATTGGGAGTTATTTGTGACTTGTTTTCATGAAGGAAAAAATGCACTGGTGCCTTCGTCGGAAAGAAGTCGGTTAAAGAAAACGTAGCCTATTTAGTTTCATAGTTAGGCTATGTTTAAATATTAGCCTATGAGATATATTTATATATACAGTTTTTTTTTTGTTATTATTATTATTATGAAAAGTGAGCAGCATGAGTAAGCTTCATTATACGTTGCGCATTATCTCTGGAGACATGGTCATGGTCAGACATGATTTTGACAATTGAGTTTTGTATAAATTGTATTTTAATTTTGAACTATATTTCATCAAGTAATTGCTTATATATTTAATAAATAAGAAGCAAACCAAGATCGTCGGGGATGGATTGACGTGCGGCCTGTTGAAATTATAGCGTCTTTCTGTTTTTAATACATTCCTTGAATATATGTCTTAATTACAGTGGGCCTATAGTTATGATATTTGTGGCTGCACCGGGGTCCGTCATTAGCTACTAGGTTAAAGTTACGACACTGAGGCGAATCATGAGCAGTCCATAAATATCTATAAATATGTCTTCCATGTAGCCTACTTGGGGGGCGGGGTTAGGGGCCCGTACAATTTATTTTGCATATGGGCCCGGGACTGACTTGCTACGCCACTGAAACTATTGATAAACTCAATCAACTTCACGCTAAGGCAGATGCCAGTTCGAAAAAAAAGCTAATTTCAGGCAATTAAGAAACTATAATAAAAAAAACGGAAGAGAAGTGGCTGACCAGTTTCAAGACCGAATGTGGGTAAGACATTTTCCCAAATCAAGTGCCCCACATCAATTTACAGCCAAGCTTGGTAAGAAATGGAAAGGTCCTTACCGGATAGCCTGTTTGTTACAAATGTGTGTAGTGCAGCAGGGAAGAGAAGATTCAGAGCTTCCACAAAAGATGAGTTTAATAACTCAAGAGACAAAGCGAACACCATACACACTTAAACATAACAACAACATAAGAACGGATAAGGAGTACTGGGAGTGAGTTCAATATAAAGGGAGTGCTAATGACAAAGACCAGGTGAATCCGGGGAGAGCGGGAGAGACAATGAGGAAGTGAGTTCGGGTGTGAGACAGGGAGGATTCTGGGAAATGGAATCCGGGACAGGCGTGGATTGTAACGCCGGCAGCTGGGGCCAATAAATTATCAAGTTGTCCTGGAAAGCACTGGTGAAGATGTTAGAAATATAAATGTTTGTAAACTGAAACCATGTTATCCCACAGCTCAAGAGGTGAAAAACTAAAAATTCTGGAAATATTTCAGGACTCATGAAATGAAGAAGAATTCTTAAGATTCCAGGAGTAGAACAACCATGGGTTGACTTTCCAATGGGGGTAGGATGTAGCGGTTCGCTGCCACTTAGAACAAAAGAAACAAAAAACACTTGTACCTATGTATGTAGTTGTTGTTGTTGTTTTTTCTTTTCCCCTTTTTTATTTCTTGTGTTTTTGTTTATAATAAAAAGGTCATAAAAAGGTCAACATGTATGCAAGGCAATACTTAATACTCTAATCTTCTTTTGCTCCGGGACTAAATTATATGTTTGGAAAAGTGCATAATTAGCACGCTGTATCTCTGTTTTTGAGACATTATAAGTGTGTCTCTTGCATTTAAATGTCAGAAAAGTTTGCCTCCAATGTAAACTGACAAATGTGCAAAATCTTTATGATAAAAAAAGTTTTTAAAAAAATTAACTAATAACCATATTGAATAATACCAAATGGAAGTATTCCCAATTTCATAATAGTTATTAAAATTTGTACAAACGAAAAACTAAATATGGTAACAAAAAGAGGTGTGGTTTGGCTGATTGCGTGAGGAAAAGGAAAGAGGGAAAATAGGAAGCAAAGAAACAGAAGTGAGAGCCTGGGTTGGAAATTTTGAAGTAGCGTGAAGAAAGCCAGGGGGGAAAACGAGACTGATGTATAAGAGGGTCGTGAAGGTGCTCTATGGGATTACTTTTCATGTGGAGTCCGAAGGTCTGCGCTGTGGAATGATGGAGGACGGACGTGCTTGAATGAAGTAAGAGTGACTGAACGAGCTGAAACCGGGACGCTGCCTGTGAAAAACGACGCTTTAAAGGGTTTGGTCAACTATAATGAAATTGAAAAATCGCAAGTCTGAACCTGCAAGTGTTAATCCCTTCTGCGAGGCTCTCCAAGGGATCCCCCGCGCTCTCCAAGCTTCCTGACTTTAAATATTTTCCTAAAATTCAAATGGCCCCTCACAAAACGAGTATTATTCTCTCTATCTGACACAGAATATATTGTTTGATTTAATTCATTTGTTTTCATTATATATTTACTTATTTTTTGGACTTTTTTGTTGGTTTCAAAAGGCCTATTGTTGAACTTTGTTGGTCTGTGTGAAAACGCACGGGAAAATCCAGTGTAAAGAATTATTGATTTATTTTCTCAATTTTGAGGGCCTATTGGTGATTGAGTGATTGAACGTATTATTATTGTGATTTATGGGGTCTGTCACAGGGTGTTTTGGTGTTGGTTCATGTTAATGTTTCATGTTTTCATTTTATCATGTTCACTGTTATGTTTCTGAGCGTCATGTTCACTGTCTTGTCATGTGATTCCCATGCCCTCATGTGATCTTGTCGTGTTCTGTCATTGGTTCATTGTTTAATCACTGTTCACAGGTGTCACTTGTCTTGTCATAAATCTGTGTATTTAAGCCCTCATGTTTGCCTGTTATTGAATGTGTAACCCGCTGTGTTGGTGAGTCTTTGTTTTGATTTATGTTGAATAAAGAGACTGCACTTGGGTTCTGAAACTTGCCTCCAGTGGGATCATATGTTACAGTGACCTTCAGATATGAAATGCAACTGTTAGTATAGTATATCTGTGTAACAAAAAATAAAACAAAACAACAAAAAAAGAGGTTTAGATTCTTTAAAGTCAATACATTTGCGCTGGACTATAATTTAGTAGATTTACTATTCATAGAGCATCATTTAAAAATAAATACCTCATTCATAACCTGTTGATACTGTAATCTCTTATGCTAGGGTAAGTAAATTATACTGTGTTAGGGTAAATGATACAAAAGTCTTGACAAATTAAGAGATGTACTTTGTAGTAGAGGAGAAATCTTAATGTCATGGAGAAAGTCTTACATGCAGAACATTCAAATATTTCAAAGCCTTCCAGTGACAGTGAAACAATGAATGATTCCATACTGATGACGGTCCTAAAAACGTGCGATACATAGCTGACTTGGCATGAATATTATGATTCACTCATGACAGCTTAAAAAAAAATTATTCGTGAATTTACTGTAACCACATCAGCATAACAGGAAATTTCTTGCCATTTAGTTCTTGCTGATCAATTAACACATAAAATTATACAAAAAAAAATAAAGGCAAGCAAAGCACGCTAGGCAAAACACTGCAGACAGTACGATCAGCATGTCATTTACAATATTAAACCCACAGTCAGGGTCATCCAAAACACAAAATGTAAAACTATTCAACATTGTTTAAAATTTCTAAGGTTTCAAAACATCAGTTTTGCATGGTCAAAACTAAATGTTCGAAGTACAGTAGGTCACTCTCAACCAAATGGGAAAGAACATACGCAGTACACTTAACACACTTCCTCTAAAACTTCCCAGGACTACAAGCAAAGTTGCATGATAAGCACCTGTGGTAGTTCACAAATTATTTGCAGCACTAAATCTAATGACCTTTCAAACCCAGAATAGTACCCTACTCTCTGCTATACTATTTGTCAGAGACAATGTCATGCTTCTTGACACAGCATGGCATGATATACAAGCAAATGTACACATGATATGGCACACATCTCTGATGCCTGATTATACCACTTCCTTAAAATCAAGCCCAAGCCCTGTCATGAAAAAACGTTTTAGTTAAATGACTAGCAGTTATGAACAAAACTCAAACTAGCAGTTTCAGCTAACATATTTACATATTGAAATGCACAGAGTGCACAACTATGTGATTATTTGGATAAACCCACATGGTCTGTTATAGAAGCGGTTCTTCAGGACCCAGATTTTACTTCAAAACTTGCTCAAACTGCGACCCAATACAGCACCAAAATTCTTTATTGTACAAAAATATCCTTGAAATAAAACATTAAAATGAAACAACACCATGAACCACATGTGCTGATCTTGCTCCTGCCCCTTTCTTTTTGCCTAAAAGATGTTACTAAAGATTTAAAAAAAATAATAATATTATCAACTCCAAAATAAATTAATTAATTTAGGTTCTTGTATATTTTAAAACATTACTTTGGGCGAGGAGTTAAATTTGTAAACAAATCAATAAATCCAATCAATCTTGTTTGCTTATGAAGTTGTTGCGAGATGGATCTGCATTTTACATGTTCATTGCAATTGCAATTTACTATAGCCTATGCTAAAAACTTTTCAAAATGGATATTCAATGTCTTTAAAATGTCAACTTACTGCAAAGCGATCTGAATCTAATGAAAAACAGCCAGAGGTAAATTAGATATTGTGTGTGCTGATCCGCTACACAGCATCTAAAAGAAAAGACTCTGTACATTCATCCCCCAAAGCAAGATGCTGTATATTTGTATCTTTGTGTGTACATTTGGTACACATTGAGTGATAGCCTACAACCGTGGGCTTGCGGTTTGCGGGGTTTGCACTATGCCACTGTACGTGTAATGCAGTGATGGGAGAAACAAAGCTTTTCAAAGATTCAAATATACTGAAATATAGCATGCACTATGCATACAACGCAAAGAAAAAGCCTGCCGTGCCAACAGACTCTGGACCTCTTTTACTGTGATCGAAGAGGTGAAGAAAAAAAGAATGCTTTCACTTCCATTCACACGTTTTGATCGTATGTTCTTGTGAATGAAGTTAGGCACACACATTACAACAAATCATTATCCATATTCCAGTATATTTCTATTAATTTTCTACTAAATTATGCCTCTGTCACTGTCTTCAGGTATAGATTCTGAGTTACAGAATCCCCACCCCCACCCCTAGCTCAAATGTCAAGCTACACCTGTGATGAACCTGTTACGATCTCTGAAAGGAAGGACCCAAATGCAGAAAAATGCTCAACTTTACTTTATTACAAAAACAGTGCGAGCCTCTGGGCTCCGAACCAACTCTGGACAAAGGACAAAGGGAAAGTCAAACAGGCTGTGGTTGAAATCCAGGTCAGTCCGTCATGATATAATATCCAATCATGAGGCGAGAGTCGAGGTCAGACAAGCAGAGAGATCAAATAATGGGCAGACAGCATCAGAGAAAGCTCACAGTTTAGATCAGGCTGATAATCAGAACAGCAAGACAATACAAGCAGTGTTCTGAGAGAGATTCCAGACTGGAATTCCAGATTCAGATGGTCAAAACCACGAGAGCTGTCCAAGACCGAAAAGTGCTGGGGGCCAAACAGGCAACCAAAACACAACTGGGCAGAAGCGAAAACTTAACAAAATAGTGGGGAAGGAGGCTGGAAATGCAAAACAAACTGGCAGAGAATAGAGGGAAACAAATGATATTACATATATAGCAGAGAAATCAAGAAACAAAGAGAAACAGGTGAGCGATAACGAGTGGCTGCTCTGATTGCTGAGTGCAGTCGGATGTGTAAGAGACAAAAACAAAACAAGAGAAAAGAAAACAAATGGAGCAATCAAACCCGAGGCTGATAGGACCCCACAATATGCAAAATTAATGAGATTTTAGTTTCAAAAGGCCTCTATTTTGATGATTTCCTGCTTTCGGCAGCCAACAACTGACCTCACAAAGCTCTTTGTGGTTGGACAAACCACATTTATCCACATTGGGAACGTATTTAATGACTAAATTGTTCAAAAGTGAAAGAAAAGACATTTATAATGTTAATAAACATTTCTATAATAAATACTGTTCTTTTCAACTTTCTATTCATCAAAGAATCCTAAATATTAAGCAGCACAAGAAAAGTTATTTTAAATTGTAATATCTCTCAACATTACTGTATTTTTGATTGAAAAATAAAGCCATGTTGAGCTTAAGAGACTTCTTTCATAAACATTTGAAAAGATCTTACCAAAAACTCACACCATGTCTACACCGGACATTGATGGGTCACATCGCATCGCGCTGCAACTGGACGTAACAAAAAGCGACCGCTGCAAATCTATTTGTCCTTCGTATGAGAAGTATTGCAAGTGCTTGGGGTACATCATAAATATAACGAGGCATCGGTTTACTGTCTGGGATTTGTTGTCGTGTTGTGTCACGCCGCATCCAGTGTAGACAACATCACTGATTATAATGGGTTATATTGTCTTTTGTCGCGTTGCATCGTGCTGCTTGCGTCCGGTGTAGACACTGTGTTAATGTATGTGGTTATTTTATTATTTGCACTTTATTAATGCATTTTGTACCAATCATAACAAACATGTGACCCAGCATACTAAGATTTAAGATTGCATGATGTTGGCGCTTGAAAACAAATCATGCACACATCGTGTTCTAGCGACAGGAAGGGAGGAGATTTTATGCAGCAAAACATCCATAGGTACGCTTCAGCAGACTCATACTGTTTTGTTTTGGAACCAAGCCTCAGTCATGTGGGTTACAGCGCCCGCAAAGGCACGAGCCATAACGGCTTCATCCTACATAGGCTACTGCCCGCTGTGCCTCGTAGCAAGCGCTCTCATGTGCGTCACTGCAAAACGCCCATGAGAACAGCGGCTTTGACACCTTAGCTTAAACAGTTAAACTAAAGCAAAAATTGTGAAACTGAAACTGCTGCAGGATGATGTGGTGAGCCCTTACTGTTTGAGAAAAGGATTTCCTCTAAAGACAAGACGCTGTGTTCGGTCTTAGTGGGGCAAGGGTTTGGCAGTGACCCCCTGCGAACAAAGAGCGACTTCACAAGTTTTATTTGCAGATTAAAAACAGATTAAAACTCAGTCTAATATAAATATTTTTAGTAACAAAATGGCCAGAAAAAAAAATTATTATTGTTTCCATGATGGAAGATGGATGATTAATAAGGAAGTATGGAATAAGTACATCAACACAATCTTATGATCAATTAAATCATGTGAATAAAAATAAATGTCATCCCTTAAATTAACCCTTTAAACCGAAGTCTACCGCCGGAGGTACACCCCCCCCCCCCCCCCAAAAAAAAACATAATAAAATATCTAAGCAACCACTGATTGTAATATCACAAAATGAGTATCACAAAATGGTTATCAATCTCGGTCTATGGTTTTCAATGCATCTATCCATTTTGATCAACTCTTAACGAGCACTGAGTTACTCTAAAACTGAGTGTACCGGCGGCGGGCGCCACCTAGCTGCGAAAAAAATTCATTGTCATATTTTTCAAGACTACTGCATTGATCAACACAAAATAGGTGTCATTTGAAAGCTTAGAGTCTAAACCTTACAATGAAGTAGTGTATCTCTAAAGTAGTGCTGAGTTATTTGCTGATAAAATGAAAAAAATACATATTTTTCACTATTTTTGGGGGGGGGGGTTACTATGTACTGCAATACAGCTCAGATAATCATGTGTTATATGTCATTTGAAAGGTCTCATTGAGTAGAACACAACAAGACTAATTGTTTTTGACTAAACTAAACTTTTGTAAGTTAAGCCCTGCAAGACCCATTTGTAAATAATATACTGATGCGGAATTCACGTGGCGTTTTTCACTCGTAACTTCATAAAACATGGAAAATGGCACATTTGTTATTTACAGCAGATTCTCGCGATTAAAAAGAGCCCAAAGTCACCATCATCTGTCTTTTAGTTCTGAAGAAATTCCTCATTGAGGTATACACACACAAAAAAAGCACAGATGCACATGAGCGGAGTAAAAAAATTAAAGTTAGACTTGCCGTTTTCGCTGGTAACTTCATTGATCGTTAAAAATGGCACGTCCTTATTTACAGCAGACTCTCACGGTTAAAAAGAGACCACAATACGTCACTTCAATCTAAAGATCATCTAAAGATATCCTTCATAGTTATAACACATATAACCTCACAGGCGCACATAAGCTAAGTAAACAAACGTAGCTTTAAGTGGCGTTTATGCTTGTAACTTGGACTGAACAAAAAGGCTACCTTTGTTCCAAATGCTGTAACTTTTTATTACTTTATGCTATCACCACAAAATTTTATCCAGTTGCAGACCACGTATACGGGAACATCACCAAAAAAGATGAGTTATTCCTGAGTTATTGCATGTCAAATAAGGCAGATTTGTACAAATATTTTTTTAAAAATTGTCTTTTATCAGCAGTTTCTCAGCATTAGAATGTCAAAGATCTAATACAATTTATATTTTCTAAAAAGTGGGCTAATGAGTCTTTAATTGTGTGTATGTCACTCAGACAACTCTAAAAATGCCTTCAGGGCTTAAGTGGTTAACAGTCTTCTTAACTTCCCAACATTACAAGGTCATGATATAGTCAATGAGTCGATATGTGGTGGGTAAATTTAGCTGAATTGGGCTCAGACAGGCATGACCACCGAAACTGCCTATTGCTTAATAGAAACTCTCTTAGCCATGCAATTTGGGACTTCACATCAAATAGAAATGCTAAATTTAACTTATGTAAAACTTATGTAACTAATGTAAAATGAAAGTAGAGGTTCAATAATATGGTACTCTGTGGTGCTCCTTACGAAGATGCATGTCTTAAAATAAAATAAAAACTGTTTAATGTTGTAAATTTGCATGAATGTTGAAATTAGACAAAAAATCAATCTGCAAAACAAATCTGAATGTTGTATATTGAGAATAATAGCTGTCAAATCTAACTCAGGACTCTAGATATTATACTGGAAGAACCTTTAAATTGGTGATTTATAACTAATATCAATTGTCTGCTTAGAAGCTTACATTCATTAGCCAGTTTCATTTCTGTTGATGCAGAGTAGTTTCATGTTTAATGTCTCAGAACATGAATCTTCCCATATGCAAATAATTTAAATTGTGAATTAGGAAAAGAAAGAAATAAAGAAAAAAAAACACCTGTATGAATAATAATATATGTTCTCAATGAGGGGCATTTTGGGATGTTTACCTCATAAGTCCCTTTTTAGCTTTCCCCTCAAAGCTTCTAACCTCAGCCCGCAATTCATCACAAATTCAAACCTGTAGAACTGTCAGAGTTGTGCAGCCGGATCTTCAACTCCCTGTTTTTCTTGACTTTCCTGTAAAAAGCCAAAAAAGCCCATCAATACATTAAAAAATAATAATAATTATCCTGCAGAACACAAAATATTATATTTAGAAGAACGTGTGAACAGAAAATGTTGTTAACCAAACATTTTTGGTGACAATTGACAAACAATATTGAAAAATTATCTTTAATTTTTATCTAAATTTTATAATTTTAATTATCTATCTTCCACAGAAGACAGTAAATAACAGTATTTTCAATTAGCTATCCCTTTAATAATAGCACGTCTTCCTTTTTTCTTTATGCAATATAGCCATATTTAGCCTAATTTAAAAAATATTGAAATTAGCTGAAACATAAACCAGTTACAAACAATAATCAAAACAGGCCAATTATATTGATCATCCAAATAAGTCATAACATGCTTTCTTGGAGATATTTTAATGTTCAAGACATGGTGGTACAGGAATGAATCACCTTTGAGCAAATATTATATCAATAGATAGTAAGTTCTTACGTCCTCATAATGTAGGTCAAACCACTGCACAGTCACACACACACACACACACACACACACACACACACTCACACAATTTATAAGGATTGGTGATCTGAGGGCATAATGGTTAAATATCTTGTGGATTCAGTCTTTCCAAAAGATTAATGTTTTACTCAAATGTGTTCAAATGTGTACAAGCAGTTCCTCTGCTTTTTTATTCAAAGGCCCTCCATTACGTTCACTAACTTTCAGTAATCTGTTAGGCTCATGTGTAGGGCTTTTACCTCAATCACGCTAGAGAGAAAAAAAGACTTGTTTTGCATCATGGGTTGAGCCTACCCCGCTACTCACTCTAAAACATGATGTGAGGTCACCCAGAAATGCATGCACAGATGGCGTAGTAGTAAGTCATGGAAAGAGGTTAGTTCATTCATGCTTACATTACTCAGTTAATGACAACTAATGAAATTCCATAGTGCTCAATTGTTTCTTGTAATAAGCATGAGGTAAAATTGAAGAAATATGGAGAAATATTTATAACCATAACAAAGATGACTAGAACTACATTAACAAAGCAATGTCTAAAAATCTTATTTCATACTTCAAAGATTAATTTAGTCCACTGTATGAGCTGTATAGCGGCATGTAAAAAAAACAACAAAAAAAAATACTACTTTATACTAAAAGATTGCTAATTGCCCTTGAGATTTCATATAATTGGGTTACATCAAATATGTCTTTATATATTTTGTTCTATTTGAGCTACTATATACTTTTCAATGGGAAATAATTTACAAAACGAAGTTTAGCTGATTGTGGGTTTTTCCGAGATTTAAATGTGGCCAGCCTGTGGTCAGCTGTATAAGTGTTTTGGTGAAATAACTTTGAGTGGCACTTAATTTCATGAGACATTCAGGGAGGAGGAAACTTGACCTAATAAAGCATTTATATTCTATATTCTATAAATATAGCATATAGAAAATGAGTGCCCCATGTGGCCAGTTTACACAGCTCGATTTTGATTGAAAAAATATTTTTTAAATATAAATAATTTTTTATCAAAGCATCCATGTTCACATACCACTGTTAATTTTAACAGAAAAGCATACTGTATGTGGGATTTGGCATGGCAGAAAGTGCGCAAAGAGCGCTCCCTTTATAATCACTAAAAAGATGTCAGTCATCTTAGTTCGCAATCTCACAAAGTTTCATTATAATCAATGAAGCTGACTGCACAATGAATCTGTTATTTACATCATTTATAATGAGAGGATTTGCGAGTGTGTTTTTGTTCAGGCTACATTCCTCAACACAGCAAAAACACGGAGTAAAAAGAAGCCTTTGACGTTCTCCAAAACGCAAACACAGATATGCACCAGATCTTTGCCAAATATGTTTTGCCAATTCGCCATTATTATGAAGAAAGCTGATCCTTCCTAGACCAGCAGATATGGCCAGATTTTCCATTTAAAAGCAATGAGGAGCAGCAGACAGTGATTTGAGAGAGAAAATTCTTAAAAAAGTCTTAAGTCCGTAGTCAGGGGAAGGTTAAGCCTTGCACAGCCTTACACACGCTCCACCTACGAGTATTGCAGTGTTGTTTATCAGGTTGATAGGTTATCTTGTTGATCTTAGTGAAAGTTTTAAGATAAGATAACAATTACAACTCAAATCAATATTTCATTATTTATTCATATTTATTTAAGTAGCTGTGTAACAGATAGATAGATAGATAAGATAGATAGATAGATAGATAGATAGATAGATAGATAGATAGATAGATAGATAGATAGATAGATAGATAGATAGATAGATAGATAGATAGATAGATAGATAGATAGATAGATAGATAGATAGATAGATAGATAGATAGATAGATAGATAGATAGATAGATAGATAGATAGATAGATAGATAGATAGATAGATAGATAGATAGATAGAATTTTCCTAGCGATTTTTAAACTTCTGCAAATCGTTGTGAAGGTGATGACACAGAGTAAGAGAAATATGATTGCCAGTAAGTCACCCCCACCCCCACCACCACAGGAAGCTAGGAATTGTCTATAAAATAACGGCACCCCAAAGCTCATCTGTACATCTCTCTTGTTGGCTGAATATCAAGAAAGGATCAAGAACAAAGAAAGAGAACTGAAGAATGATTTTCTCTGGGGTCATCCTTTCTGCTCTGCTCATGTTTCTGCTTTCTGAAAGTGCTCAGTGCAGAAAAGTCGACTGCAAGTCTGAGTGTTGCTCATTTGTGGAGGGCTTTCCTGTGAGGCTGAAGGAGCTCCGTTCTGCTTACAGAGAAATACAGAGGTTTTATGTAAGTATATTTAGAATGGTTATATATATTACATATACAAGTGTATTTAGACTCATTGCAAGAAGTCTGAGCTTTGCAAATCCAAATCTGCAAGGCATTTCTGCTTTGTGTTATATTGAGATTTGAGGTTCTCTAATTAATTTGTTTACATTTGTTCTGCTCAGGAGTCCAATGATGACTTTGAACCATTACTAAACGAGAACGTGCAACAGAACATCAATGTAAGTGCCAAGCTCCATACATTTACTCCAACAGCACCATACCAGCAATTATTCAAATTTAAAATTAGCAACAGAAGTAATAATCATACTGAAACTGAAGGTTTTGTGCAAGACGTCTGCAAACCAAATCTAAAATCTTGCATCTGCACATTGCTGTGGCGGTAGCAAAGTGTGATAACTGTGGGTGCCTGAAACAGCTCATAAAGGATCAATCTCATATATTTGATCCATAGAGTCCTTATGGATGTCACGTCATGAACGTGATCCTGCGCTTCTACTTGGAGACCATTCTACCAACAGCTGTCCAGAAGCACCACTCCAAAACACCCATCGACTCCATTGGAAGTATATTTCAAGATCTTAAGCGGGACATGGTGAAATGTGTAAGTCCACCTTTTAGTCATTAACATATGAAAGTAGTTTGATAGATTTGATCTCATTGATGTAATTACTTGCACATTCAGAGGAAATCTGTCCATCCTGGTGACAAACACATCTAAAACCAGCCACAACCCCTAAAAACTTCTGATTGACCAGCCAATCAGTTTAGACTGATTTGAAGATGTTTTCTCTTGATGTCACTAAAGTTAGGATGTGGTCTGAGGTGACCATTATTTTTTGAAAAACGTAGTTCAGGCATATTCAGGATGTCGTAATAGGGCACATATGAAGAAAGCCTATGTGGATTTTCAATGGCAAGAGCTGTTGCAAGTGAACCAAAATACATAGTGCTTGTTGCAAAATGTTATGGTGAGGCAAAGAAGGTGCCTTTAACATTGCAAACTACATGAAATAACACACACGTCTCTTTATGTTACAGAAGAACTACTTTTCTTGCCAAAATCCCTTTGAGTTCGCCAGCATAAAGAACTCATATGAGAAGGTAAGTCTTAAACAGCAATTTAATGCTAAAAAGAGAAGCATGTTACATAATCCAAAATACCTTCAACTATAAAATGGCTTGAACGATCAAATTGTGTTCGAAAGCTATCCCAAAGGCTGACAACATCTTTTTCTCTTTAGATGCAGGACAGGGGTGTTTCTAAAGCAATGGGAGAGCTTGATATGCTCTTTAAGTACATCGAACAGTTTCTGGCATCAAAGAGAGTCAAGCACTCGTAGGATGTTGCTGTGGATTTGATGGTGGCCATGATGACTTGAATCAAGTCTGAATTCTCTGAAAACAAAGAAAGGACAATGGACAGATCAACCACATACTATAGGATATGGCACAAACCGACTTCATCCTTTAACTTATTGCTTGCACATCATCATTCCATCACACTACTTCCTGATGCACTGCAATGACAACCTCTTTACCTTTAGTTTCTGGTGTTCTGGAAAATGTCTCAATGTTTTACACTGAACTAAAACCATAAAAAGTCACATTGACCATGATTATTTAAAAAAAAATGAGTTGATTTTTGCCAACTTGTTGAAGTAACTTGAAAGTATACTGATATTTATGTCTTTTCTAAACTTTATTTATTTTTTATATTTTATGAGCTTGAAAGTTAATTTAACTGTATTGTGCATATGTCTGATGCTTATATTTAATTTAATAAATAAATTATTGCAACTGAATCATGCAAACATTTCCTTTTTTGGTTAATGTGGTGGAGTTGTCTTCCTCACGGTGCAATGAGTTCATACCGATCTGTTCTGTTTACTTTCAAGACTACATGTCAAGTTTTGGGGGAACAAGTACTAAAATGACAAAGCATTTAAATAGGGCTCCTTGTGACTTATCGTTTAACACTATCATTTACAGGGTGTGTCAAAGTGAGTGAGTAAGGGTTAAAACATGACTGTTCTGTAACCTCAGAACTGACCTAAATAGAGCAGTTACCAGCAACACACCAGTCAGCCCTTTACTGTAATTGCAGCGATGCATGTCTCACCCTAATGAGATGCTAACAGATGCTGAACAGCTAACGTTGGCCGTGGAGCTTTAATCCTGCAGCCGTGGCGCGAGCTACTGAGTAGGCAAAAAACAGTATGGGAACAAGACGCTAGTTTCAGTTGTGACAGAGCGCAAAGCAAGGCTTGGGGTGGTTAGCTGGATGGTGTCGCAGTGGAAATTGAAAACCTTTGCACAACAACAGAGGACAGTGATACATTTGTGCATTTTCTAACACCATAGTATGTGTATGAAACCTTGCAGGGTTTTTGTATGAAGGTACCTCCGAAGGAAACTGCTTGCAAAATCTTCCAAAGCCCCAAAACATCACGTGTTCTAGTCTAGAACAGATTCAAGTGAGATTTAGTGATAAAGCAAATATGTAGTGACTGCAAGTGCAATGCTTATTTCTCAAATATGGAATTGGGAGTTGTTTTCCTTTCCATCAACAAACTGCACACACAGAATTGTGGGATACCATAGGCATCTTGCTGCATTCAAAAAACTGATAAAAAACTTTCTACTTCTGCATGCTGGCTGCAAAGTCAGCATTTTTCAGGTTTAGATGCGTCATGCAACAAAATGCAAAACATTGCTACATACATGCTAGGTGATTCAATGCGATTACTGTACGGAAAACAAAACAGCGGATTAGGCAAATACAACACTGTATTGATTGCCTACATAAAAAAATCCAGATTAAAGTTAGCTGACCATAGTTCCAATTTGAACTACTGAAGTCATTTTCAGCCCTAGAAAAAGCTGATATGGCAAAAAAGTATCCATTGACATTAAACAGCCAATACACAGTACAGTCAAGTTAAGTTTAGGTTGTCTACAAACTCGAAGGTGGGTGGTTCTATCCCCTGTTCCACCTGACCAAGTGCCGAGGTGTCCATGAGCAAGACACCTAACCCCAGCTGCTCCCGACGAGCTGGATGGCGCCTTGCATGGCTGACACCGCCGTCGGTGTGTGAATGGGTGAATGTGAAGCAAAAATGTAAAGCGCTTTAGGTCTGTTAAAAGCGCTATATAAATGCAGTCCAATTACCATTTACCATTATCATTGTCAGGGAAACACCGGCAGCAGGAAGTGCGAAAATCTGTGTGACTAAGTTATTCTTGAGTCTTGCTATCTTCAAACTGATGCTTCTGAATCTCTTCCCAGAAACTAGTAGTGAAAAAGGGGCGAGTGCTGTACTGTGCAATTTTGCTTTTCATTCTGCACTACTTTGTTTCTATCCATAACATGGGAAAACCAAATCTGCTGTTTCCGCAACAAGCAGCCACCAAACCACAGTGTGATCTTGCCATTGAGGATGGGGATGGTCATGTTACCATTGATTCATAAGTAGAGGTGGACAGTAGTGAAGTATTTTTAAATTCTACTCAAGTATATATCCTTTTTGGGGTTTTTTTGGAAAACCTTTACTTCACTACATTCCAAAGCATGATAGCATTTCATAAATTAAATTTAAAAAAAAAAAAATGTAATACTTAATTACATAAAAAATGTTGTACTTTCTTGTCCTTAAGTACAAGTCTTGTCCTTGTCCTTTTGTTGTCCTTAAGTAAAACTTTGAATTACCTTTACTTGAGTACTTTTACTACATTTTTAATGTAAATAAGTATTTAATGATATTCAATATGAAACGTAGTGCAGTAAAAATTACAATATTATATTTTGGAATGCTGTGAAGTAAAAGTTTTCCAAAGAAGAACACTGATAAAGTACATTGAAAAATAAAATTACTTGAAAAGTAAAAATACTTCACTACTAGGGATGCAACAATACAGTTAGTCCACGGTTCAATACATACCTCGGTTTTTACCCACGGTTTTCGGTTCGGTTCTGATGGCTTGTCACATACATTTTTTGTTATTCTATTCTTAGGCGACAGGAACCGCAAGAGGTTAAAGAGAAAATTATTTTTTATTGCAATACTCTTTCTTTATTTTACTTAAAAGAATTGAAAAACCTTACTTAAACTTAAAACTTTACTTAAAAACCCTTGTACACATTCCTAGTGTATTGGATAATATAAAATAAATATATATAAAGATTTACACTGGCAGCTCAGAGCTGTACAGCAGCATTTAAGTATGAAATTGAATGAATGAATGTAAAAATAAAACACTACATAGACTTCACTATAAAATATACACTGATTCTTAGCTACTGTATTAGTTTTTCAGTCAAGAGCAGTGAGTGATTTTCTCTCTTTTGTTGTTGTATTAACATTAAAGGGATATTTCACTCAAAACTGAAAATTCTGTCATCGAGAAATGAATACAGGTTTGAAACAATATTAGAGTGAGTAAATAATGGCATAATTTTATAGGTGAACTGTCCCTTTCACCGCATGTTCACTGGCTGCGCTGCTGTCAGTTTAAGACCTCTACACATCTAATATACAGACACGATTGCGATTCGCGTTGTTCAGTATTGGGATGGAGGCAAATTATAGAATTTGTAGAAAAATAATTAATTAAATGTGAAACCGAAAAAACCGCAATTCACAAGCGCTTATTGAACCGTGAAGGCCGTACCGAACGGTTCAATATTATATTGAGAATTGTGGCATCCCTATTCACTACTGTCCGCCTCTGTTCATAAGGGAGAGTAAGACCTGGTGCTCTGTGTGTAGTACACCCATATCTTCTGTTTGACAGATAAAACATTTGGTCTTGATGCAGCATTACACATTACAATCACAATTAGAAATGCTACTTGAGGATAGAGTGCTTGAAGTGTCAAATCATAGTCCAAACTGTATATCCAGAGAACTGAAACGTTTTATACTAAACAGAAGAAAGTAAAAAGTCTAAGAAAATGTGTCACAGCTGCTGTATTGATCTGGACAATTTAGTGCAAGTGCCGAACACAGAGCGATAATGATAGTCATATTCTGAAACAGTGGCATGACCTTGTTCAAGTTTCTTGTTTGGTAGGCTAGCAGTCATTTCCTCTCAATTGGCCATATGCCTGCTATGTTTGACGTACACACAAAAAAAAAAAGAAAGAAAAAAAAAACATTTTGAGCTAGTTTACCAACAATGAAACTACATTTAAGACAAAATGGTTTCAAATGCCATTTGCCCAGGGAGATAATAATCAACACTATCACCCACATCTTAAACTGTTCCACTGAAAGAAGGTGCACTTTCTCTGTATTTGTAAGCAAGATACTGTGGATCAATTCATTGGTGGGGTATTGTTCTAAGAAAAGGTTATGGGTTCAATTCCCAAAGAATGAACATAATGGCAATATGTGCATACCTTAAATGCATTGCCAGGGTCGGCGCCAGGACATACGGAACGAGGGGGCCTCGATGTGTCATTGAGGGGGGCCTACCTCTCCCACTCTCAATAATAATAATAATAATAATAATAATAATAATAATAATAATAAACCCATTTTTAATAAAACACCAACAACCACCATGCCATCATCAGCGTTGGGAGCACAGCAAAATATCCAGTGTTGTTTAGAGTTGTTTTTATGGTGTTAATTTATCAGAGTTGAAAAGTGTTGATTCTGGTGTTGATTTAAATGGCATCAACACTTGCAGTGTAAATCAGTGGTCGGAGTCGGTGTAATTACAGTGAGTTAACACAATTTACACTGGTGATTAGTTGATCCAATTTCCGGTCCTTGCACATTACTTCCTTTTTGATTAATGGCGGACGACCACGAGGAGAGCAGTGTTCAAACAGGTATAATATTTTAAATGTATAATATTCAAATGTACCATTTGTTATGTTTTTTTATTTTATTTTATTTAAATTATTTTTTCATTTGAATGTGAGCAAGTTACCAGTACCAGGTTTAATCCATTTATCATTTCATGTTATAACTATTTCATGTTATAACTGTTCATTTTTCAGAACATCATACGTTTAAAGTACAGAGATGCTGTGAGTTGGCTGGACATTTAAATCCAGGCCTTTTGATCTGCAGTGTTTATATGGGTTAGGTGATGAATGCATTGTACCTACTGTGTTGAAAATAACACTATTTAAAGTGTTAGTTTAACTCTATTTAGTGTGGACCTATATAAACCCCGAAAAAGTGTTATTTTTCACACTGTGAGGGTTAATTTAACACTTTCAAATTTGCTGTGAGCAACGCGCGGCTCTTTTTTGTGAAAAATTAACACTTGCAGACAATAAGCTCAAATAGGCCCTAGCCCGGCCCGTGTCCGACAGCTTATCAAAATTCTGTCTGACTGGAGCCAGTGTTTTTTTTTTGTTTTTTTGTCCTCCCTAACACTGTTTCCATGTAAAGCGATTTGGTGGCCATGGGTCTGTTGAAAGCGCTATATAAATGCAGTCCATTTACCATAAGTTGAGGCTGGCTGATGCTGGGCTACACAATCTAAACAAATAAAAACATGTTAAAAAATGCAGGTTGTCTCTCTCCGCAAAATGTATAAAAATCTGATCTTCAAATCCCGTGCTATATGCACATTTAACGGAGTTCACGTCAACGAAAGCAACAGATTGGAGCTGCATTTTATTCATCAGCTCATTTCAAGATCAAAGACCGCAATATGAGAAAGCGACCTAAGCACTGGTAAGATCATTTAGTCTCATTAGTTTTAATGAAGATGATTGTGTTTGAGTATCTGAGACTTACTTCACTTGCGGAAGTTTGCGTGTTGGCTTGCTACTCATTTGCGGCCATGCATGTTGCAGTAGCGCCGTAATATCTGGCTACATGTCATATATAGCCTATAACACGCACGTTTATTTTTTAACAATTTGCGAGGAGTGAAATTTACATATGTGGTTTAAACAACCAGATGCATTTACACTTGTCCAGTTTCGCCTGAAATGCTGAATGAAAAATTATGTTTATTGTGTTTGACTTTTCAGTACTGTTCATATTTACATTTAAAAAAGCAGACATAAAAGTAACTTAAAAGTAGTAACTAATTACTTTTGATATACAGTAATTGGTAAAGGAAGTAACGTTAACTAGTAACTGTAACTAATTACTCATTTTCAGTAACTTGCCCAACACTGGCCATCATATACCCGACGCGACGATACAGAGCAAAGCTACAGCATTCTCATAAACAAAAATAAGCAGTTTCTCTAAATAACGCTGTTTAGCTGTGTTATTTAGTCTCTCCCGGTAGAGAACCTTTCCTTTTCTTTCCCCCTTCTCCATTACTTCCAAGAGACTGCGGCGTATCGCAAAAATTCAAACAAATCTCAAGCTGCTCTCTCTGTCAAAGTAACCATGGCAAAGGATAGCATATCCCTCTAATATGGCGGAACCTTCCCGAAATGAAAACATTGTGACATAACTCCTCATTCTCTACAAGAGGGCAGCACATTTGTAGCGTGCATGTTGCTGAGTCCCAGCAGCTGAAATTGCATTTCGAGGCAGGGTGGTGTGCTGACCAGAGGCGAGGTGGCTGGGCCAGGCCCCCTGGGGCCCCCTCCTGGCGCTGACCATGTGCATTGCACATTCATTTCCCATGCCTAAAACCAGATTGTGAATGAGAGTCAAAACAAGGACTGGTGGGACGTTGTCCTGGCCTGCTCCACTTCACAGACGATGAGTGGAAAGTGATTTTTAGAATGACAGGACACTCATTTATGACACTTAATTCAACAGGAAGAACAGCTCGTTCCGCGCATCATACGACATTATACTATTTCTATGTCACTGCACATGCGCAGTACTCTCCAATTTCGGTTTTAAATCTGATCAAGTGTTTACATGCCCTCTTGATCGGATTACAAAAGGAATAAACCACCCCTTACAATCCGAATGAAATTGTAATCAGACCTGGCCAATTAATTCCGATTGACGTGGTTACATATGTGCTACTAGTATTTTTCTCAGTCACATTCTAGAGTTACACTAGCTGACAGTATTTTAAAATGTTTGTTCTGCCTCTGGATATTTAGTCCAATCAGTGTTTTTCACTCTAGCCGAGAATCATCCAGACAGTTTTAGACCTCCATACTATATACATACATACATACTCAAACTGCAGGCACTGCAATGCATTCTCTATGGGTTCTGGGAGTATAAATAGCCTACAAGCCTTTGTGCATGTAAACAAAGCTATTGAGAAAACCGTGTCTAAAGCCTCTATTTCCTCAGTGCTAGTAGCTTTTAAAGGTCCCATGGCATGGCATTTTTCTATTATTTTATAATGTTTCCTGAGGTGTACTTATATTGTTAGTATGATTTTTACATCATAAAATGTCATAATTTAGAAATAAAAGGCATTTTTTCTATACTGCTGTTTGCCCTGTGGCTGAATGTCCTGCTTCAAGAGGCGTGTCTGCTGTGAGACTTCAGTAAAAACGGCCACTGTTGTGATTGGCTGACATCTTTGCATTTGATATGAGCGGAGGGGGCGTGGTTTAATGAGGTCTACGACGCACGAGCTGCTGCCAGAGACGGATGGACCTGAGTTCACTTCTCATCAGTTCTCAGCACGTCTCAGTTCAGTGAACTGTTGTAGTTACTAGCATATCCTTCAGGTTATTAGTTTATTTCTAGTCGGAGGGACTGTCACTCATGTCAGAAAGTTAGTAACTTTATTAAATTATGGATCAGCGCTGACTGGAGACGCGAACCGTTTAGAATGATTCAGTCCGATTTGGTGAACTGATTCGGTTCACTAAAAAGAACCGGTTCAAAAGAATGATTAGTTTGCGAACCGGACATCACTAATGTAGCAGAGACGGAGCGATTGCTAACAAAGTTATTTATAGTAACTACTGAGTTATGAGAGAGCTGTCAGCGCGAGTTTATTGTGTTTGTATCTGAGAGTTCTGAATAAACACGAGTCCCAGTCACACCGAGTCCGTCTTCATCCTTATTACCAACTTTGTAACACACACAATGTACAATTACAGCTTTCGAGATGAACAAGTTACGAGTAAGTGTTGATTATAGCATTATTTTTAGATATGTTCCTATCATATGAAAAGTGTCAGTGACGCGCATTGAGTACACAGCGCAAACAAAGATACAACAGCAGTAATCGAATGTAATCCAGTTTATTGTGTGGGGCTAGGCTGGCTAGCCCGGATATGCTCACACTTACCCCCCTATTATTGTGGGGCTAGCTGGCTAGCCTAGCCCGGAGACCCTCACGCTTCTGCTTAATCTCGCGCCGCGTTTGGTGCCTCCGCTGTGGGCCAGATGCAGTACTGGGGGTCGGTGATGTTGAAGGCCGACCGGCCAGTGCAGCCCGAGCTTCGGGGTGTGCGTGAAGTTTATCTCTAAAGATGTGACTCTGCCGATATTGAGCAGAAACTCACAACTGTATGCACAGTATGCACATTTTAGAACAGATAGACGCGACGAGGACGTACAAAAACACTGACTCACAAGATAGAAAACACCGTTCTGTCGGGAGAGAGAGAAGCCGCAGTGTGTGCACGAATAATAAATAATTAGCTACACATCAGAAATCACTGATCACAGATCAGAAGGAACTGAAAAAAACACTTCTGTTTTCATTTGTACATCCAAACACTGAGAAACTGCCAGCATTTACTCGTTCACAAGTCATGATCTCTCGAGGACAAACAAATATAGCGTTTGCATGGGCGTGCCAGATTCTCTGGGCGAGGAAAGGGAGGTAACCGTTCCTGTTTTTACGTCATAACAGGAGACTTCAGGATTGGCTAGTCTGACCTGTCATTTTCTCAAAGGCAGAGAGAGACAGCCAGAACTCTGTTTACCCCGATCAAAATTTCTAGCCACTTGGGGACAATATTCAGGCTAGGGGAACTCATATTAATGTTAAAAAACCTAATAAAATGAAAATTTCATGCCATGGGACCTTTAACCCTGTGCACGTAGCTTTTGTTAAAGGGTAACTAAACCCCTGCTCAGAGCTTAACTCCACCCACTGGCAAATTTTGAATGCTGGAAAAGTGGGCAGAGCCCAGCGGAGACAGAGGGGACGAACCGAGGGCGGGACTGAGCGGAGGGCGTGCACCTGAGACCCGTAGTGACGGATTGATTGACAGCTGTCAGACTCGCGAGTCGCAAAGATGGAGAATGACTGGAGTGACGCCAGCTTTGCAACAGAGCGGTCATTCTCCTACCTTCACCTGAAGTGGAGGAGGGTGGATTGTCTGTAGACACAAACCCGGAGCCTTATCAATGCGAGCCGCTGCTCAAACTGCGTTAACTCCCGATGCAGACGATGCTAGTGAAGCAGCCGCGCAAAAGAACTGACCTAATCTATCTGCGTATCTACCACTTGCGTGTCAGGGTTTGAAAGCGCGTCTCATGTATGAAAATTATCTGTACACATGACGGGCGGCAATAATATCGCAAGAAAAGCCTGACGTGTACTGACAACTGCATTATTTAACCGTATTTTCTTCAATACAATGTTAAAGCAAGTGTCAAGTCAGTTTCATTCATAATGTTTCTACTTCATGTAATATGACAGTTCATACTGGAGTGAAGCCGTTCTCATCGTGTGATTGGGGGAAACATTTCTGAGGGCGTGGTGAGCTCGTGCCAGGGGCGCGGATAGTGAGCCGTTGGAGGTACCATCCTACGTCACGATGTACCACAACGTCTAATAGGAAAATTCAACTGCAGTAGCCACCGTTCAACCTTAAGAGGGCAGCACTTTGGCGGTTTTACACCATATTTTATAGAATTAAAACACTTTATACTTAAATGTCAAAACATTTACTCAAATCAATGAACAGCATTAATAAAGCCCCAGTATTACAGATCATTAACTAAAAAAAAGTTGGTTTAGTTACCCTTTAAATCAGTCTTAATATATTGAAGCTACTTTATATACCATAAACATAGCCATCCTTAATCACCCAAAACTGCCAAATGGAATTGGTGGGTTAAATATGCATAGTCTGTTAATATATTGATGAAACAAAATGTTGTTAGTTGATGAACACTAATGCATTAACTAATGTTAACAAATGGTAGCTTATTGTGAAGTGTTACCTTGTGCCTTGTTTTTAGGTTATAGAAAAACACACACACAGGGTGACGGAAATTTTTGAATTTTTGTTTAAACTATGCCTTTTAACAAAATGTTTTTTTTTCTTCTTCAGTCATTAATTTTTAGCATACATTTCCAGCGTCTGTTTATGGGGTGACATGGGTGTGTAAATCAGAAAGGGTGATTACCCTTTAGGTGTGGTGGTAACAGTCAGGCTACTAAGAACATGAAGATGAATAATTTCCTTATACATTAGCATGACTCAGATAGCAAGTGGGCTTAACACGTTTCACCACGTTTACAAAATGGTACTAATGCTGCCTTCACATGCTATCGGAAATTTCCTAATTCCCACTTTAGAAGTCGTGATTACGAGCTTGTTGCATTCAAGTGCTTTGTTGTCGGAGTGAACAGGAATCATGGTGGACACCAGGTTATTCTTGCCTATTTATTGGGAAAATCGTATTTAAAACCAACATCATATGTAGTGTCCCAATACGCTTCATATGATTACTCTTACATGTAAATATGTACTATGTCAAGACAAGACGACCTAGCTGTTTTGGGGAAAAAAAACAATAAAACCACACTTGACACAGCAGTAGTTTTCCCCGCCACCATGTTTAAAGTTTATGACACGCCCATCTCGGGAATTGGGGTATCAAAAAATTATTTCCGAACTTCCCGGTGGCAAACACGACATCAGAGGGCGTTCATGTGCAATTTTTACCTAGGAAACTTGTATTTACGATAATTCCGATAGCACGTGAAGGCAGCATTATATCAACTCACATAAGATGTGTTGTCAAATTTAGAGAGGTTATGCTGCCTTCACGTGCTATCGGAAATTTGGTCATTCCGACTTCTGAAGTCGTGATTACGAGCTCATTGCATTCAAGTTTCAAAATGTGAGGGCGTTCATGTGCAATTTTTACCTAGGAAACTCGTATTTACGATATTTCCGAGAGCACGTGAAGGCAGCATTAAACTTTAAAGACCCAAACATGTCAAGTAAATTTGTTAACTTGATCCATGCTAAGCTTAAAGCTAGCATTTTTAAACAAAGTAGCACTAACATTACACTACAGTTTGCTAAATTTAAGGCACTTCATCTTATGTGATTATTAACAGTAAGCTGTAATATGTTCAAAATGTTAAGACATCTTCATAAGGCATAAAAAACATAACGTTAGCCGTTTGCTGTGGATAACTTTAACGTTACGTGTTTTACCTCACCGCATACTAAGACAAAACACCTGTAACGTTAGCCTACCAGGAACATGACCGATTAAGCATCTCCAAGCTACAAACAGTAACTTTTACACAAAACCCCTTAAAACTCTCAAAAAAAAATTGTTTTGAGGTGCAGCTATTTATATTAGTCAATATACATTAATTATTTCACTTACTTAGCAGTAAACCTGTTGACACCTCACCTTAATGTGTTTCATGTCTTCGACGTGGTGATTTATCTTTGGCTTTATCTTCGGACTACAGTACAGATTAAAAAACATACGAATACTTTTTTCTGTTAATCTCAAACCACTTCTGACTCATGGGAGAACTGGTGAAAAAGCAGACAGTATCGTACAACTCAAATGCGCGCGAAAACTTCTATGTGTGCCGTTTGGAAAAGCGGTCTTGAATAACGTTGATCCGATCGTTCAGACCGGTTCGACTGATTCAAAAAGAGTCATTTATTCCCAAGCATGTTTGAATTGTAGACGTCTTTATAATTGAGCTATTGACAATTAAGTGTCAGAAATGTAAAATATAAAAGAGCTTCGGAACATAATTGTAGTAGGCTAATAGTGATGCAAGGGGAGAGCGGGGTGAAAATAGCCTACCATTTTTTCAGAAAAACTGCTTTTTTACGATAAAAGATAAAGACTTTATCGATATATATTGTGGTCAGTAACTCACAAGCGTGGTCTATCAATAACAGGTGCTATTTTGTACAAATGTAGAATGACTACAGACAGTATAATTTCACTTTGAGGTGGGTCAAAAGTAACAAAACAATACAAGCTTTTTTTGTGTTACTCTTGTTTTTATTAAATATACCGGAGTCCTGACTATGGGTTGTGGCTAGAACTGAAATATAACATATTCTGCGCTTTATCTTTAAAAAAAATTATTAAATTACATTTTTATTTTAAATTCCAGTTTCATCAAATGTAGGCAATGTCAATTTTTTTCAACAGTATGAACAATATGACATTTTAATTAAATGAGCATAATATGCATAATATACAGGCATAACATTATAGACAGGTGAAGTGAATAACACTGATTATCTCTTCATCACGGCACCTGTTAGTGGGTGGGATATAATAGGCAGCAGGTGAACATTTTGTCCTCATAGTTGATGTGTTAGAAGCAAGACAAATGGGCAAGCGTAAGAATTTGAGCGAGTTTGACCAGGGCCAAATTGTGGTGGCTAGATGATTGGGTCAAAGCATCTCAAAAACTGCAGCTCTTGTGGGATGTTCCCGGTCTGCAGTGGTCAGTTTCAAAAGTGGTCCAAAGAAGGAACAGTGGTGAACCGGCGACAGGGTCATTGGTGGCCAAGGCTCATTGATGCACGTGGGGAGCGAAGGCTAGCCTGTGTGGTCCGATCATTGCTCAAGTTAATGCTGGTTCTGATAGAAAGGTGTCAGAATACACGGTGCATCGCAGTTTGTTGCGTATGGGGCTGCATAGCCGCAGACCAGTCAGGGTGCCCATGCTGACCTGTCCACTGCCGAAGGCGCCAACAGTGGGCACGTGAGCATCAGAACTGGACCACAGCGCAATGGAAGAAGGTGGCCTGGTCGGATGAATCACATTTTCTTTTACATCACGTGGATGGCCGGGTGCGTGTGTGTCGCTTAATTACCTGGGGAACACATGGCACCAGGATGCACTGGTGAAGAAGGCAAGCCGGCAGAGGCAGTGTGATGCTTTGGGCAATTTTCTGCTGGGAAACCTTGGGTCCATGTGGATGTTACTTTGACGCGTACCTCCTACTTAAGCATTGTTGCAGACCATGTACACCCTTTCATGGAAACGGTATTCCCTGGTGGCTGTGGCCTCTTTCAGCAGAATAATGCACCCTGCCAAAAGCAAAACTGGTTCAGGAATAGTTTGAGGAGCACAACAATGAGTTTGAGGTGTTAACTTGGCCTCCAAATTCCCCAGATCTCAATCCAATCAAGCATCTGTGGGATGTGCTGAACAAACAAGTCCAATCTATGGAGGCCCCGCCTCACAACTTACTTAAAGGATCTGCTTCTAACATCTTGGTGCCAGATACCACATCACACTTTCAGGGTTCTAGTGGAGTCCATGCCTCTACGGGTCAGGGCTGTTTTGGCAGCAGAAGGGGGACCAACACAATATTAGGAAGGTGCATGTTATGCCTGATCAGTGTATAGCAGGACAATGTTACTTTCATCCAGACAGGAAGTCCTGACATTTAAACACGATTTACTTTTATACTGAAAAACTCTAACAAGACAACCCTTCAGAATAACCCATAGATTGATCATTACTGTGATACATGAAACGAGGAACACAACTCGAAATCATGTGATATTTGACACATCAAGGGTTGCATGCTGAATGTGCTGTCATATCTTGGAATACAAATGTAGTCAGGGCTCTGAGAAAAATTGCTTTTTTTCTACTTTCATCCCGGTTTGGCACATTGCTATGATGCTGCGTTCCAGGCAGGTTTTTGAGCCAGTAAATTACGACTTCAAACCACGACTCACAACTTTGTAGCATTCCAGGCAATCTGCCTGAGGGAAAGGAATTGTAGTAGCTACACTGTAAAAAAAATATTGTTGGTTTAACTTAAACAATTAAGTAACTTGGTTGCCTAAAATTTTGAGTTCATTGAAATTAAAAATTTTAGTTAATACAATGAAGGAAATTGGTTTAATAAATAGAAACTCGAAATATTATTGTATCTGAACCACATAAATAAATAAAAAAGTTGTGATAAATCATGAAAATAGCACAATTTGGCATGTTTCACTGCATTATTACAAAAAAACAATTACGCAATATGCTTACAAAATCTTTTAATAATATTTCATTAGAGGGTAATGTCGATTTTCAAATGTTCATTGTATTAACTCAATTTTTTTATTTCATTGAACTCAAAATTTGAAGGCAACCAGGTAACTTACTTTTTTTTTTAAATTTACAGTGTAGATGTAAACAAAGCATGGCGGACCGTACGGGGCTTATGCTCATTTACAATATACATTTACATTTCTATCGCCAAAGGTGCTTACTCCTTGCTTATTTGGGGGAAACAGAGGAGAGAAAAAAATGCTGTTATACCTTTTATTTTTACCTTATTTGTATATTTGTTTCATAAACACCGCAAAAGGGGGAAAAGGAGAACCAAAGTTCCAGCGAAAATTCAATGAGCTGAAATTGAAGAGGCCACAAATATAATCATAATTAAATACGAATAGAATATGAAGTGTTAGAAAAATAATAATTCCATTATCAGAAAGATAATGGAAGTGCACTTAAATTGCGAGATGTGATTAGTGGAGTTAACAGCAAGACCAGTTTTCTGAAAGAGCTACACAAGATGTCAGCCTTTCACACAACCTAGATTCAGAAGCATAGCATGGTCAAGAATGAAAGGGGAGAACAAGCCTAACGTGGCTGTTCCCCTTAGCTTAAAGGGTTAGCTCAACCAAAAATGAAAATTCTATCATCATTTGCTCACCCTCAAGTTGTTCCAAACCTGTACAAATTTCTTATTTCTTTTATTTTTTTCCCACATAGTATGGGGAAAAAATTCTATGGAAGTCAATGGGGCCCCATCAACTGTTTGGTTACACTTATTCTTCAAAATATCTTATCTTGTGTTGTGATGAAATTCATACATGTTTGACTCAACACAAGGTTGAGTAAATGACAGAATTTTCATTTTTGGGTTTACTATCAGGAAAGGTTAACAGAGGATGGGAAAAAAGTGAAATCAGTTATGAATGATGATTAAATCTCATAAAATATCTGCATTTTATTCATTGTTTTGGGGCGATGAGAATGATTACATGATCAATGTCAAAGTTAATGAGAGGTTTTAAGAGGTAAGTTAGTATGAATTTTTTTTTTTTAATCCACAAAGACTTGTGAAAATATAGAAGAGAAAGGATTGGTGGTCTTAAAATAACCTACGTTTCAATGAGACACAGGCATTTGGTGAGATTTTTGGTGTTTTAATCCAAAGTTGAAGCAGACCAAGACATACGCACAGCAGTCAGATACTAAAACTACACGTATATCGCCGTTTCCCTGTTAGTATAACATGTGGGGAATTCTAGCCGGTTTTTCAACTCGTCTAATATTGTAGTCTTCGCTTTGAGAAAATCAATGCATAAGAGATGGGAAAGATCTTACAACAAAGTGGCAATATCAAAGAAAATTCAAACATCAAGTTTCCAGACTGACTAAAAAGATGCATTATTTGCAAGAGGGGCACTGACATCGTTTGGGAGATATCTGCAGTTTGAGAGTGTCCTCTACATGTTCAACATTGTGAGCATTAAATCATGTCCTTAGAAAGATGATTAGTCACATGACAAATATGAATTATACAGTAAAAAAAAAAAAAACGATATAGGAAAAAACAAGACACAACCCTTTCAGAATACATCAATCAGTGCAGCTCAGTTCATTGGATGCGCAGGATTCCCTTAAACATTTCCAGAACACGAGGCCTCAAGTTATAGGAGGCATTTCTTTGTTCCTTTATCAAACACCTGGTACCTAGAAGCTGCTCTCATTCAAACACTTACTGCATGGTAGGCATGGAAAGTACACAAAACACAAACAAAAATGCACTGGCATAACGAAGAGTACAGTCGACGGTTATCACATACAATATGTCCATTCCAGAGCCATCTTAATCCCCTTAACAAAGATCCCGTTTCATAATTCATTCATTATACACTTTTTAAAAAAATACAAACGGGCTTTGCGGTTCAGGGTGGTGACTAAGTCTACTGATTATTTTAGTAGGTATATGTGAAATGAAATGCCAGAGTATAGGTTAACATTCTTTACAAATCTCTAATGAAAAACTAGCTGGAAACAAATATATGCATAGAATCGATTCAAGGCAAATCAAAGCAAAGCAGTGTGCACCCAAAGCAGTGTGCAATAAGCGTATCGCCGAGCATGAATTAAGTGGAGGGCTGAAAAATGTGCTGGACTGGCTTTCCGTGATAAGCTTGATCAAATACCAATGTGAAAGCAGAGCAATATGATTTTTTCCCCTCCCAATCTGATGACCAACATAAGGCTAATTGGATCTAAAGCTCAAAAAAGATCTCGTTTTATACTTGACAGGACCCTGAACAATACTGACAGACAATTTCACAGTAAAGAACAGAGTGCATCTACATTCAAAGAGTCATTTCAGAAATACATTTTCATCTGGACACCAGTACTGACAGCGTCTCTTGGAACTAGTCTTACCGTAAAAGAGCATTCAAGTGCAGAAATGAATGACAAATGTAATGAAGAACGAACAGGAAAGCTAGCATTATGCATAGGCTCCTCGGAACATGAGCAGAACAAAGGAAACTGAATAATCATGCTATTACAGGGCAACTTATTTTACAAGCCGTCCCGGACGTAACTCAGAATGGAACATCTTTAAAACAAACAGTGGTAAATGCGTGTATAACTCATGAACTCATGTACCAATGGCTTTTGATAAAAAATAAAAAAAAGAAAGAGAGAGAGAGAGAGAAAATGAAAAAATAAAATGCTAAAGAAAGGTAACTAAATTAGCATTCTGATTACCCCACTAAACACAATGTGAAAAACAGTACTCGTGAACACTTTAAGGAGCAAATCAGTGGATGTCGGCTGCTTCACAACTCCAAAATGTATAGTTTTGTATCAATTGTACAGCCCCTCTTTTGGTAGCAAAGTGGTGTATTAGTTACAGATGTTGAGTGATTAAAAAGAAATATAAAAAAAACTCTTGTTTTAACTTTTTTGTTGAGTTATTGCTTCCTTAAATCAAACTTTTCAACTAATATACGAGTGTAAAATGTGTGTGCGCATGTGCAACAGAGTGAAAATGTCCTTAGCAAGCAGGCGTCTTGTTTTCAGGAGCTATATTGTTGGCTTTCTTTCTCCTCTTCATCAGCAGCGGATTGGATGAGTCTTCAATCGTCTTGATTTTGATTTGCTCATAGTCGACTCTCATTGTTGCCAAGGCACTAGTCATTTCCTCCTGTGGAATACAGACATAATAACATGAATTAAGATGTGGATCTGAAGTGCAGGGATTGCAAAAACATCCAGAGGATGTTCTGAAAAGTCTTTTGTGTTGGGGGAATCCTCACTTTGACATCCTCCCATGTGTCTTTCTCTTCTTTCAGAACACGGCTGGTGTGTAGCGGCGTCTGTGGTACCTCCATTGATTGCTATAGCCACACAAAGAACCATATAACATAGTAAGCCAAATATAATGTATAAAGAAAACCCATTTGTCAAGATCAACCCAGCGTCTATAAAATAATGCAAATATTCACTCACATTGATCCAGGGGTGGTTCATGAACTCTGTAATGGTCATCCTCTGCGTTGGCTCAGTTTTCAGTAATGTTCTGATGAGCTGTTTAGCTAAAAATAGGAAGACTGAGTCACTCAAATCTATAATCATTCTTAGAAATGTGCAAAACAAATGACTTGAAGATAACAGCATTCTAGGAACGGTTTGTCAAGTCGCTTTCACAAAACAGGAACTTGATAGATACCTTCCTCTGACACTTCCGACCACTCAGGATTTGGAAACTCGTACTGTCCCATTCGAATTCGTTTCTTCATACCAGGGGATATAGCCAATCCATGGTTGGAATAGAAGGGTGGGTAACCACATAGCCTGGAAGTTGAATAAAGTGAGAATTGTACTATATCAGACTCACTTTAAAAGGTCAGGAGTGACAAAACATTTAAATAGAGGCCTAGACAGAGAAAAATGGTGTATGCACAACATACGAGACAGATTCACTTACAGAATATACATGATGACACCCAAAGACCACATGTCACAGGACTTGTCATACTTTTCTGGACCAAGAACCTCTGGGGCTATAACATGAAAAGGATGAAAAAATGGAAATGTTTCACGAGTGGGGAACAAATCTATTTAATGACATCTAAGTATTGATTATGATCCCCTTACCAACATAATAAGGGGTATAGCAAGGGGTCGCCAGAGAGTTGTGTGTGGTCGTCTCCTTTGCAAACCCAAAGTCTGTCAGTTTGAGAAGGGCATTGGGCCTTTTAGAGGTATATAAGAGGTTCTCTGGCTGCAAAGTGGATTTACAGGCATATTCAGTTAAGAAAATAAGGAAGGCAAACCATTTTCCATCATTTCAGTAGTGGTCATTATAAGACTCTTACCTTGACATCTCGGTGTGCGATGTTTATCGCATGTAAATACTGAATGGCCTCTCCTATACTCTTCATGATATCAGAAGCCTCTGAAAAGACAACAGAATAAGAAATCAGACACAATTGTGGAAAAAGGCCTAATTACAATTTCAGCATTTTTAAACATGTTTATATAAATGTATATGCTTTGCAAAATAAGAGAGTAGACAACTTGCCTCTCTCAGTGAATGCCTGGTCCCCTCTGTCCTGAATCCGACTGAACAGCTCACCTCCATCCATGCTTCAAAACACATAAGCAGTACAAATTAGCTGGCATATATCGCAAAACACAAGTAACTTCATATTGGTGATGGCAAGGAAGTAAACAGATGACAACGCTGTTCTGCAAACCAGTCTGTTAAATGCTCATTCATACTTAACGTTATCCGACGAACACCTAACGTTACAAACACTAACGTTAAAATCTCAACAGCGAACCTGACATTAGTGTAAATGATTCTTTGATTAGAGCTTTTATGTATTGTTTATCTACAGGCATGCTAAACATGGTTCTGTGTGTGATTTGGCTAACTTACTAGTTAAAGCCAGTGCTCAGTGTTTGTTTTGGGTTAGTTCTTGCGACAGATATTTGGCTATAATCGTTCTAAAAATACAAAAGTTAAAGTGCCATTCAGTAGCGATCATTATAGATCCGCAGTCTTTACTCTTGAGGACTGAACAGGTTCTGCTCGATCATCTTCACTCAAATGTTCTGGGTCTGATTCGGGCTCATATGGTTTTATTGACGCCGTTGTTTCTAACACTGACCAAAGCACAGCCTCCGGTAAGGGGCGTGACGTTGCCAGCTAACCAATCAGAGCCCACTGCGTATTTTTGAGGGACTGGCTTCATACAACCCGGAAAGCATCAGACCGTTTTACAAGGAGGGACAGAGCAGTGTTGAATAAAGGTCAAATATATGAAAAATAAGGCAATTTTTTTTTAAATGAAGCATGAACACATGTTACAGTGCACCCCACAAACACAGTCAAGCCTTCAAAAGAATGTGTTTTACCACCCCTTTAAATGAAAAGACTAATATATATATATATATATATTTAGGGGCCAAGCACAGAAGGTGCTTAGGCACCTATTTTTTCTTATTATTATTATTAAAAACAACATTTTAAATTTAAGTATCAGTACATTCAGCCAAACCACAGTGGATTTGAAACAGAAATTGTGAAATAAATGAGCAGTGGCAATGTTTCTTCTAAAGAGAAATTTCTGATTGTAGACTGCCAGACATACACGTGCTGACCTCGCATACAAATTACTTTGAACAAATACATATAAAACCACATGAAGGGGGGATCTTTTCACCTTTGTCCCCATATAATCATTGTGGTTATCATTTCCGATACAAGCAAACCACTGCTGGGTGTGCAAGTCGGGTGAGCTCCATTTCTTGAAAATGTGCCAGTTGCGAGAAATTGTGTCAGTGGGCTTAGAAAGAGTTTCTCTCATCCGAAAAAGAGAGGAAGATGGGGGGAGAGAGAAAAGGGATACAAAGGAGAGGGATCAGCTTAAGACTGCATGGTTATGATTTTGTTAATGGGACAATGATTTAGAAACCTGTGTTTAGTCTACTTGACGTGGTGCTTGCACATCCATTATTGTAATAAAACATGGTAACTAATTTGAAAGGAGTACACGCTGTGCTGCTGATAATGTGTATCGGTGCAAATACGAAGAATCATGGTGTTCTCACATCTCCACTATGGGCCACGGCGTGCAAGACGAGTTTCATTTCTACACCTCACCTAGAACTGCAGTCAGTTTCACGTGAAATCATCAAACGCCTGACAGAGATAGAAAACGCACTATGAGTTTGACTGAGAGAGCTCACTGTGAGAAGGGGTTCTGAACAACCACAACACGTTTCACCACTTTCAGTCTCGCTAATTACCAGACGCTTTGTGTCCCAGACAAGCGATATATACACTATAGCTGAAAGGATTAAAAAAAAGTGTTAAGCATGAATATTGAAAGGCATGCGATTTATGGTACAAACCACTAAAGCCCCACTGTAAGGTTGGGTTGCACCATAATTTCTGTGCGCAATTATTCTTAGAAAAGTCATATTTGAAGCTGAACAACAGTGTTGGCATTTTCCATTTCCATCACCTGCCGCACACTCAGTTCTGATGACCTGTAGATTCTGCTTCCTGTGAGCTGAGTAGCTGGATGCCTCTAAAGCCTGACTTCTTGTAATCTATTCATGATTTTTGCAGTTTACGATATACCTTCAGCCAGCGTATCTTAATATTTGTACTATGACTAACAGCAGTGATATATTGATGATTCTATACAATGGTAATGATGATACCCCATGAGCCACAAATACCACACCATCACTCATGTCTGGAAGCTACTCACTCACTCATTTCTGTCATGCAATCAGGGAAATAATCAACGGTTTCTAAAGAAAACTATACTTCCTTATGAGTCTCTTACATCAAAACGATGCATGAAATCTTGCATCATCAATGAAACAATATTGCTCTTAATAAGACAGCATGTTGATTTTATTATTGTATCTTTTAAATAAAGAGCATTTTTGACATTTAAAAATTAAAAAGCAAGTCAGGAATGAACATACGATTTAATTGTGAAGAAATGTAAACCAGGGAGAGGTCAAGTAAAAACAGAACTGCCTCCTCGTGTTCATTTAGATGAAGACACCTCGTAAACATTTCTGGGGAACACAAGGGTGTGACCAACCTCCAGACTACACACATAGGTTACCTTCCACAAAACTGTTCTGCTAAAAACCCTCTAAATACGCTAAATATCTGTAACCTTTTTATTACACAAAATTAGTCCTCACATAAGAGATGCTCTATGATCTGTCAGTCATCAGAAGCCATTTGTCATACTGCACTGTTCCACATCATAAAGACTGTCTCTCCACAAGAAAAAAGAATAAACTCACTAATAAACCTGTAGAGTATGTATCATAGAAGTAATATTACTTACAGTATTATGAGTTAATAGCATGCAAGCATCATTCAAAATACTTTTGACAGCTTTGTATTCCCTGGCCAGTGGCCACGGAGGTGTGTGTTAAAGTTTTTGGCAAAAGGGAACACCACAGCCCCATTGACATCTACGTTTTCTCTAGTAATGTAGCAAATAAAAAACACACATATTTCTACTCCATAGAAAGCCAAGTTTTATAAAAAGCTCATCAGCAGTAAACTGCAACTTTAATAAATCAAACTTCAGACACTGACAGACAGCGTATTTATAGTGCTGAAAACACAGCTCAAACACAGCTCTACAACACTCTGAGGAATTTCTGTTGCCTTTTATTAGAAAACGACCGCTAAGACAGGACGCCCATTCTAGTAAAGATTATCAGGGCTCACCCCTCTCTGCATCATCTCCAATGAGTAAAACAATATAAAACACACATAAATATTTTTAATCTCTAAAAACTTTCCCAAAAAGCCTACAAATTTACATACACACACACACACACACACACACACACACACACATCTGCTATTGAACAGTGGTGATAACTGCAGTTTTTGACTTCCTACAAAACAGGCAGTAAAGAAAACTTGCTAGTCAGCGCATATGTGACACCAAAAGAATAAAAAAATGGAAACTGGGAGGTGTGATTTCTGATTCAATAAATGTGTGCGAGTTCAAGGCCATGCGCATCACTTTGATGTGAAAGCATGCAATCAGCTAGTTAAATCATGTCGAAACTAGATGGTGTCATGAATTAACATATGAGAAGAGAATAATCAGCATAAAAGCAATACTAAATAATTCTCCACCATGCAAATATTATGCATTTAGGGCAAGGTCTGGTTGCATATTTAATTTTGGCCGATATGGTCAAAATCTTATATTACTAAAATTGAATGTCACAAATTTGCATGTTTTGACGTTAGACTGCTTTTTATGCCAATCACATTAACCTTGTACAAACAGTATAATAAAAACTTGTACTGTTTTTTTTACATTTAAACAGGTATACTCCTTATTCACACAATGAGGTAGAGGGCAATATAAAACTAAACTACATGATGAATATTGCAATGATTTTAAAGTACTTATAGTATTTATAATTACATTGTGTCAGACTAGTTTTGAGAACATAAAGTTGTTTTAATAGCGCCTTGAGTTTAAATTTCATAGTTGGTACATTTCTGTAACTGTTTCAGCAGTATTCCCTTCAAATCACCAAGACTCCCGCAGTTTCATAATGAACCAAAATATTTTAAATTTTTTGATGTTGTTTTGCGGCAAAGCATCTGTCAAACAAACCAACCAAAAGCGTGATATGGATTAATGTCCTTTTGAACATCACAAAAGGCTATGAATTATTGAAATAAGTTGTTGCGTCGCGTGTTTCAAAGCGAAGCGTGCACTTTGCTTACGCAATCAGCTCATGATCCGGTGTCATCGGTGTATCGGAGCAGCTCAGTTCACACTCAGTCAATGCAGCAAACTCCATCTCTGCGTGTGCTGTGAGTTTAACATGCATTTGGAAACGCAACGGGAACAAGTTACACATTATTGGCACATTCACATAATTTCCAACATTTTTGAGGACAGATAATTGCAGCATCTCACCTGATTTGTAATGCATTTATAAACCTGTTTTTACTGAAACTGCAGGTTTCCACCAAAACAGCTCAAGGGTTTAACTTTAAGACAAATGTATTATAATTTTCTTATTGTAAACTAAAATAATATAGCGTACTTATAAAATATTCATGCTTCATTTAAATTTATTTTTCAGTGCAGTTGTATTTTTTAAAAAGTATTAGTCTACTTAGGTCTTAGGGAAACTGCGACTGCTAATAATAATAATAATAATAATAATAAAAATATGAAATAAAAGAATAATAATAATTTTTATTTAGTGGTGTCAACAATAATCGATTCAGCGATGCATTGCAATGCGGGGCATGCACGATTCAGCATCGATGCGGCAAAGTGCCATAATCGATTATGTCACCGTTTATTTTCTGGCCTTGAGTTGGACAATAAAGTTGTGAAGTTTCAATTACTTGGGGTCATAACAACAACAACAATCAAGATGGCTGAGGCGGAGGGAGATGACCGCAATAGACGGGTAATTAAAAACGCACCCAAAGCTTGGAAAGCGGACATCTGGGCACATTTCTGATTCTACGAAGTTGATGGGAAACTAGACAAGACTTACGCAGTGTGTAAAACCTGCCACACTAAAATCAAGCACGTTGGCAATACAACTAACTTCACGAACCATGTTGAGAGAAACATTTCTCATTCAAAGCACTGAAGCAGTGATTTATGTTCTCTTATATTTTATTTTATTTAATGACATTTATGTCAAAGATACAGGAGAGTGATAATACACACATAGCAACCAATAAAATCTGTTGTTCAATATCATACTGCTTGTATTGCCTCATGACTGATTAAAAATGTGCCTTGTTGTGTGCAGTAGAATTTTGATGCATCGCAATGCATCGTAGAATCTAATTGAATCTAATTGTTACCTGGTGAATCGTAATCGAATCGAATTGTGAGGGCAGTGCCAATGCACACCCCTATTAATATTAGTATCGTAATGGTTTGGCTTCCTAAAACACTAGTGTAAATGTAATGTAGACTGAGACAATATCAGAACTAAAAGAATTTTAGAGTTCTATTTAAAGTCCAGGCCAATGCAAATACTTCTTATTCCCTTGTGTAATTTGAACACTGAAAATGGGTTGGATATCTTAATTTTGAACTTTCAAAGAACACCAGATTGATACATTTAATTTTAAAATGTACAATATTTTCTACCAGTGTTTATGCATGCTGAGGTCCACCCATATAGTAAGTCTCACAAAATCCTGTGGGAAAAACTGTTCAGTTAAATGATTCAAAACTCTGACTAAATGATAGATCTATAAATAAACAGGTCTGTACCCAAAGAATTTACTAAAACACTTTCCACTTTAACAGCAGTACACTCTTTCTTCCCTGAACTCTTCTAAATAATCAAATCAGTAGTTTGTAATTTAAGTAACCTATTGCAGACTTAACCAAAACATTATTATTTTGTGTCATTATATGAGAACTTGCATCCATACGACTTGCATTTTGATTACAGCAGGGACCGTCCCAATGAAGCAACCTGGGTTCAACTGCCTTGTTGAGGCGAGGAGCACACAAGGGTGGTAGGCAGAGAAGATGGGTACCAGCTAGCATACATGTTGAGAGTGTGGGAAACAACAGCATCTGGTTATGCAACTTAAAGTCTATATGAAGCAGAGGTCCCCAACTAAAGAGGTACGTCATCAGACAGGGGACTTTTCAATACACTCAAATATGAAAGGGGCACATAGGTGTATGAGTGTTTACCGTAAGTAACCTCCAAACACCTGCTGGTAAACTATTTACACAGATGAGGCAACGAAACCTTGACAGAACATTACAAATGAGTTAAGGGGCTGTGTAACAGAGTAACTGAATGAATCAAGGTTTTCATGACAATGCAATTCAGGACATACAGACACAACACTCAGTGCAAATGTCAAGTCATTATATTGCTCATGAAATATCTACTCAAACTGTGATTGGCCGATAAACAACGTTACCGATAAAACAGCAAGGTGATTTGACGTTCTGTTCCCATAATAATGACTGTACTGGTATATAAAAACTCAAACATAATTAAACTTGTATTTATGGCAGAAACAAATGCCTGATGATTTTATTCATAGGTTTTACAGCCGGATTGTTAGGGATAAGGGCCACAAAAGCAAAGGATGCTGGTTTAATACCAAGTTGCCTGATCCTAGTTCTGATCAGCATTTACCATGGAGCAAATAACCTTAACTAGGGTTGCTCTAGATGAACCGTTTGTGAATGGAACATTCATATTCACAGAATTGTAAATTGCTTATGAATGGAAAGTTGATCAAAAAGGAAGTGAAAAATGGAAATGACCACAAAAAAAACAGGGCATTGATATTTATACTGAAGACAGCAGAAGATGATGATGATGACTCACCACTCCATTACAATAAGAAGGCACTTCCTGTTTTGGTAGAGATTCTCATAGACGTCAACAATTCTGACGATATGGGTACAGGATGAAGCCCGCCAGTGCATCTCCACCTCTCGTCTAGCTTTTGGACAGTCATGAAGCATCTACAAGAGAGGATGAAAAAGAGACAATTCAAAACTAAATTTTGTGAAAAAACATTTACTATTAATAATAATAATAAAAATAAAGCACAAAATAAATGACATATGGAAGAGAAAAAAAAAATTACATATACATCTCATATATATATATATATATATTTTTTTTTTTCCTTTTTTTTTTCTCTTCCATATGTCATTTACACACACACACACATACATACACACACGCACACACACAGAGATTAGGCATAACATTATGACCACTGACTGGTGAAGTGAATAACCCTGATTAGCTCTTCATCACGGCACGTTCTTGTGGGGTGTTCCCGGTCTGCAGAGGTCAGTTTCAAAAGTGGTCCAAAGAAAGGAACAGTGGTGAACCGGCGACAGGGTCATGGGCAGCCAAGGCTCATTGATGCACGTGGGGAGCTACGGCTAGCCCGTGTGGTCCGATCAAACAGGCGAGCTACTGTAGCTAAACCTGGCATCCATGTGGATGTTACTTTGACGCGTACCTCCTACCCAAGCATTGTTGCAGACCACGTACACTATTTCATGGAAACGGTATTCCCTGGTGGCTGTGGCCTCTTTCAGCTGGATAATGCGCCCTGCCACGAAGCAAAAATGGTTCAGGAATGATTTGAGGAGCACAACGAGTTTGAGGTGTTGACTTGGCCTCCAAATTCCCCAGATCTCAATCCAATCAAGCATATGTGAGATGTGCTGAACAAACAAGTCCAATCCATGGAGGCCACACCTCGCAACTTACAGGACTTAAAGGATCTGCTGCTAACATCTTGGTGCCAGATACCACAGCACACCTTCAGGGGTCTCAAAGGGTCAGGGCAGTTTTGGCAGCAAAATGGGGACCAACACAATAATGTCATAATGTTATGCCTGATCTGTGTATATACACAATATAAGCTATTATATGGGCTAAATTTCAAGTGTCCCAGAAAAGGGTATGGATACTTAATAATTACTTAACCTAATTAATATTAAAAAAATTAATTCATTTTTATTAGCTCAAAAATATTATTAGCAGTTTTTTGTTTTGTCATTATGGTGTATAGCGTGTAGATTAATTTGAGAAAAAAAAAGTTATTTAAAGTAGTTTAACATAAGGAAGCAACAAAATGTGGAAAAAAGAAGGGGTTATATATATATATATATATATATATATATATATATATATATATATATATATATATATATATATATATATATATATATATATAAAATATAATATAATTAATATAATTAATATAATATATACACACACACACACACACACACATACATACATACGCACACAAACAGTGGCTTTCAAGTGCAGAACAACCACATTTGAAAAGGTGCTGTTGGTGACAATTTCTGGAGTATTGCCTCCCTCTAGAGGTAACAAGCTGTTAATACATCAAGATCTAGGTATTATGCCTTTGCCGATAAGTAAGATTATATGAGTGACTCGATGATCAAAAAGTGATAAATCCTGACAAAACAGATTCTAGTCCACTGATCCGATTCTAGTCCACTCTGTATCTTGTGAGATTGTGCCCATTTCATAGATGATTATCCTCTAAGGAAATGGGATTTAAATAATCGCTTTGTAGTACTGAATTCAGTTCAGGGTTGCACTAAAAAGATGCAGCGCTACTCTTTTAAATGGATTTTAAGAGTGACCTCATAAATCCTGTCACAATTTTTTTTTCCAAAACACAGGAAAGTAAGTTACTGCAGTCAACAAACCCAGGGTCTTGCCCAAATGTAAAGACACTGAGCAGAGATAAATGCCCTTATACTTTTTACAATGTTCTGTATAAAGAGAACAGCCACTTTCACTCACAACTTGCATTTCAGAGCCCTGTAAAATTGAGCAGTTTTTTATGAATGCTAAGAACAATTACATGATTGAAAATGTCAAATATAGACTCTCAATCCCAAGACCTGAGTGAAACGTCACTGACACCCGAATGTGGTCCAGTCGTAAAGGTAACTGAGGTTAAAAATAGCCCTCTTTCAACTCATTGAAAGAGACATTTGGATCGCTAAGCACAGATTTACAGACTCTTGTTTCTGCTATTTTTCCTTTTAGGATAATAGGTAGTTTTAAATTCTCAAATGAATATTAGATCTCTATAGCCAAGTTCCATCCCCTCTGTTTTGTTATCGACAAAGTGAATATGCGTATAAACAATAAAAATAGCAAAATTTTCCGTCTCCAGTCTGTTTCCAACTCACTTTTACCAATAAAATGGTGTGCATAATGACGTCACTAGGGCTGTCAAAATTGCTCAAAAATGACGTTCGAATATTCCCTCTAAAAAAAGCACGAATATTCGAACTATTCGAACATCTGGTTGCGCATTTTATCAATGACGCGCATTACGTCAATAACAGGACAAATGAATACAAAGAGACATAACTACTTATATAGGTAGTCTATTTAAGTTTAAACATATTTGACAACGTATTACCTACACAAAAACAAGTAAATCAACTAATGCCTAAGACCGCAGACCTCACTCTCTCTCTCGCCCTCACGCTCTCTGCGCATAACGGTTTAAATGAACAAACACATTTTGAGAGCTGATCAAGAGTTTTGTGCAAGCAATTTAAGGTCGTGACTCTTGTCCCAAATATAGCAGGCTTCATTCAGTGATTGAAACAAATATTAATATAAGTTTTACAGCATATTATTGAACGCTCAGAGCGTGCTGTGCTGTGGTAAACATGGAACTTTTCCTTGACATGAAAGTGAAACGGTAAATAATCAAACCAGTGGAAGCAGTGCATTTATCCTTTATTCATGCAATATCTATTCAGTCAGTACCTCGGTTCCATTGCTTGACAGAACTCCAGCCTGCCCCATCCATGACACTGATCGCTCTCACGTCCTTACAAATGAACAAAATTAATTTCTCCGTTATGGCCTCCTTCTTGTCGTGTTGCAGACAGAGAGCTTGTGGCGGGCGATGCAAAGTAAGGGTGGTCCAGTTTGCACATACAAATTAGTTGCTTATATTTACAAAACGAGCCTACAAAAGCATAAAAAAGCCCGTTTAATAAAGAAAAGTTCACGAAACTAAGTGAAAACTCACTAAAGTGTTTAGTGAAATTAGGAAACATTTAGATATCATAAATTGAGTTGTATAAGTTAACTTATACATTTCTACATACATTTTGTTCTCATGTCACAAGTAATATCAAGGTTTATTTTGATCTGTTTTACATGATTCTTTTGTGGTGTGGTTTTCGGTGAAGTGTACTAAAATAAATATCGTCACCTGTGTACATTAGCCCACTTCTTCTCGACGCTTTTTCCTGATAGTTTATAGAACAATTACTCCGAGTCGCCATCTGTCGTTTCAAAGAAAAGCACAACGGCGAGCGCGTCAAGTATAAACACGTCGTCCGTTTGGGGAGGAGCGCGCGCAGTCAGCGGGGGCTCGCGCAGCGGAGACAGGCAATAGCAGAGACAGGCCAAAGTACACAAGGCTTCAGAGACAGCCACGCCTCTACTACCGCGGGCGTTTTTCCCCCCACATTTTTTTATTTATTCGAATATTAATTTTCACCTTCAAAATTCATTTTTTAAAAACTATTCGAATATATATTCGAATTTAGAATATTCGTTGACAGCCCTAGACGTCACCCCTTAAAACACACAGGGGTTTTTTGTATCGCTAAAAAAGTCTGACCTTGAGCCATTTCCATATATAATTTCACGTATATCGCACATTATATTGCATCTTTCGCATCCCAAATATTTGTAAAGTGCAGAGAGTAGTGAGACAATTGAAATTCGCCATATGATGGAGGAGCACAGGATGCTTACTATCATGAAGGAAACTCTTGAAAGATATTCTTGTCAATTCACATAAAAGCACTTGAGTGAATTAGTTTAAATGGAAAGCACAAAGAAAAGAACATGACATTGACCACAAAAAAAAAATTAAACATAAAATAGATTTTGAATCTCAGGTTTATTCCCTCATTAAAGCAGATAGCCACTATTACGGCATGTTGTACTGCACCGGTTATGTATGACAAGCAGTGGAAAGAATCCCTCGGGGGCATTCCCTCTTGTCCAGATCGCCAGCTTAGAGGTCTCAGGATTCCTCTTTTTGCACACCACCCACATCAGGCCTGTGAAACGAGCCTATTTGGCAGAGCTTTTAAGAACCTTTATTTGCTTCATGCCAACCAAGTATACAGGTGTGATTCAGACCTACCTGACTAATATGAGAAGATGGGTATCACAAAGGTAAACAACGATGGAAATATTAACGATATGTAGCATGTTAACTCAATTGTGAAAATGCAGACAACTCTGATGTCACCCACACACTGCACAACAGACAACAGCAGTCACAAAGCCTCTCTCTCACCAAAGCCATCTCTTCTCAAGCACAGACATGGCTTTAATTTCAAAGTGGCATTTCACTAATGCTTAGCAGAACAAGTTTTTTGTTCATCTTGATAAAATATCACAGATGGGATAACCTCTCATTTTTTTCCTCAAATAAACTCAATATAGAGTATATCAAGGTCCAGATTCACTGTAGTAGCTGATCTGGTGTAAGAGGGCAGACAACATGAAAATCAAAATCAAAATCAATTTGATTGGCTTAAAACCATTGAAAAAAGTAACAGGCTTGTACAATACATTTTAACAGGCATAATTAAGCATGAAAATAACTGAAGGAAATCAATGAATATGTTGATTTATTGTTGGGTGAAACGGAGTTCTCATAAAGGAGTTGAGAAGATAACTTATCTGATAGCAAAATGATCCGAAAAAAAAAAAAAAAGGTTCTATATGGCACCAAAATTGGTTCTTCGTCGTAATCATAGAGGAACCACTTTTGGTGCTATATAGCACCATATCTTAACATGTTCCGTATATGGTAGCGGTGCTATATAGCACCTTAGTTAGCGGTGCTATATAGCACCTTAATCAAAGAACCTCTGAAGAACCGCTGAAGAACCAAAATTGGTGTTATATGGCACTTAAAAAAGTTCCTCTATGATTACGAGCCAAGAACAATTTTTGGTGCCGTATAAATCCTTTTTTTTTTTTTTTTGAGTGTATGCTTCCTTTAAGTTTCATTGAGGGAGAAAAAAAAACTGTAAGAAACTTTACTTAGCACACCGTTATCTGTGCCCCTGCAATGTCTGTCGGTGGAGCACATTTTCTCTGCACACGGCCTTATTGTCATCAGACTGAGGAACCAAGTTTGACCAGAGCAAGTGGATATCCTTTTTTTCTCAACAAGAACATGTGAAACAATATAAACACGATAACCATATTCTGACTCGAGTGTACATGCCAGTGTATACGTTCTGCACGATAACTGGCGCATTCTGCTTTAATATCTTATTCCATTCACTCTGCTTCAGATTAAATGTTTTGTTCTGTATATTTTTTGTTTACACACATTGTTTGATGTTTTCAACAAAGAAAAAAAAATTGAGATATAAATGTGAGCTTATGTATATTTCCCAATCATAAGCTTGTGTAATGATTAAAATAACGTCTATGTTAAACTTCATTTAAATAAACAAATATTTGAATATTCATTTATGAGCCCAAATATTCTAATACAATCCCCATCCCTAAACACTATACTATAGTATACCATTTAATAGTTTGAGGTATCAAGGTTTCACACAAAAATATTAAGCAGCAAAAACCTTGGTGAGCATATAAAACAAAGCAAAAATCCTAATGATTCCAAACTTTTTATCTTCGACCCATCTGAAAAATCACTACATGTGGCTCTTTTTAAAGTGTCATGAATGCATTTAAAAAAAAAAAAAAGTAACCCTAGATAAAATGACTAACTCCAGAGAACAAAGGAGAAACGCAGAAGAACATTTAAATCAGGGCTCTACGCTAACATTTTTCTTGAGGAGCACTTGTGCTCCTAATTGAAAAAAATTAGGAGCACAGTCAAAAATTTAGGAGCACTTTCTGATCAATAACACATATTCCAATTATAACTTTCCCATTACAGGATGATCTTTGTCCCTTTAAATTAATGTCCAGGGGCATTTTTACCATTATAAGAGCAATGTTTTCTACTCTTATTAAATGTATGCATCATCTTTTGTCAATTTCTTCATTTAAAATAGAAAAGTTTTTTTTTTAAATGTTAATTTAAACAATACATTCATTTAGAGCAATAAGACACAACCAGACTGTTACCAATCCAATTAAATCCGCATCAAAAGTAGAAGTGGCACAGAAGCTCTATCTGAAGTGGTGTTTAGATACATTTACATGCAGCTCATGGGTAAATAATGTTGTATAAATGTTTTAAATATAAGTTTTTGAATTTAGAAATAGGCTATGTACAAGTTAAACTTAAAAAAAGTTAAAATATTTATATTTTAAATAAAAAGTCCATGCAAAGTATAAATATGAAAATAAAACAGCCAGTAGGGGGCGTCAAGTCTATGTGGGAGTGATTCATTCAGTCGTTCAAACGCAGATTCATTCGATCGAACCGCTTGGAGATGCACAACTGGTTGTTTTGATTTTCACGAAATAAACAGTTTTGTGGCCAAAACGTTGTTACTTAATATCAACTTGTCTATTGGACTTTTGTACAAGATCAGTATCACATTTGCAATCATGCCAATACTCGGAGCAATAGCTGTCCGTAACTTTAGGCGCTCTGGCGCTAATAAACAGAACTGCGTGCATCTCGCGGAAGAACACTGCAGCCGGATCTACTTCTCTCTGTTTATGTCTATGGCGAGTCACGCAGGGACTGTGCTCCTCCGCAGCGCTCGACCCGAACTGGAATGGTCAGAAAAGAAACACTTATTATATGTGTACCGTAGTGATTCAGGGTAAGATAAAAACACGGTTTGGAAAATGGATTCATGATGTACTCACTCATATGGATCTAGTCATTTTTAAACACAATAAATGTTATGGACTGCAGCTGATAATGATTAAATCAAGAACTCATACAGGAGCGTTTTTTAATTATTTTTTATTAATTCATTTTTGGTGGCATTTTTGGCCCAAACCCCTGTTAATTTCCGACCTTGTTTATGATAATCAAAATGTGATATTTCTAGTTAAGTTTGGCTGCAAACATGGCTGCAAAGAAACATCAGCGCGAGGCGTCTGGTAAGTGCGCGTGGCCGCATCACACCCGTTTCACCCATAGACCGTGGTTTCACCTTTTAAACTATCTCCGTCGCACACGTTTTTTGCACATGCTCCGCTGACAGAAGGCATGAAAAGCAGTTGATTGCAGCACGAAACGTAACAGTTGCTCAGTCAGTCAGTGTTTGTAGTTTTTATTCCGATTGTATTATACATCTATTCATGAGAAGCGATCGGGTCACTCGCACCTGTGCGCCTAAATATTTTTTCGCAGTCGCACGCAGTAATTTTCAGGCGCAAATGCGCCCAAAATGGTTGCTATGTAGAGCCCTGTAAATGGTCTAATAATATTTTCATTACATATACGAGCACTACAGTCTCTCATCAAATGACACATGTCAGTTTAACAGAAAAAATAAAGGCATAGTAACTTTTTTTAACCATTGTTCTTTGAAGTTTCAGTCCACATCATTGTCTTCTGTGCAATGGTCCCTCTAAGCTGCGTGCGTGCGCGGCCGTGCAGAGAGAATAAAATGCCGCTCCGATGGCAGACACAGACGCAAAATGAGAGAAGAAATCCATTTGATTGTAGTTTAAATGAGAAATAATTGCAGTGCTCTGTTCAACCGCTACAGATTATATGAAACAGGTCCATAAAAACTTGAAACATGCTTACATGCATCTGCTCTGCGAGCGTTGTTAAACACAATGCTGCGTTCCCCACATAAACCGCACTCATGTTGTTACATACTACTATATATTGTTAGAATCATATTTTCCATGTGATAGTAGTCCAGCTCTGAAAGCATCTTTGGGAAGATTAAACAACGCTGAACAGGTAAAGGTGAATGAACAGGCTGAAATAGTCTTTCGTGGTGTTTGAATTCTCCGCTGGGTCTGTTGCGATAATTAAAAAAATGTCTGATCACGGTTATTTGATCTAACTGCGGTTGTTTCATTCAACCTCGATTATTATGCTATTTTATAGGCCTAAGGCACAAGGGGGAGATAGAGAAAATGGAATGTTATGTGTGGAACATTGTTGGGTGAAACGGAGTTCTCATTAAAAAAAAAGACAGGCAAGCACCAATTAAGTTTTCCGTGCACTATATTCAAAGTCATCTGAAACCAGTCCATAGCTTATGTGAGTGACAGAAAAATATTTACATTGTTAAATTAAAGTTGACAGAAACTTGTCTTCCCTCCGCTGCGGCTGTCAATCATTCTCTGTTCACCATTTAAATTTAAATCTATATATATTATGGCTTCTTCTCCGACCCCAGTACGTCTCGTGCTTTGATTTATTATGGGCAGCATATATATGCTGCAAATGCGACCGGGTTCCCCTCTGTCCCAAACACATGCAGAATATAGGTAGTTTACATGATTAAAGTAACATTAAAGTTAAGATATGCCTCTAGTTTTAATAATTTAAATGTGGCTTTGAAGTTTGGGCAAAAACTTCTGGCAGCTTTAGTCGTTGGTTATGCACATGTATATTTTTAAAATGGACGACTAGTTATACATTAACACTATGCTGAAAGCTCCTGTATGTGAACCTTTTGCAGATAAATACAAGTGCATATTCATTTACTACTATCGACACAAATCTATAAGTAAATCATACTCAACTATTATAGTAAACAAAATTTCCTAATTAGGCCTACTCTGTATACATTTTATGATGAATAGTATCATTAGTTATACATAATGTTTAAAATGCTTCTTGTGTTCATACATTATAAAATGGCTTAAGTACACTACCCTTCCTGAAATACAATTAATATTGTCATCATTCATTGATTTCATGTTAAAATAATATACAAATTCACTACCCTCTTTGAAATACAATAATCAGTAAAAAAGAATCATCAAATTAATCGTTAGATTAGTCGACTAATCGGAAAAATAACCGTTAGATTGGTCGACAGAAAACATAATATATATATATATATATATATAGTAGTGCTGTCAGTTAAACGCGTTATTAACGACGTTAACGCAAACCTATTTTAACGGCGTCAATTTTTTTATCGCGAGATTAACGTTCTTTTTGGTCTAACAAACTTTGTAGTTTTTTCACATGCTGTTGCAACAACTAGTAACGTTAGAAAAACTACAACACCACTCCGGATGTAGCTAGACCGGAAACAAAACATCAGGCACGCTGCGGCTGCCCACACTTGTTTGGGCCATTAAAAGAGTAGACGTGGATGGCAAGCGTGAGACGCCGAAATGAGAAACGTATTAAGCCATGGTTTAACTCAGGGGTCTTCAACTAAAAGTGCTTGTCTTGAGCGCTGCTTTCTGCTCTGACACCAGACGCGAATGAAGCGTTTTGCGCGAGTGATTTAAGTCAATGCAAAGACGCAAATAGACATTCTGCGGCGCGGATTAAGCGGCGTGCATGTCGCGTCATTCGCGTCCGGTGTGAACGCACCATCAGTCTCTTCTTCACTGCATGCTTGACCGCGCGTTTGGGTCTGAACGTAGTAACTGAGCATTGCAACGTTAACTGTTTCATTACGTCAAAAGGCTTCGCGGTCCGGATTCGGACCGGAGTCCGCTAGTTGGCGACCCCTGGTTTAACTGCACTATAGGCGGAGTCCTAGTTTACCTTGCATGTGCACTTTGTAATTTTATTTTGTATCACCCTGTTTTGATCCCTTAGAAAGGGCTGTTGAAGGGGCTGTTTGTGCAACAAAGTATTTGTTTCACCCTTTTATTGATGGGCAGTGTTACATTGTGTGAGATTATTTGCTCCAAGTGAGAATGTTGGTGTGAAATCGAACACTAAAGTATGCCAATGTTGTTTTCAATAAAACAAACATTTGAACAAAGCAAGCCGATCCACTTTTCTATGTTGATAAGAGCATTAAAATAAGAAAAAATAATGGGACAAAAAGAAATCAAGGGACATTTAGAATAAATAAAAATGTGCGATTAATTGTGATTAATTGTGAGTTAACTATGACATTAATGCGATTAATCGCGATTAAATATTTTAATCGTTTGACAGCACTAATATATAGTAAGTACTTAAGTAAGTAAAAAAGTAAATATAAAAATTATTTACATTCATATATAAATAGTAAAATAAACTGTTGAACCATACATGGATCTATTTTATAATACAAATAGTAATTTATCATATTAATACAATAATTAAAAAGGTGTTAACTGTAATCATACGCCAAAAAAATATAATTTACAAAGGATTAAATTTATCATGTGCTGCTGTCACTTTAAGATCGGCTGCTGCTGAACATGACGCGGATCTGAAGCGCTGTCACGTGCATCTCATTTTCTCACAAGTTCATTCAAGACGTTATTTATCTCATTTAAGACTCCCATTATGAGAATACTCGACACAACTGGCATTTTGGTAAAACTCTCTGTGGTGTTGTTCTTATTGTTTGTTCGAGAGCAAAAGAGAACTCGATGAGTGAGACTGACACAAGTCTGTCTGTGCGTCAAGTGTGTGTCAGGGTGTCCCTCAATGAGCTGACATGAGACACAGCCACACAAAAAGCAATTATGTAAAACTGCTGTACCGATCCCGAACCTAACAGTGACTTCAAAACCGAGGTACGTACCGAACCGTCAGTTTTGTGTACCGTCACACACACACATATTAATAAGATGACAAGTAACTGTGCCAGGTCTGCGAAAGACACGCTGAGTATTGTATCTAGATCTGAAATAAAGCTCAGTCTGGTAAGTTGAGACACCTCATTGTTCAAGAGACATGTAATTATATGCCGAGCTGACGAACGGAAAGTGTTGCCAAGCCAACATAGACCAATTATTGCCGTCACTGGTCTAATGCCTGCTTTTTGTTAAGACCAAGAAAAAAAGCTTGAAACACATCCCTCAGAAACAAAGCACAAGGTTTGATCTCTCTCAAACGCCATATGTTTCAGAGTGGAGGCAATTTGCAAAGCATATCTGCTCAAAAGACAATTTGTATTTTTGGGCAAATATGCACCAAACTGAAATTTCTTCTCCAAAATCAAGTGCCATTACTGTTTTCATTTAATTGGCACCAACTTTTGCATAAAAATACAATTATATAATGTTGACAACTTAAATGACTTTAATTCTAGAAATTAAAGAAAAACACCCTTTTGCTAACAAAATTGAATGAAAACTACTTTAATTTGCTGTCTGAATGCTAAATCATTTTTGTTACAGCATAACTTTGGATTGCACTGTCATTCTGAGTAAGGTTAAAGAGTATGCATGCTGTGACTGTGTAAATAAGGGAACGCTGAAAGAAACTGCGTCATAAAGGGTCTGAAGGTGGATATAGGTGGATGTAGCTTGCGTCACCGGATCAGAGATTTGAAGGGCAGCCACCTGTCTGCCTGGATTCAACTGAACCAACTTTATTAGACAGTGGTGTCTTTAAGATATTAAATGTCATTAACAAATCTGGCATGGATCATTGTGAGTGACAGGGAGGAAAGGACATATGGCAGGTGGCACAAGCTTTGTTTTGCATGTGAAGGGGGATATGAAAGAAGGGGTGGTGTCATGTGTGGTGTCTTGTGAGGGGGGAGGGTGATGGTTTTCTCCAATGAAACATGTGGTGGTGCTGACAGTGCTCCGATTTCACTGCCAAACCCCAAAGCAGCCTTGATATCCTGCTAATATCCTGACAACAAACAACAACTAGCTAAGACTTCAACATACAAACAAAGGAGACACTAACAGTGGCATATGGGTACAATGTTTAGGAAAAACAAAGTCATCATAGTATTTTACAATAACAGCAATCAAAAGTTATTTTCAAATCCATTCAAGTTCAGTTTTTTTATTCACATGAACGCCTACAGTGCGCTGTATGCTTACTAAGAACGTTTACATGCACAGTTATAACCAAGAAACAGCTTTTTTTTCATCTGTTTCTCCAAGTACAACAACAGGGGCAAATACAAGTTATCTCTGTCTTTCAGAGCAAAGTGCACAACTCTGAGGTCAACTGTAATCCAATTCATGTAAACCTGCTGGACAAAACCAAACTACAGTCGCAAACTACCATCTAGGTCTGTTAGTCCAACTACGTAAAAACCAGGCTTAAGATATTAGGCCTCCTAAAAAGACTAAATTTGCTTTAGACAAGTGGATCTCAACCTTTTTGACTTCAAGTCTCCATTGCCCATTAAAATATTGAATTGACCTATCGGTAAGCCCCTCCCATCGAACGCCGATGAGCCAATGGCAGTTGAGTATCAGTTGCGCTGGGACCGGAACTCGGACATCTTTAGGTTTCAGCGCCATAGAGAAACATTGGAAAATCCGAAGCTGTCATCGGTTTGATGGTGTTTATGCTATAAAAATGATAAACGTCGTGCCTGAGGTACTGCAAAACTGATTCCAGGGATCCTGAGAGGATTTTCTGGTTGTCATTCTCTCATTAAGTTACTTTTAAAGTTAGTAATTCCCTGCTAACGTACAAACCGACTAACTATAACTAACTGTTCTCATGCAACGGTGTAGGTCAGAAACACGAAGGTCAACATTTCAGTGCATCTCTCCATATTAAACTGATTAAATGTGAATTTATGTAATCTTACCCTGCTACATGAACAGTGTTGATCCTGGATGTTATCATCTGCAGTCGTAACAAGAGGCTTCTCCCGTTTGCATTGAGATCTGTAAACCATCGCTTCCAAATTAATCTCTCACCATATTTATTTTATTCCCATTTTATTTCTGAGTTTAGATATGTTTAAGGTCTGCATTATCTGTCTTATAAGGAGGACTCCTATTTTGATGGGTATTATAGTTTCCGGGTAGTGAAAGGGAGAGCTCGCACGCAGTTTATCAGAGTTGTTTTGCAGATAACGTTACAAAGTTCACCAGTTAACTGCACCCCCGAAAAGGCATAAGCAGGGTTTCTGCAGGTTTCACCAAGTCAAATTTAAGACTTTTTAAAACCTTTTTAAGACCATTAGGGATTATATTTAAGTCCTATATCACGCAATAAAAAAAACGTACAAAGGAAATGCAGAATCACAAAATTACTTGCAAAGCAAATTAATTTATTCAAATTGAACAAAGTATTAGTAAACTTGCATTTCCTCATAGCTCAATCTCAGGATTCCACTATATATATATATATTATATATATATATATATATATATATATATATATATGTGTATGTATGTGTGTGTGTATGTGTGTGTGTATGTGTGTGTGTATGTGTGTGTGTGTGTGTGTGTGTGTGTGTGTGTGTGTGTGTGTGTGTGTGTGTGTGTGTGTGTGTGTGTGTGTGTGTGTGTGTGTGTGTGTGTGTGTGTGTGTGTGTGTGTGTGTGTGTGTGTGTGTGTGTGTGTGTGTGTGTGTGTGTGTGTGTGTGTGTGTGTGTGTGTGTATGTATGTATGTATGTATATATATATATATATATATATATACACATATATATATACACATATATATATACACATATATATACACATATATATATACACATATATATATACACATATATATATATACACACTATATATATATACACTATATATATACACTATATATATATACGCGGAAACCCTGATAAGGTCTGTGTATATGTTTGTTTACTGTGAGTGTTTTTGTGTAATTTGCTGTGTATGTTAATGGTAATTCCATGGAGAGAGGGCTTGAGAGAGAGAGTTTGTGAATGAGACGTTAATGCGCACTTGTGCTTTGTTTGTTTGTTTGTTCAGCGCTTACGATGATTTTTTCAGTGAAAAACGATGTAATAAACTTCATAAACCATCAGTAAAGTTTGGCCATCATTCGGATGGGGTATACGCTACATTCTGTGTCCAAAAACATCTTGGGATAAGGTTTTCACACTGACAGCTGTACATTGTAAGATATAGCAACGCCGTTTGTTTGTCCGAGCTAGCAACAGTAACTAAGGGGGGCGGGGCTTACCGATAGGTCAATTAGTTTACTCTCCAGACTAAGCATGTGCCGGTATTAATCATGTATTTTTCATGTTGCGATTCATTGCTGAAGCTTTTATCACGGTATACGGTATTATCGCGGTATTGAAATTTGTTGCAAAAAAGTGTTGTCATACTATAACAGGTTTAATAACTTTCTTATAACAAAAAGAACCAAACATTTAAATACAATAAAGCAATACATAAAAAATGTATAAAGTAAACAAATATTTAAAACAGATTAAAGTGCAAAAGAATTATAAAGAACAACACGGTAACACTTTACAATGTCGTCTCACTAGTTAATGCATTAACATCAACAAAGAGCGAATAACTACATTTTTACAGTTATTATTCTTTGATAATGTTAGTTAAAAAAGCAACTGTTAGTCAGTGTTAGCTCAGGTCCATTAAATAATACGGTTACAACTTTTGATATTAATAATGTGTTATTAAATGCTGAAATTTACATTTAACTAAGATTAATACACGTTTTTGAAGTATTTTTCATTGTCAGTTTGTTAATGAATGAACTAATGTTAAATAATAGAGCCTTATTGTAAAGTGTGTGACTGAATAACAATCAGAACATATTCAAACAATATCTAGGGCATGTCATTTAGTCCAGATTAAAATATAAAATGTTTACATTTGAAAATGAATAGCCTTAAGTCTTTAAGTATAAAGTATTTGGTTTTGTTTACGAGAATTACAGAGGAAACGGTTGCATCCAAAGCGGTATATCGTATTACCGTTTACCGGCACATGTCTACTATAGACTGATATACTATTTTACTTATATTAGTGCTATCAAATCGATTAATCGCGATTAACCACATCCAAAATAAAAGTTTGTGTTTACATAATGTGTGTGTACAATTATATAAATACACACACATGCATATTTATATATAAAATATTTAAAAGAAAGAATAAAATGCCGCGCAGACGATAGACACAGACGCGAAATGTGGGGAGAAATCCATTTGATTGCAGTTTAAATGAGAAATAATTGCAGTGCTCTGTTCTACCGCTATAGAGTTAATAACGCTATGGTATTAGAACCGGTGGATGCGGTCTACAGGTTTCATATAAAGATAATGTCACGTGTGAGCATGCAGCAGTGAGTCGTGTTTGCGGTCCAAATAGCTCAAAATGAGAGGCAACGAGAAACGCAAACACATGGAATAAAACCTCATGTTTTGTGGTGGAAATAACAGATGATGGACACAGCACGGTAACAAAACAGACATTTACGGTTACACCCACCACAAGCGTAGCGTGCAAACTCTAAACACCAAAGTAGCCTAACACACATCAGTTTAAATAGATGCGTTTGTGGTTTGGGTTTCAGTGATGTTTAGATAACTATAAAACAGTTCACATTTTAATAGTATGTATAATATACTATCAGTTTAAATACTTTCATTAGTTTTTATTTTATATTATAGGCTATTATAATTGTATTATAGTGTAAGCCTAATAAAGAATTGATCTCACAAGGGGATTGTTTAGGGATCCTTGCCATTAAAACATTTGAAAACCCCTGATATAGAAAATCTTGGAAATTCAGAAGCAATAAACAAACATTTAATATAGATGGTTTAATGCTGCCTGTCGCCAATAAATGACTGTACAAAAACACTTTAAGAACCATCTCAGTGTAACCGCTTAATTTTTTTTCATATTATACTATATTATAAAGAATTTAACTGTCCTGGGGGAGAATTTAATAGTATTCTTGGTAAAGAAGACTACAGTTAACAGCACTGTAAAATGTGCTTAATTTAGTGACTTCAGAATCAATGGTTAAAATAAAATAGAAATGGCATATTAAAGTTAAAAGTTATAACTGCATGATGAAACCACTTTTTTGTGTGTGTATTTACATATGCTGTACAGGTAAAGAATGTTTTTGCTCAGGTGACCAAAATGTCTGCCAAATAGAGAAAAGTTTTGCTCAGCGAGAAAAGAAATTAGAGGGAATTAGAGGAGTCTTCCCTAAGGGCCCCGGTCCTGGAACGAGATTTCTACTGGCCCTCCCACCACCCACAACCGACCCCTCACTTCGCAATAATGCAACGGCCAATACAGGGAGCCCAGTTTACCTTGAAACACCATTCATTGTCAATACTGTGGATAATCATTTTTTTATACTCTAAACAGGCAACGTGAATGGGAGTTATAACTCATAAAATCAAAACTACATCAACTATTTTAAAAAATCCTTTGGATAGGTTTTACTTAAGTCCAGATGAAATATAATAAGTGACTAGGGCTGCACGATTTGGGGAAAATATCTAATTGCGCTAATTCTGGTTAAAATTGCGATTTAAAATATAACCCTTGTGTATATAACCATTTGTGTTTATACATTAATATGACTAATAATAATAATAATTATTATAATTATTATTATTGCTAAAAATATTTAACAATAAGAACTATTACTATTACAACAACATTTTTCATTTAAGGATTTATTGTAAAAAAAAATATTGTACAAATCTGTTTTTTATCTGTGATATCAATTTCTTAAAGTCTTTGTCTTTATGAATATATATTATATATATTTATGTCTATATGAAATATGAGCCTCTTGTGCATCCACTGTGGGGGGAAAAAAAACGCTTTGATTAAAAATGACGACGACAAACACGACTGCAGCAAGATATGGTGTATTTGAGTTCTTCATGCCTTCTCAGGTATTTTCATAATAATAAAGTATATTATAATGCAGTGCTGATTGACAAGACTTTATGACTGTATAGAATACTATAAAACAATGCATTGTCTGCCTCATTCTGTGATAAGAAGCCACATCAGCTCACAAACACTCAACTGACGATATGAAGTGAGTTAAAACGTGTTATTAAACGGTGTATTTTGTTGAACAGGTTTATGAACACTTTGCATTACTAATTTGTGAAGATGTTTGACGCATGTTTTTTCAAACGCACGTTATAAGCGACTCAAACTCGCAGTGCTTTCAGACGGAGCAGCGTTTACTACTGATCACAGAGACGCTCTTCACCAACACACTGTGCATATATTCATTTAATTAAAATCGCAGCCTTTACGCTTTCATAAACGCACATAACCCAAATCGCGATTTCGATTCATCGTGCAGCCCTAGAAGTGAAATGATTTTTTGCTGATCATTTTACAGTCATGCCTGTTTAAGGGTTAAAAGCCAGTGCTATTATACGGTTTTCATTATACTGTCACATGACATGCGGGAATTTCCTGCATAAGCGCGAGACCTGCGTGAATTATTAAAATCATGCGCAACACCCGCAATTTCGTGCCAAAATTCGAACCCTGGTAGCCAATTTTCAATTTCACATTTAAATTCAACACATAAAAATACAAAATACTCCAACTATACTATCTAGCTATCTTTAATACCAGTATATGTGTAGGAAAATCAGGTCCATCTGTTATCAGTGTTTCGCCTTTTACCCGCTCAGTGGGAGCATAGCAGATGTGGCCCATTCACCTTCCTGAGGCCTAGTACAAAAGATCCCCTCTGCAACGCACACAAAAGAACGGGGTGATGGTGGAGGATGGGAAGGGAGGGCTGGAGGTGGAGGGCTACGATCTTCCACCTGCTTCTGTTTAGGAGCTGAGGAAACAACAGCCAGTAAGCTCCTTACGATCTTACTTTAGTATTAAATGCTCTTTGTCCCTAAGGATGTGTTTGGGGAATGTGCATGAGTGTTTGTGTGTGATGACAGACTATTGCTCATTGTGATGACTGGCCCTCCACATGTCAGAGTAAACATGTTTGTGTCAAAGTGTCTTGATCTGATTAAAGACATCTGCCAGCTACCCCTCGGACTTAACTCAAAAGGAGCTTTGTCTATGACATTTAATAACAAAGACACATCACAAATTACATCCTCTTATTTGTTCAGAACTGATACACTGTTATCATATGTTCATTCACATCCCATTCCAGAACATGTCCACCAGCTTGTAACGCTTACGGTCACCGCAGCTCTCTAATGTGGTACACCTTTCCTTGTCTTCCTGTGACGGAGTTTAGGGCCAGACACTTTTGGGCTTGTGCTCACATGAAGAGCTGGGGAAAGGGAATGTGTCTAGAGTTCACTCCCTTGCTGCCAAAACAATATGTCATCTGGTAACCCACAACAGCACTTATGGTCACCACAGGCTAGAAAAGAACTGTATCTGAAATTACTTATTCACAAGATTGTCACAAGGTTTTGAGAGTGGCATCTGTATCGGAGTGCACTAATCCTCTAAAATAAGGTATGCCAAGGTTTTCTGTAATTGACACTGTAGGTCAAGGGCCAGATTGAACTAAGTGTCATTATACACGGACCAATAACTTTATTAGTTAATAAAAAAACATGCATAACATATGCTCTTCTGGTGCCTGTTATGTTAAGTCAGGAATTAACTTTATACAGCTGTAATAAGCAAAACTGTAGTAAAATAAAAGGAATCATTTTCATTCAGTACTTTGACATTCACTAATTGGATCAATCAGATTTCAGATTATAATTATTTTTTTTTCTTACATAAACCCTAAACCAGGGCTCGTCATTAACGGTGGATTTTTTGAAGGGGCAAGAGAAAGAGAAATTTACTTGCCCAACCCAAAAATAAATTGGGGAAAAGCAAGAATGATTCTGCATTAATTTAGTGTAAGTGGCGATTGATAGTGAAATCAATATATAATGTACTGACCAGGGCTCCAGAGTGCGGCTAAATGGTCGCATTTTGCGACTAAAATTTGAGAGTGTGCGACTGAATTTTATATCCAGTCGCACATGTGCGACCAGTAAATTTGCCTGCTGTCGGTACTGGAGAAATTAAGAAAATACACTTACTAATTATAATTGATAGACGTTATGTCTGGCAAATTCTATCTTTGCCAGCCGTTTCTATATGAGGGAATATTAAACCATTTGTCCGTGATGCATTTTTGCCATTCGCAATCCAGAAGAGAGAGAAAGCGAGCAAGCTCTCTCACGTGGAGCTACAGCGAACACAACACCACAGTCAGCTTAATGAGGGAGGATGGCCAAGAGAACTACACAAAAGTTTAGTCTGCTTAAACTTTAGGGATGTGCTGTGATATTAATCTAATTTTATTTTCGATTTTGGCTTCCAAGAATTATAAAAAGATGGTATGAGGTAAAACTATTCCTATAGCCGTCTTCAGTCGAGCTCATCCTTCCCTTCAAAGCCTTGCGCTGTCATTTCTCCCTAAACTAAATGTCAGATTCAATGATTGTTGTAAACTGCAGTCTCTACTGTTGCTAAACTGTGGGATGTGTTTGATATTAAAGAGCTATTAAATGCACAATAATCCACGCAAGAGACGCCGTTTCCAACTTCAAGGCGGCGTGTGTGCTGCGAAATGGACCGACTTGCACTTAATATTTTAGGCTTCGTGTGCGCGTCTAAACCATCAAATAAACAACAAATAGCCGGTGTCAAAATGACCGGATTGGAGAGTAGTTATTTTAACAGCTAATATCTTAAATGGGCGTAAATAGTTTGGAGAAATAGGAGAATATGATATTTAGGGGTGCACCGATCCGACTTTTTCAGTCCCGATACCGATACCGATGCCTGGGCTTTGTGTATCTGTCGATACCCGATACCGATCCGATATATTGTTGAATTAATAATAAACTGTATATCTTCCACCTTATACCTTCCTTGAAGAGACTAAAGGCACCAGACTTTACTAACTAAACATAACTAAGACAAAATAACAGATGTATGTAAGGTGTTGAATTCTTATTTATTTAAAAAACAATTGTGCATTCAAATCTAAAATAGAATGTAATCTAACTTCTTTAAATAAATAAAATGTAGCAGTGGAAACAAAAAACAGTGTATTGGTCAAACATACAATAGTAATCTGACAGTTACCAAACATTTTTTACACTACAGATAATTGTTTTGGTATATAATCATATCAATATTAAAAAGTAGCATTACAAATTAACAAATAGTCTAATTTTCTACCATATGCAATTTAATAAAAATTTTCAGCTAGCTAATAACAACTTTGTTCTGGTTTCACCTCACTCCAGATTAAATGATTGTAGGCTAGGCCTATTTATTTTACTACACATTGTCAACAGAAATAAGATGAAATACTGTTGATAATTAAAAATAATTCTTACTACCCACTCTTGCTAAAATGGGTAAGCACACTTGTGTTCTCATTTCAGTTGCGTTCTGAGTAAATTAATAAACTGAGTTCATGAGTTCAGTGTTGGACAGATCAGTTGTTCTGGCCAGTCGTTAAAATGATTCGGTTCAAAGGAGTCTTTAGGTCACGAATCGGACATTAGCAGACGCGTTGTGTGCGAATCCCGTCTGTTAGAATATCGCGAAAGATGTCTACACACAGAAAACACTTCATAACTGGATATAATTTGTCTCCCGCTTATTGAAAGTATGCTTTATGTCAGCTGGTCAGAGAAGAGTCAATGTTTTTTGAGCGCAATTCACACCCAGTGATAATTCAAGGACAAAATTGTCCGAATGTGTCACGTGCAACATGGTTTCGGTCTTCCGAGCTTTTGATTTGGATTAATATGTGAAATATGAGAGCGAACACTGATTATTTTGAAGACCCAGAGAGCGCGCGCGGGGGAGGAGCTCTCAGATCGGTCTCTCTACTCAGTCACAAGCGCAGCATCTGTTCTACATCACTCGTAAATCACAATAACTCATCAAATTAGGCTTTGGCCGTCAAAAAAATGTCAATGCAGGAAAGACCCTGACTTTGCAGTAATACCCTCGAAACGGCGACGAACTAGTTGGCGTGGCAAGCGTGAAATATCTCCTCCACACAGCCGACTCTCTGGCTCGCTCCCTTCTAGCATGCGACACACGTGAAGCTGACGAATGACGTAGGTTCTGCTGCTACGGAAAAAAACACCTGGATCGGCTTGTGGATCTGTTAATTTTTCCGATCCCCGATCCAGCTATTTTGTCAGTATCGCGGCCGATATCCGATCCTAATATCGGATCGGTGCACCCCTAATGATATTATTAGTTCTACATTTGATCGGTCTTAAAGGGCAGCGTCTAATAAACCTGCTGACGATTGAGCAATTAATTCGAATCGAACAAGGCAAATAGAAAATATACACATCTCTTGAATTAATAACTTTAGCTTTTATAAGCATTAATCTATCAATTTATACAGTGAAAACTATGCAGTGTTATTTTACATTTCATTACTTTATTAGATTTCTTTGTAGGTTTGTTCTTTACTGTAATATTAATGTTAGCAGACCTTCCGAATGCCTGCACACTGGTCCATTTACAAATAGATGTTTTATATTTTTGTTCAAACTTTGCGGTTTCTTTTGCTATAGATATTTTACTTTTCAGATTATAAAGCCATGTTAATTATGTTCTTAAATTATGTTTTTTTTTTTTATAAAATAAATAAATAAAGTATAAATAAAAAGAACCGGTAAGAATACTGTTAAAGTACCGGATCGATAAGCAGTATCGGTAAGAGTAGTAATACCATTAAAACCTTAACGATACCGATCCCTATTAGTAATACAGTGGAAATGAGTAGATTTGGTTAGCATGTTGATTTACGGTGTGCGCCCCTAAAATTTCTGGTTGTGCCCCTAAAATTTTCATTTGGGGGCCACTGTGCTCCTAGTGAAAAAAGTTAGTCTGGAGCCCTGCTGACGGTAACAAGGTTGTGCTGTTGAAGCTCTCGCAGCCTCATGAGGAGAAATGGAAACAAATGAGCGCAGCTCACACAAAGAAACTGAAAAAATATGAAGTTTATATATTTATAACATACGATACAGTTAAGCATCACGCGACTAAGAGTGCTGAATAACATCACGATTGAAAATGTGACACTGATTTCATATGACAGCTCAATAAACAATTAATATCAAGTCACTTACATTTTAGACACAATATTGACAAACAAAGCAGAACAATAACGCATCTCACAGCAACACTTGACCGTGTTTTCATTATTGAATGATTCAGGATTTTGAACAAATCAATTGAGTCAAAGATTCAATGACCATTTAATGAACAACTACCTCATTCTTAAACGAATCAGCCGTTTGAACGAATCGTTTCAATAAATGACTAGGGCCCTATGAAATCCGTTTTATTTTTTCCCAAATTCCGTTTAAATTTTTGCTAATTCCTTTTTTTTCCGTTTTAATTTTTGGGAATTCAGTTTTTTTTACCCTTAACTGTTATTTTAGTCATAAAAAGAGTGTGTTTTTAATGTTGATATAATAGAACATAAAACATAAAATAGGAATGACCTTAAATTTATTGAGGTAACAAACATCACATTTACTTTTCAGGACAAATACTGCATGATGCAACCTAACACTGCATTCCAAGTACTTCAAGTCACAGCAAAATTGTGTTGTGAATTGATAATTTAAAAAAACGAATTAATCGCATTTTTTCTGTAATTAATCATGATTAATTGCAAATAAAAACATTGGAGTTTTTAATATTTTGATAGTAATAGTTTCAGTTACTCACCAAATTAGTTCAGAAACAATTTAAAGACAGCATATTTTAAATGTGTGTTGTAATGGTATCTTTTTATGAATGAAGGCCAGTATCACTGATATTAATGTCTATATGAAACATTGATGACGTTACATAACAGTATAACTGAAAGCTACCAATTTCAACATTTATTAGGCTTTAAAAAATAACAACTTTTAATTTAATTGAACTTAAAACAATCTTTACATAAACCCATTATTATAAATGTTATATTTACCTGTGGCCTTTCCTGTCAGACATGGTCTACACAGAAATGTAATAAAGTAATCAACATCTTTCTTAACAGCATAAATAATAAGTGAAATATAGATGAATCATCATTAAAGCTACAATCTTCTCTGTTCCCGTTAATGTTAATTTAACAGACATTATCAGTGCTACTGTCACTTTAAGATCTACCTCTGCTGAACATGATGGGAATCAGACGCGCTGTCCCGCTCATCTCATTTTCTCTCAAGTTCAAGTCTAGAGACCTGCACTACCGCGGGACTCAGTGCCTAGAGTGCCGCGCGGGACTAGATTTGATGGCCGCGTGCGGGCGGTAAGGTACTCGCGGTTGCATGAGAATAAAACTATTTGCGGGACTCCCGTAAAATAGAAACATCTAAAAGTAAAACATCTAGCAACAAATAAATTGTTATTCATCTATTGCACAAAAGCAACAAGAACAACTAAAACTAAATAAAAACGATTTATAGGCGCAAACATTTTCTGTTTATAACTTGTTTTTGCTGCATTGTGCAATGTAGCCAATATGTGTTTATTTCTAGAACGCAATGGCCTAATCCTCTGATTATAACAAATAAAGTGTAGACATGGAAGATTCATTGTGCAGTCATTTCATTAATAATGAAGCTTTGTGAGATCGCGATGAACTAAGATGATAGCCTTTTAGGAATTATGAAGGGAGCACACTTTGCGCACATTCTGCCACGCCAAACCATATACGCTTTTGCTTTTACGCTAAATTACTTGAAACAAAAAATCTATTTATACGTTTATGCGGGCGGGAGCTGGACAAAACATGAATGTTGCGAGTGAGAAGGTAACATATATTTTTGCGGGAGCGGACTGAAAAATCATGTGGCCAGAATCATAAAGAATGTGGCCAAAGCATGGCAGGAAACATGGCAATGAAATGTTAGGTCTCAGTTCAGGGAAGTACCTTTAAACAGTAGCACTTTCTATTTTGAAATGTTTTATTTTGCTTTAAATATTTTAGTTTGGCAGCTCAGTGAAGCAATTTATTTTATTTTAAATACAGTATAATTGTGCTTCAAATAAAAAAGTATTTACCTACACCTTATTCTTGTTTAAAATGGTTTACATAATATAAGCTATATTTATGTATATGGAGCGTGATAAAAAGGTGACGTTTAAAATTGACGATTTTGTGCAGGTGCACCTAAATAAAAAAAGTTAGGCACACCAGTGCAATCAAGGAAAAAAGTTCGTCTGGAGCCCTGTTTTACTTGGACAAGTGAATGACTGATTTACTTGTCTGAAGGACAAGCACATGAAAAGTCTTAATGTCGAGCCTAAACAATTCTATCCAATTCCAAACCAAATTTTAGCACATGCAAAGGGCCAATCACCACGTTCAGAACTAGAGAAAGGAACCGTGATATACTAAACTTTAATAAACCAATAAATTATTTGGATGCATGTAGACATAGCTACTGTCCAGAGGGCTTTCAGTGTTTCCCCTACAATGTATTCACAGCGGCGCAGCGCCGCTGCTGGATTTTCAGCGCCACTGCAAAATCTTCACATGATCAGTAATATCACGACATTCACTTACACACTGTAAAGGAGAGAGAAAGAGATTGACGATGGCCAGAGAACTAAACAAAAATGTAGTCTGCTTACACTTTCACAATATCACAGGGCTGTGATATTAATCTTTTTTTCGCTTCCAAGGATTAAAAAAAAGAAGATTTAAGGTAAAACTATTATAAACTATGCTCGCGCATCGTCTAGCACAACTTCCTTCCCTTCACAGCGCGCGCTGTCATTTCTCCTCAAACATGCATTTAACGTCAGATTCAGCACAATCCGTGATTGTTGGCAAATGCACTCTCCACTTTGGCTAAATTGCAGAACGTGTTTGATTAAATGAAAAGCACAATAATCCGCGCAATAGACGCTGTTTCCAAGTTCAAGGCAGGCATGTGTGTGTGTGTACGCACGCTGCGAAACGGACCGAATTGCACATATGCTTCGTGTGCGCGACTAAACCATCAAATACACAACAAAATAGCCTATATGTCAAAATGACAGGCTTGGAGAGTATTCACTTAAACACAGTTTAGCTTAAATGGGCGTAAAAGGGAGAATGATTTTAGATCTGCGTCTTAAAGGGGCAGCATCTAATAAACTTGGTGACGATTGAGCCATAATGTGAATCAAAACAACAATATATTTGATTAATAAAAACTTAAGGTAAAAAAAAAAAACATCATGTAATAATATTTCCCAATATTAGGCTACTGTTTTTTCTGGTATTTTTGATTAAATAAATGCAGGCTTGATAAGCATGAGACTTTTTGCAAAAACATAAAATAGTATCCAAACACTATGGGGTTTTTTGTTGGGTTTTTTTACATATTGCCCCTTTCTTACATTTGAGCCCTTGCCCCTTAGGAACTTTCTGCACGTCCCTGCAGGTTATTGAAGTAAAATAGGCTATAAGATAGTCACCTTTTAAACTAATGAAAAGCTTAATTTGGATTTTAATGTTCAAAATGTCTATTTCTATCCACAAAACTTGCCAGAAGTCATGGTTTATTTTAATTTTTTATTTATTCCGGAGGTGCATGCCCCCGGACCCCCCCGACGAGCGGCTTGGTAACAACCTCCGGCACGTAACAGCACCGCTGCTAGAAAAAATTCTAGGGGAAACACTGGCTTTAAATTACATTTAAAAATAAAAAAAGTAATTAAGGAATATAAAAATCAGACAACACTGGGATGAACCAACAACACCACTCCATAATAAGCCATATAAAAGTTGTATATTAACACAAAGTTAAAGAGCAGTCACAATAGAGCACTCCATTCACTTCCATTTTCACACATACAAACACTAGAGACCGGAAGCAAAAGCACATGAGAGGAAGTTTCATCTTCCACTTTGCATTTAGATCGGGGAACTCTGACTTTAAAAGTTTGAAAAATTGAGAATTTAAAACTGACCTTTCGGTTTAATTAAAATTACAATAAGATCATTAAGATCAATGCATTTAGAAAAACTTTAAGTTTTTCTTTAAGCTTTAAGTAAGTACAGCATACAATTGCTCATATCTTAAATAGGGATATGAAGGGAACAGGGAGCAATTTCAGAAACAGCTAATGAGGAAGACCCATAGTTTACAGTCAAGTTGTAATGAAATGCCCTAATTTGCACAAAGGAAGACAAATATATCTTTGAAGTGCCATTGTCTTCACACTACAAACTTTCTCCACCAGGTGTCCTTACATGTAAAAGAATAAATACGACAGTTAGAAGTTTCACTTCTACAAGTCCGCCAAACATCCTGCCCCCACTTCCTCCAGTTAACTGTGCAGTTGAGACATTAAAGCTCACTATACTGACCCATTTGAGTCCCACTTCTCATAAATGCAATCTAAAAAAACTGCCAACAAATCTGTCACTCTGCCTGATGTAATTTCCCTGTTATCAGATGACATTTCAATGTAAATCACCATCACTGAGCTAATGATAATGATCCTTTCAGCAGACTCTCTATTTGGCTAAGTCATCTGTTTTCCCTTTGGGGTTTTCCACCTGTCTCACTGGTTGAGAGATGGGAAACTCCTTAGTGGATGTGGTCAATTAACTGCCATGGAAATGGAGGGAGAGCCACAAAGGGATTTGTCCTGTCCAAGTCTAATAAGCTGATTTCATATTCATTAAGCTGGGTTGATAGCTTCCAGAATAAAAACCCAGCATCTTTACAAAAGCGTTTTCTTTTTATTTTAGTATAGTAAGGCTGGTCTGGTGTCTGTGGGACATGTGAGATCTCATGGGTAGAGAGGTGAGATCTTTCTTATCTAAATAGAAAGGCTACAAAACACAAAATGTCACTTTAATCAGGGTGTCTACTGAATTATGGGAGTAACGGTTTCCCTTACCACAAAAAAAAGGTCCAAATATTAAAAAATGAGCACGGTCATGACATTTGGTCATACCACAAGAGTTTCTAATTCATGCCATGTTCCAACCTAAAATTATTACATAATCTTAGTAGGGCTGGCCGTTATGACGTTATACGTATATGGGATGTCACAAGTACCGGTACTTCGGAAACCAAGTCGGTACCACACACACACACACACACACACACACACACGTGTGGTATCGTGAAATCCCTAGTTACCATGGTATAAAATGCCTATTGTTAGATATTTTGCTATATCTTGTATATCATGTTACGTATACTAAATATATAACACTAGCCATTTCAGAGTCATGAAATGCTTAAGAATATAAAGAGTGGGATGTGCTTGATGTAAAAAAAAATTATAAGCGCTATATATCCTGAAAAGGTACTCGGTGCGGTGCTCAGAAGGTGATCACAAATTTTAAAAAGTGTCAAGCGCAATAAGCAGTGAAAATGTACACAATGCAGCGCATGCGCTGATTGACACACTACACCGCCAGCGCAACTGCTGCTCTGTCTCATCAATGTGAATCAAACAAAGAGAGAAAATAACTTACTGCTCTTGACTGAATAACTTTTTTTTTGCTTTAATAAGAATACATTTATATTTAATTCCTACAGTGAAGACTATGCAATAATTTATTTTTACATTTATCTACTAATTCTAACTACATGTTAAATAAACCTATTGTACCCGAAAAACTGGTTTAATTCATATTTTTGTTGTACTGTATTTGCCTATTGTTTGTAATGATCTTTTTTTCCTTATTTTTAATAACAGAAATGAGATAAAATAACAAAATAACTAATAAAATACAATATCAATATAATAAAATATTGTGAAATAAGAAATGGGTCATATCGCCCACCCCTAAATCTTAGCATATTACACATCTGTCAGCAGCAAGCACAACACACACAACTGAATAAGCAAGATGGATCCACCCAAATATAAGCAAAACAATTTATAATTAGTCACTACGTTCAAAATTTAAACCATTTATTTTCCAGTTTGCCCAGAGGTGTGGTTCTTGGGTTGGTTTACTAGTACTACTAGAAAAAAATAACCTCTAACACTAACAGTCAAAATTTCATAGAGACCGAGAGGAAGTCCAGACATTTGTAACAATGTCAGTCACAGCCACTTTCATACATAGAGACCAAAAGGCAAAATACCAGGTGTCTCTTCCACAAACTACTTTAAGCTAGCAACCCTCACCAAAGCCACAATACGGATGTGCGAACGCTCTGCCTGGGCAGACTGATGTGACATGCCTATTTTTACATGCCCAGAACAGTTGATGTATGATTATTGCTTCTCAGATATTAAAAATAAAATAATTAGGGCTCTCATGACTATGACATTTTGGTTGACGATGAATTGCGATACAAATATTTGTGATTAACAACTTAAGTGTTGTAAACATGCACATGCTTTAAGAGTTGCACAATTTTACATCAAATGGAGAATCACAACTATGAAGAAAAGTATATTTCAGTGATTTACAAAACCTGTACATTAGGCTACACAACTCACTAGATTCTGACCAAATGTTCTTTGATTTGGTCTACTTCAGTTCACTGTTCAACTGGATAAACCACCCCTTAGATTATTAGCTGAGATCTTCTAATAAATCTAGTCACCCATTATCAATCAGAGCTGCACCTTTAAGTACATACTCTGATAGCTCACACATTTTGTTTTTCATAATCAACAGAGACATGGTTATTTCCTCTTCTTTCCAACATGCAAAAAAGACTGCCTGTTATAAACATAAATCATGAATGAGCATAAAGCTCTTTAATGGCACACACAGGGGTTAACAGAAGAGCTGGAAAAAAAGATTGATCTTTTACTAATAGCTGCTCAGCAGTCAATGGGCTAAATTATAATATACAATAATGGACAGACGTTTTTTTATTGAAGATGAACGCCAATCCAATAAATGCAGTTAATGGATCATACAAGAGGCAAGGGGAATTCATTTCAGACACAGCCTTCAACGAGGGTGAATCACATGACTTCCTTGTTTAAGAGGTTGTAAAGGACACCAAATCATTGCCTTTTTGATAGATTACGTATTCGGTTTCAGAATCAAATTTAGCCATGTTCTTCTGATCAGTGCTTTGAACAGCTTGTGTAAACAAGCAAACATGTACATTCCCCTTTGGTAACATTGTTGAAGTGCAAGCTAAAGCGGACTTCACTGGCCTAAACCTGACCTGACTGTGGTTATGGTACAAAAAGCAAGTGAGATGGAATAAGATTTCTAGATGGAATAAATTGTAAACAACTGTATGTTCAACACTTTAATAGTGACAGAGTGGGAAATAATGAAACAAAGTACAAAAAAGCAGCTCAAGAGAAAATAAATAAATAAAAGGGGACATATCATGAACTTTTTCCATGTTTAAGTGTTAAAAATCACCTAATCGGGTCCCCGGTGCATCTACAAACCCAAAAAATGTGAAAAGGGACAACCCAGTAACTTTGTTTTGGTAAGCCTTTCTCTGAAAGCACGTGAAAAATTAGCTGCTCAAATTTCTCCCCTTCTGACGTAGGAAGGGGATCTTATTTTAATATTACCGCCCAATAATCTGCATGTTTCCACCCACGGTGCCGCTATTTTGTTTTTGCTAGAGACAACGGTGAACAATACCCATGTGTGTATTTGAAAACATTTGTGTAAACACAACAAAGAAATTTGAAAAGTTACTCACAAGACTTGACGTCTGACAGCCAGTTGTCTGTGTGCGTGTGCTTCAGATATAGCCTGACAAGCCAGACCGACATCAAGATGTTGGGTGAGGGAAGTCACCATTGGCAGGGCTCAATACGAGGGGCGGGATAAACGGTTGTCTTTCAAATTCCCTCTGCACGCAATAGGATAGCGCTACAACCAACCAGAGCAACGAAGAAAGTGAAGCGGAGCTAGTTGATAGATTAAACTTTCCCCGTATCCGGTCGGCAAAACTCTGAACACATTTTCCTTTCTTAAGAATGACTTCAGTGCCGTTCTTTGTTCTTTCCTCAAAGAAAAGCTTAACTCCAAGTCTTCCAGAGTCGCGCCCAAAGACCGCTGTTCGCCAGCTTCTTGGTTTACAAGTAGAAAGCGGAACTGCGGCAACTCTGCCGTCATTATGTTAAGCCCGCCCACCGACTCCCGCTAGGGTGCATCTAGATTTCTAGACTACTTCAGATAAGTGCGCTCAGAAAATAATCCATTAGAAGTTTGAACTAATATAGCTTTAAAACGCGTGGAAAAATACACTTTAATCATGAAAGAAGAACTATGCTATCCATGAGAGTAATTGCAATATAGATGATAATCAAAACTAAGCAGATGTCTTGTGTGATTTGGCGTTGAATCCAATTGAGGCAGGAACTGTGTAGAGAGGGGGCAGCTCATTTTCATTTAAAGGCACATGCAAGAAAATAGCCTGTTCTTGACTGTTGTCAGAAATGGGTATTTACAACATGGATTTATAAATAATCTGTGAGGTATTTAAAGCTGAAACTTCACAGACACATTCTGGGGACACCTTGGGCATTATAGGTCCCCTTTAAATGGTCATGAAACCACCTGTATCAGCAGCAGTCAGTTTTGAAAAATGCTATAAAAATGGGCGTGGTTTAGCGGCAGAGTGGAGGGGAGACTGACAGCACATCAACGGCTTTTGATTCAGACAATTTTATTTCGCTCTCATTAAAAGCATCAAAGCTTCCCACAAATGCATGCTGCAAATGACCATTAAGTTACACGCAACACAATAAAGACATTAGGGATGGGCATTTTTGTCAATTTCTCATTTCGATCATCGATAGGTCTCAAAAACGAGTACTCGAGTACTCGGGGGCGGGGCATGTGCAGGGGGCGGGGCATGTCCATCATTGAGATAATGAAAATACTGTTATGAAAATGGTTGTTGACAAATACAAACGTTACATGAAAACAGGTATATGAAAACATGAACATATAAAACAAAAAATAACTGCTAGATTATGATGCATAAATGTCTTTGAAAAAGAAACATTTTTATAAAATGACCGTCTCAAATAACCAAGTCAGTAATATCGAGCATTGCATTTGAGCTGAAACTGTGAAATAACACCACCCTGCAGAGCTTGCTAGCTGGTTAATAAACTCAACCAAACGCACCCTATATCAGATTAATATGATTAATCTGATAATCTGATAATAAGATTATTATGAACCTATTACGACATAAATCAACACAAAAGGACGTGAATGCGCACGTGAACTTCAGCGTGCTAGATTTTACAGGCTATGGTTTGAAATGGAACATTTTGAATGCGCTCTTCCCTTAACAACGCTGATACACGGACAACGAAAGCACACAGAAACAACATTTTATTAAAATCGTGTTGGTCGGTTAAATGGCCGTGTTTGTGTGAAGACTCAGGATCTATTGAAGAGAACGTAGGCACACAGAAACTCATATAAAAGCGGAAAAAACACTTGTTTTTGATCCATTAATGCATCTCTCACTTATTGTGTCCGATCTCACTGTTTGAAGCGCCAGTCAGAGGAAATGCCTATCAACGCGTGCTGTCATGAATTAAGCAACGAGTCGTCTCATAGGACAAAGACACGCAGTCTCATGAATAATAATGAGACACAGATGAGTCATCGCCGTACTATAGTACGAGCAGAGCCATAGAGAGAGAGAGTTGCGACAAAGGAAGTTCAAAACGCTTGATGGTCACGTGATTCATGTAGACCTCGAATAGTTCCAGGAAGTGCTTTGACGGGCAATTCAAATTGATAGTCACAGTGACAGAACTGCGATTTTTGGTAATTAATAGTCAATACAGGGCTCTACATAGCGACCATTTTGGGCGCATTTGCGCCTGAAAATTACTGCGTGGGACCGCGAAAAAATATTTAGGCGCACTGGTGCGAGTGACCCGATCGCTTCTCATGAATAGATGTATAATACAATCGGAATAAAAACTACAAAAACTGACTGAGCAACTGTTACGTTTCGTGCTGCAATCAACTGCTTTTCATGCAAAAAATGTGTGTGACGGAGATAATTTAAAAGGTGAAACCACGGTCTATGGGTGAAACGGGTGTGATGCGGCCACGCGCACTTACCAGACGCCTCGCGCTGATGTTTCTTTGCAGCCAAAATTAGGCTAACTAGAAAAACCACATTTGGATTATCATAAACAAGGTAGGAAATTAACAGGGGCTTGGGGCAAAAATGCCACCAAAAATGAATTAATAAAAAAATAATTTAAAAGCTCATGAGTTCTTGATTTAATCTTTATCAGCTGCAGTCCATAAAATTTATTGTGTTTAAAAATGACTAGATGCATATGAGTGAGTACATCATGAATCCATTTTCCAAACCGTGTTTTTATCTTACCCTGAATCACTACGGTACACATATAATAAGTGTTTAGACTATTCAATTCCAGTTCGGGTCGCAGCGATGCGGAGGAGCACAGTCCCTGCGTGACTCGCCATAGACATAAACAGAGAGAAGTAGATCCGGCTGCAGTGTTCTTCCGCGAGACGCGTGCAGTTCTGCTTATTAGCGCCAGAGCGCCTAAAGTTACGGACAACTATTGCTCCGAGTATTGGCATGATTGCAAATCTGATACTGATATTGTAAAAAAAAGTCCAATAGACAAGTTGATATTAAGTAATAACGTTTTTTTAGCCACAATAGCCTATTGTTTATTTAGTGAAAATCAAAACTACACCATTTGTGCATCTCCAAGCAATTTGATCGAATGAATCTGCGTTTGAACGACTGAATGAATCACTCCCACATAGACTTGACGCCCCCTACTGGCTGTTTTATTTTCATATTTATACTTTGCATGGACTTTTTATTTAAAATATAAATATTTTAACTAAGTTTAACTTGTACATAGCCTATTTCTAAATTCAAAAACTTATATTTAAAACATTTATACAACATTATTTACCCATGAGCTGCATGTAAATGTATCTAAACACCACTTCAGATAGAGCTTCTGTGCCACTTCTACTTTTGATGCTGATTTAATTTGATTGGTAACAGTCTGGTTGTGTCGTATTGCTCTAAATGAATTTATTGTTTAAATTAACATTTTAAAAACATCTTTTTCTATTTTAATTTAAGAAATTGACAAAAGATGATGCATACATTTAATAAGAGTAGAAAACATTGCTCTTATAATGGTAAAAATGCCCCTGGACATTAATTTAAAGGGACAAAGATCATCCTGTAATGGGAAAGTTATAATTGGAATACGTGTTATTGATCAGAAAATGCTCCTAAATTTTTGACTGTGCTCCTAATTTTTTTTAATTAGGAGCACAAGTGCTCCTCAAGAAAAATGTTAGCGTAGAGCCCTGCAATAAATGCATTGATTTTTAATAATTGTATTACACATTGACATGTGTATGTAACATGAGTATGTAGTTACAGCGATGTTGTTTTTAAAATATATATTTTTTTAATGATGAATAATCTACACAAGCAGGCTTTAATGTACAAGTTATTTTGATTAAGATGTGCTGATCATTTAAAATCTTACTGATTAAACGTCTTACCTTTTAAAAGTGCATCACAAACGGTCTGTTCTACTGTAAGTCTATGGCGCGGTTGCTAATTCCGGGAACTATTGAGTCTCCACGAGCCGCCATTGCTGTAAAAAAAACCGTTCCATTGGAGTCTATGGAGTTGTCGCAACTCGCTCTCTCTCTGGCTCTGAGTACGAGAAAACGTCACATCCGATGACGTTGACATGAAGACAAATTTAAACCAGGAAGTTGAAAATAGAGCAAACAGGTTTCAAATTAACCAGTTTTCTCCCACATTCAAAACTAAGAGATGGTCACATTGTCTTCCATGATGTTCAACACACATACTTCTGTTAAAATCTTAATTTGAACATCATTGTTACATAATTGCAAGATATGATAACTTAAAGTCCCTGTAAAGGCAATTCTGAGATTTGTTTCTAAACACATTATAAATGTTAGAAATGTATTGCTGAAACACATTACAAAGACTGAACCATGTAGTACTGAATTCAGAAGTTAGACCGCTAAACAGTTTTTCACCGTTGCTGTGTTCAGGATTTTCTGGGCGGGGCTAAAACGGTGGCTCGATGACACACTGGAGCCACCGAGCCTGGCTCCTCCCCTAACACGATCACAACTAAGCACATTCGCGAGTTACTGTCAGTACTGTTAGTTACTATAGTCAACAACTTACAAAACAAAAACGATGATCAAGAAGAGGTGGATTAATTTTGTGAACAGCTGCCTTGATGGAGAGCTGAGGATCACCACTGACACCTGCCTCTAAAGTGACTTTACACCGGATAGTTCTACAAACTTTCACCGGAGACAACTGGGATTCAATGATAATCCGCTGCAGAAAAGGGCCGAACCGACTATCCCCCGCCCAGGCCTTCATCCTCCCGTCCCGCCGACATCTGGTGCGCCGTGATCATAGACGGCCGTGATCAGTACATGAGTGTTGTCTCGTGTGCTACTGCAGCTTTCCCGCGAGTGGGCGTGGTTTCGGCGCCGACAGCGGACACGCCGACAGCGGACACGCCCCCAGCGTTTGAGAGCAGAGTATGCTGCTCATTTTTTCAAGTTTTTGATAAGCTATTTTATGTACTTGCCGGATTTTTTTATGATTCAAATTTGGCTGGGTGGTTAGTAACACATTTATCTGTGGTGTGAGGAACTCAGAACACATGTTTAGTTTTGACTTTACAGGGACTTTAAGGTCACTAGCATTTATTTTTGAACCATTTACAATAAACTCCTTGATCAATTTTAGAAGTAAGATTCAGGGCATGTTGATGCAACTTTCTCAGAGGGCATGGCCTAGACAAAAGATAGAACCAAGTTAGGTTAAACACATAACTGGCCTCATCATAAGACCACACTAAAAATAAACTTGAATCATGACATTAGAACAGTAGGAAATTTGAAACAAAACAGGCTGTCATGTAAAAATGTAGGGATGTCCTCAACTAAAGATTTTACTAGTCGACTGTTAGTCATTCATTTAAGCCACAAGTTGCCATGCGTTTAGACATGACACGTGAAAGGACCCTAAAGTAAACCATAATAAAGAGCATTTAAAATATAAATTAACCACTTAACTACGGCTGGGCGATACGGCCCAAAATAACTATCACAATATAATTTTCCATATCAGTTGATATCGATAATTATCACAATAAATGTTAAATCTTTATTTCTTTAAAGTTTAAAGGCATATTTTTGCTCCTGAGTGAAAGATTTAGAAAACAGACAGTTAACTGTGGTTTTAAACTATCCTTTATTGTCAAAACATGACAAACACTTCCAAAACAGGTGAACAATTTATCAAAACTGAGGTAGATGTATTTATTACTAATAACATCAATATTAATAGATTAGAATATTAATATAAATAGAATATAAATAGAATATATAAATATATAACATCTAGAACAGTAATGATATAACATTTGCCTCTGCTGACTGTAAATGCAAAGTTAAAGTGCTTTAAAGATAATGTTGGTCAATAAACAATAAATAATTGTTAAAAATAATTAAAAAATAAAAATTAAAAAAAATTAAAAAAAAGGTCAGCATGCCAAACCTTTAACCAATGACATTGACAATATAAATAAAATAAATAAAAGAAAAATCTTAACTGTGGTCAGCCTTTTTTTACTTAACACTCTCTCTCTATATATATATATATATATATATATATATATATATTAATAATATAATTATATATATATATATATATATATATATATATATATATATATATTAATAATATAATTATATATACTTAAATAACTAAAATAATTGTGTAAGTAGTAAAACAATCGCAAACAGGCAAAAAATGCGTTTTAAGTTTAGAAACATTTCGAGTCCCCCCTCTCTTGCCTTACAGTGGATTGGTCCACCGTGCACCTCACCGACACACACCGACACACACACACCGACACACAACACAACACACACACACACACACACAAACACAAACACACACACACACACACACACACACACACACACACACACACACACACACACACACACACACACACACACACACACACACACACACACACACACACACACACACACACACACACACACACACACACACACACACACACACACACACACACACACACACACACACACACACACACACACACACACACACACACACACACACACACACACACACACACACACACACACACACACACACACACACACACACACACACACACACACACGGTGGGCTGGGAGAGAGTACAACGTTCAGTATTTGTGGAACTCCAGTAAGGGCTGTCAAGTCTATTTTATTCACTTTAAACATCGGATGTTTTATTCCAATGTTTTAGTGATTATAGTTTGGTAACGTTAGCTTGTTGTAAGTCCCCCACTACAACTAACAAGGCGATAAGCCTATGTGTGAACTGATATTAGGCTAATGTAGATTTACCACTGTGTTGGGCTCAATGCTATATGGAAGAACTTCGAAGAAGCAAGATAATTGAATAATTATATTACCATGTGGTGAACCTATGATAAGCAGTGCACGTCGCTCTGTTTTATGTCGGATTACAAATAGCTTGAATATCTCCAAACCACTCAAGTTGAGTGACCTTTCTTGTCAACGATATCGGTGTCCTCCGAGCTGGTCATGAGCGTTGAATTTTCTTCACTATCGCTCATTTTTCTTGCTTCACTCCACTCTAATCCCACAAGCCTGTCAGCCACTGTGACTGTCAATAACACCGCGTGCGGCACCCAGAAGCCCGGTCTGCAAAACGCATGTGCAGCATTACGAATAACGCGTAAGCATTACATCAAGCATTTATCAAACTGTTGTTATCGTTTTATCGAGGAAAATTTCGCCCATCCCTACACTTAACACATACAAATAACAGCCATATCTTTGAAGAAAAAGTTACAAAAATGTTTTTACAAATGTAGGACATAAATATAAATATATAAATGACAAACAAATTAATAAATAAATATAGGCTACAGCAAACTGAAACACTTAAAACAGAAATATCAGTACAAACATAATCAGGCTAACGGACAAGTAGGCTTAAAACTGAATGAAAACTCAGAGGTCCAAACACAAACAAAATAAATATACATTAAATAAATTAATTGCAGCAAACTGAAATCACATCGATAATATGGACAATTAGTGGTAGTGCAACAGATCACAACTCACAGATCAGATTAAAGTTTGAAATATTTTTCTTAATTTCAGCAAAAAGTTCAAACATTATTAAAAACTAGGGGTGTACAATACACTCATGTCACTATACAATATGGCAGGGGTTTTCAAACTGGGTCTGGGGACACCCAGGGGTCCTCCGGGAGGTTCTAAGGTTCTAACGTCCGGCTGTTTTTAGTGATTGAAATACTGCAGCAGGTGCTGTATATGGATCATAAGTGCACACAATGTGCATCTTGTTCACATATTTTTGTTTTACCAGACTCTCGTACATTTCAATTTTACAGAGCGTCTGGCCACTCTCCATTGACAAACATTCACTTCCTTGAAGGCAGGTACTCTGTTGAAGTTTAAAACTATTGGGTTTGTCCAGAGCCACTCTGGATCTGCCATAACCGATCGCTAACGTTTGGTCATGACGCATGTCATGCGTTCGTGTTAGCCAACTCCTTTACCACTAACGGAGCAAGCTGGAAAAATCTAACTTTTCCCGAACCCCGTGGGGAGGAGGGCCACAACATCATGGCCACCAACAAAACTCAGCAAAGATTGTTCTTGCTCCGGATATTTAACTTCTGGATATTCGGCAAAGTTGCCACAACGTACCGAATGGCTTCGCTCGCATCCTTCTCTGCCGCCATTACTGAACTACAACTCAAACTAGCGCACGATATCAACGTCATCGTTCTCAGCCACTCCCTCTGTTCGCTGAGTGGACCAGTTAAAATTTGGCCAGAGAAAACCAGCGAATATACCACAAACCCAGACGATGTACTGAAGGAAAAAATTGAGCGGAAGTACGTAGGTGGGCGGAGCCAGGCTAGCAGTTATGTGGAATACATCCTCATGCTGGTATTTTTCTTGATGAGGAAGAGCCTGGAATTAATTTACTATGGCAGAAAACAGCCTTTTCTCTTTCGCTGTGAAAACACTGATACACCTTGTGATCTCTGTGGCAATCGCCCTCGACGCCGTGAGTGGGGCTGAAACTCAGCGACAGTCACGTGACAGAAAACTATGAATTAGGTAGGTGATACTCAGATGTACCTCAGATATATTACTGATCCCACAGACAGGAAAAATGAAAGCCACAAACAAGAACCGACACCATGAGGCGTTTAATCCTCAACTTAATCAGCAAAATATATCAGAGGTTGCACCCTAGCAGGGTTTTTCCTGGGTCAAAAATGGTTCTGTGGTAGTTCACACACACACACCCTACCCACGTGATCTCCAAGCGCAATACTGACAATACATTTAAAAAATGCTAGTACTTTTGATCATCTTATTTTGATATCTCATATTATGTATGATCTCTTACATCGATGTTGGTTTCTTTTGTTCCTCATTTTTTACACTATTTACAGATAATTGTTTTGGTATATAATCATATCATCAGCTAGCTAATAACAACTTTGTTCTGGTTTCACCTCACTCCAGTCTAAATGATTGTAGGCTATTTATTTTACTACACATTGTCAACAGAAAGAAGCTGAAATGCTGTTGATAATTAAAAAATAATTCTTACTATCCACTCTTGCTAAATTGGGTAAGCACACTTGTGTTCTCATTTCAGATGCGTTCTGAGTACATTAATAAACTGATTTGTTAGTTCAGTGTTGGACAGATCAGTTGTTCTAACCCAGTGTTTTCCTTTTTTCAGTCATGGCACCCTTGTTTGCATCCTTTATGCTAGGGGTGTAACAGTACAGATTGCTCATGGTTCGGTTTGTATCACGGTTTCGGTATGGTTCAGTATTTGCTATGTTCAGGGAAAAAAGGACTACTGTCAAATAAAAATAAAGAAAATAATAAGAACAAATAATTTAAATACAAGCAGCAGCACAAATAAATACTATTGAGCAAAGATACTAATAAAATAAACTATGCTTTTCAGGTATGTCTAACATTAGTTTTCAGGTACAGAAATTGATCAAATGTAAAATAACATTGCATATTTGAGTGTATAAATTAAAGATTAATCCTATTAAACTTACAAAAGCATTTCAATCAAGAGCAGTGAGTGATGTCCTTGTCTTTTGTTGTTTGACATTAAACAGACAGCAGTAAAGGCTACTGCCCCTTTAAGACCTAATGCTCGGATATGCGTCGTCTTTCTGACTGTATAAAGTTTACTTAAGGCATAAACAGACTATGTCTGCTAGAATACTCATCAAGATGGACATGTTGACATACTTTTTGTGTGAGTTTGTCCGTTCAAGAGCTAGCCTTGAAAGAGAACTCAATATTTGCGCGCTGAGACGTGTGCGCGCTTTCGGGTGAGTGCACAGAGACATTTTCTCACAGCGCACGCGACTTCTCATTCGCGTCTTCTGGCACTGAGTCTGCACCCGGGTGATGACGGCGAAAATGACTGGTCATATTCGAACATACGGCAGCACTCGCATGCATTGAACAAAGTTTACAAAGAGAGAATTATTTGAAGGACTTTTACACGGCACCCCTGCTCTTGTCAGACGGCACCCCGGTTGGGAAACACTGTTTTAACCAGACTTTAAAATGATTCGGTTCAACAGAGTCATTAGGTCACGAATCGGACAGCGTTGTGTGCGAATACCATCGTGGAAGATGTCAACACACAGAAAACACTTAATAACTGAATATAATTTGTTTTAAAGACCGAATCCATGTTGCACGTGCCGCATTCGGACAATTTTTTCCTTGAATTCCCGCTGGGTGTGAACTGCGCTCAAAAAACATCGACTCTTCTCTGACCAGCTGACATAAACCATAGTTCAATAAACGGGAAAACATTATATTCAGTTATAAAGTGTATTCTGTATTGACAAATCTTTTGCAATGTTCTAACAGACGGGATTCGCACACAACGCGTCTGCTAATGTCCGATTCGCGAAACAATGACTCCTTTGAATCAAATCATTGTAGCGACTGGTTAGAACAACTGATCCGTCCAACACTGAATGAAAGAATCAGTTTATTCATTTAGCCTACTCAGAACACATCTGAGATGAGAACACAAGTGTGCTTACCCAATTTAGCAAGAGTGGATAGTAACAATTAGTTTAATCATCCACAGTCATTCAGCTTATTTATGTTGACAATGTGTAGTGAAATATAATTTAGTGTTGACTGGAGTGAGGTGAGACCAGAACAAAGTTGTTAGCTAGCTGGTAATTTTACAAAATTGTATATGGTAGAAAATTAGGCTATTTGTTAATTTTTTAATGCTACTTTTTAATATTGATATGATTATACCAAAACAATTATCAGTAAATAGTGTAAAAAAATGAGGATCAAAAGAAACAAACATCAAGGTAGAGATCATACATAATATCAGATGTCAAAATAAGATAAGCAAAAATTACAAATGATTTCTTTGCATTTATTTTAAATTTATTGTCAGTATAGCGCTCACAGATCACGTGGGTAGAGTACTTTTTTTACTGTGTGTGTGGATGACCATGTCTGTCAGACACCACCGAAGACCATTTTTGACCCAGGAAAAACCCTGCAACACTATCATCACTTACATGTATGTTATTGAACTAATGACATTGTAATCGGCTAAAACGCATGCGCTGGTTACTTTCTTCCAGAACAAGTGCGCACCCGAGTGTTGTTTGCACATTCACGTGAATCATGGCACAGCTCCGAGAGCAACCGAACTCCGGTTGTGTGTTCTCGGGTTCGGTACCTCAGTGCACACCAAGCTCTGTAGGTAAGCTTTCACATTAGCAATTTTTCATGCTAACCGTGCCCCATTCCGAACTAAAATGCCAGAGTAAAAACGCCCTGAGACAACAGAAGAATAACACATCGTCTCACGCGCACGCTGTAGACTTGTGGCATTTATCAGCTAACTTGGGGCGATGTCACATTACAGTCATATGTTTCAGCATGTTACAATAAATATATGGCTTGAGTTGATATAGCCTATTCCTTAATGAATTAAACAGTTTGTTATCCTACAGATTGAGAGCGTGAATGGTCTCTCTCCCTCTCTATGTTTATGTGTGTAGCCTTTACACGCGTGCATGCGGGGGAGGAGTTGCGATTTTCGAAAATCGAATAATTCCCAGCGATCTCCGAATATAATTTTTGCTTGAAATGCCCATCCCTAATTCAAATCCATCAAAAAAAAATCATTAAATGTGTTCAAAACAGAACTAGGGAATTCTCATGCCTCTCCATAGAGACCTCTAGTGATTACACACATGGTTGCATGATTTCTTAAATAATTCCAAAAGAGGGCGCTAATTTTCAATGGCAAAAATAGACCATAATTATTGCATAAAAAATACAATAAAATCATCTCAAAATACAAAATTAAAAAGAAAAAAATATTATTGAAGAAAAATAAATTGCATTGGTTTTACTGGGGTGGAGGAAGTTCAATTTTTAGGTGTCAACCAATGCAACCCCTAAACGAAGAGCACCAGAGGGTTAATAGGATTTTGCATTTTGAACAGAACTGCAGCTGGCTTTGATCGCAGACTTTATAGAAACTTCACAAGTTTATACCTGCACATTCATGAATTAAACATCACAGTGAAGCTTAAAAGGCATGAGTCCTCAAAGCTAAATATTCTTTGGCTTGAAATCAAGACAGTTCTTTTCTTCCTCATGCATCAAATTACACAAAATGATGTCACCTGTGGATCAAGCTGAACTTTTACATTCAGGAAATGTTCACACAGTTTCTCTTAGTAGGATTTAAACTGTGATTAAATGATATATAGAAAGGGATGGGGATGTAACGATTCGCTCGGAGCCGGTTGAAAATCGATACAAATGTGTAACGATTCAAGTCGGTTGAGATGTTGCGACGAATCATGATACACATTTTAAACAGCAGGGACGCTGAAACCATATACTGTGACCTCGCTTTACAGGCACGATAGCAACAAACAAGTTGTAGCTAGCGTTAGGGACTGTGCATGCACACTGGCATGAAGAACAGTGAAATCAGTGAATGTTTTCAGGTCATTCATGTGGAAGTTGAGCGCGAGCGCACCTGTGTGCACGCACCGTCAAACGGAAGCATGATGACGGCAAGCGCATAGTTTACGTTGACTCATTCAAGTCGGAGGTGTGGCGGCATTTTGACTTTCCAAAGACTAATAATCACCACAGTGAGAGGCTCCAGCCCAGTCACCTACGTCTGCATGTAAAAACAGGGCTCAACATTAACTCTTGTCCGGGACAAGTGGATTTTTTGAAGGGGCAAGTGAAAAACTATTTTACTTGCCCGACGGACAATTATCCAGAGTAAAACGTCAAAACAAAAAATAACTAGGGAATCACCAAAGTGCAATAATGATTCTGCATTCAGTTAGTGTAAGTGGCGATCGATAGTGGATAATAAAAAACGAACTGACGTTAACAAGGTTGTGCTGTTGAGGCTCGCGCAGCCTCTCAAGGAGAAAATCGAAAACAAATGAGCGCCGCTCACAAAGAATCTCAGTTAACACACACGGTTAAAATTGTGCAGTTTTTATATTTATAACATATGATACAGTTAAGCAACATTACACTAACAAGAGTGTTGTTTTCCTGAATACCATCACGACTGAAAATGACACTGATTTCATACGCCAGTTCCATAAACAATTAATTAACATTAAGTCACTTACATTTTAGAAGGAATATGGACTGTTTTGTTCTATTTCAGCAGCGAAAATAGTTCCAAACAAATATCACAGCAGAACCGTGACGCAACTCACAGCAACAGTGTGTGTTAGTGAATGATTCAGCGTTTTAATGAATCGGTTGAATCAAAGATTCAATGGCCTATTCGTAAACGACCGCCAAATTCTTGAATGATTCAACCGTTTCACTGAATCGACTCAATGACTCGCTCATTAACACGGTCACATGCTGCCACCTACTGGTGGTTTAGTTTAATCTTTCCAACATTTCTTATTTATTCAAAAATATTTAAAATAATCTCATAACATTATTTAATGCAATTGTAATTTTTCCAGTGTAAATGATTTAATTTGATTGGTAACAGCCTATAGTGTCTTATTCTAATTTAATGTATAGATCAAATTTAAGAATATAAAAGGAAAGCTGAAGCATATCCTATATTTAATAAGATTATGGAAAAATGCCCTTTATAAAAAGGTACAAATATGACAAATATGCATATATAAATATGTCAAAGCTGATTAAACACTGGTGAGAATATTGCTTCACAATAGATTATATTTACAAAAAAAATCTGGACAAGCAAATGTTTTACTTGGACAAGTGAATGACAGATTTACTTGTCCGAAGGACAAGCGTGTGAACAGGCTTAATGTCGAGCCCTGAAAAAGATAATAGGCCAAACCACACTGATGGCGGATTTGCAGCCCCACTCACAGCGTCGAGGGCGATTGCCACAGAGATCACAAGGTGTATCAGTGTTTTCACAGCGAAAGATACAAGGATGTTTTCTGCCATAGTAAATGCATTCCAGGCCCTTCCTCATCAAGAAAAATACCAGCATGAGGATGTATTCCACATACTGAAGGAGAACTCTATGCTGTTGCAGAACCAGTTGTTGAATTTATTTTACCATCTCTTTCTCTTAATGTGTACATGGATTTTCAATAATTTGTTGATTATTATGGCATATTTATCTAAATGTGTTCTGTTTTTCTAACTCTTGCAAGTGTAATGATACAAATTATAATTAAAATCTTGCCTTTATAACAATGTGAAACCCCAGTCACTGTTGTACTTGAATTTTACCATGTCTTTTTATTCCTCCTATTCATCAGTGCAGAATGGGAGGGTGAAACAACCTTCTCCCAAGTAAACACCATTTGAAGATCTCCTTGAAGGGGCTTTGAGGATTTGTTTTAAAATTTCAATTGATTTATTATTTGACATAAAATATTTATTTAAATTTTACAAATAAATATGCAAAATTTAGAGAAGAAATAAAAGGACACTTTCATTTTATAATTTGTCTTAAATTCCATTTTGTTAAAAAGAAAAAACGCGTGAGAAAATCGCATTGTGAAATTTGTATCGTGAATCGTATCGGATCATGAGTTGAGTGAATTGTTACATCCAGTCGATCAACAAACATTCCCATCACAATCGCTGGAGCGGTCTTGCTCGTGCGAGTTTATCAGTGACTTAGTTATCTATTAGGATCTCTTAGGAATCTATTATTTACATTGTGTTTGCACTGTTAGTTATGATGAAAGCATTCGTTAGTGTGCAGAAATCGAGTTGCAATGACGAGATCGGTGCATTCATGCGCTCAACATGTCTGTGATCGGCTACAATGCTCATCACTGCTCTGTCATTAATATGAATCAAACAAAAGGAAAAAAATAACACCGCTCGACTAAATAACTTAGCTTAAATAAGAATAAACTTTTATTTATTTCATACAGCGAAGACTATGCAAGATTTGATTTTATACATTTGATCATTACATTTCAGTACTAATTCTAACTACAACCTATTGTACCTGAAAAACTTAATTTCTTTAATACTTATTTTTGTTATATTGTATTTGTCATACTGTTTGTAATTTGCTTTTTCTTATTTTTAATAACAGACATTAGAGAAAATACAAAATAACTATATTGTGATACATATGGTTATTGTGAAATAAAATGTCTTGTATCATAAAAATAAGAATTTGGTCATATCGCCCAACCTTAAGGTCAGCTATAACTAAATTTTCCCCAAACATACAAATCAAAGGTAACTTGATGCACAAACACTAAATCACAATGAAGGGTGAATATCTGTGTTCATAACTCTGATCATAAATGGACTCTCCAAACTGCTATCAGTCGTTATATCTCATGCTTCACAGTCCCCCCCACTCTTTTTCTGCCTCCCACAAGTATGCAATGGTCTTTTGCTAAAAATAGTCAGGCCGTGTGTGGTGATGAATGTGGGGCTGAGCCAGATCAGTCACCGGAGAGCACAGAGATCATCCAGCACGATGACAGAAAGCCAGCCAGGGTGCTGACATCATCAGTGGCGCTGGAAGATCAACAGGGCTTTCCTTCAACAGATAATCACCCCATCCCACCAAGCTGAAGCAAAAAGTAAATGCTGGATCTTACAGTAGTGCCCTTCATGAAGAAGACTTGTTTCTATCTTTCTCTGTGATTGTGATGACAGCAACATTTTGGGGAGCATCAAAAAAACACTGTCAATTTCACTGTAATAATCAATGTCTCTAAAAAAAAAAACCTCAACCAAAAAAACGTTTTAGAGGTGAATGAACACCTCCGCATTTCTACTCTGCTAGACAGCGAGTGGGAAGAGGCTAACCACAGAAGTGGATTGTTTTGACCTTTGAGACATACATTTTTGCCCCAAGTCTTGTTGACTGTCTTTTAACTCAAAAACTGATGGATCCAAGTAGGATCACACCGATCAATCGTAATTGATTTCGATTTTGGCTTCCAACAATTATGAAAACAAGATAATCAAGGTAAAGCAATTATTGTGCACCTTTCATTCACAGCGGTGCACTTTCGTTCCTCCCTAAATGTCCAAACATAACATCCAAATCAGCCAAATAAGCGAGTGTTATAAAATGCAGTCTAATGCTGCTAAACTGCAGGATGTGTTTGATATCAAACAGTGTTATTAAAAGCACATTAAGCCACAAAAGAGACACTGTGTGCACGGAGCCGAACACGGATAAGCAAATGGGCTTCGGATACGCTCCTAAACGACGATTACACACAAAAACGTCAAAATGCCTGTATGGAGAGTATTCGCATGAAAACAGTGGGTTGTCTTAAGCAAAAGTACACAGAAAACGCTTGCGTAACAGTATATTGGATCCAAATCACTGACTGATCTTGACTGAATAACTTATGTAGCTTTAATAAGGATTAAAGTAGATTTACAGTAAGACTATGTAGTGTCATTTTACATTTGATTATTTGTTGTAGTTACTTATTACTTATCTGAAAACCACTGTTAATCCATTTCCCTCAAATACCATTTATTTAATTTGTTTCTTAGTTTGTTGTATTTATTTGTATAGTTTGTTCGTAATTAGTTTCTTTGTTCTTATTGTATTGCTGACTGTTTACTTGTCTTATGGAATTATTTTTAGGACCTTTTTCTTACATTAGTTATCCTATCAGTTTTTGCTAAAGTATTGATAATTGTGAAAGTTCACTGATATTTAAAATTACTCATATCGTGAAATAAGACTACCGATAATCATGTTAAATAATCATGATTTGAATATTGCCCAATCAAAATCATGATTATGATTTTTGCCATAATAGAGCAGACATAAGTCTAAGTGCAAATAGAATACAATGCAATGTCTTTAATGAGAAAATGCTTCCCTGCCATTGACGAGGCTTTCCATGTTTTCACTGTTATACAGTAGGGGGTGCTATTACACATCTCCTGAACAAGTACAGAATCTCTTGATCAAAACAGGCGAAGAAGAAGCAGAAACAAGCGATCTCATATGAGCAGATGCATATGTAAATAAAATAACGTGATCAACAACATTGAACAGCATATCAATCAAAAACAGCTGTTATTGAATGAAATGTCGACCCAGGACTGTGAAGCTCGGGGGGTGTTGATGACTCGATCTGTTACTCCATCTGTGTTTTCATCGTTCTGAATCCCATCTGTATGCAAGTTAGTCTTTGTTAAAAACGTGATATCCTCAGCTTTTTTTTCCTCAAAATGTTGCTTTTTTTCATGAAACATACCCACTTTCAAGTGTTGATCAAAAAGAATGTATGAAGTAGGGGTGGGAATCTTAAGGCACTTAACGATTCAATCCGATTCCGATTCCGATTCTGGGAGTAACGATCTGATTCCCAAAACGATTCTTAACATACATTTTTGGCAACTAATTATCCTGCTGTGCAAATACATGAACTTTACATTTTAACCAAAATTTAAGCTAATATGTGTTTTGTTTATAGTTAGAATATCTGTTTGACAGTATTGCCATATTAAAAAAGATTATGAAGATTTCTTTCATTACTTTTATTTTATTAATAAAGTTATATTCAAGATTAGCAAGCTCTAATGAAACATAGTAAGCCATACAATTGCAAAGAACAATCATTAAGAATAAACAGTTCTCAATTTACAACTAAGTGTGACAATTTTTCAGTTTCTTTAGAACATTTTAACAAAAAATGTCTTTAAAGCAAAAAGTTTACTTTGGTTAGAGCCACAAAAAAATCTTTAAAACATATGCTAATGCAGAAGAAAAACAACTTTAGTGCTCGCTGAGAAGCGAAATTCAGTGTGTGCGCATAACATTTCACATGAGAGAACTTGCCGAGCTACAACAGTCATGTTAGAGACATTTAACGAATCACTCACCAAAACGAAGTCTTTGTTCAGAATTTTCCATTCGTTTGAAACATTGTGCAGTAGTTTGGCAATATTCGATAAGTCATTCCAAAAAGTATGCCACGGATGTTGGTAGGTTTATGCCCCGGGTACCGCATCGGAGACATAGGAGTGTTATTAACCATTAATGGCAAGGAAAGCGCCTTAGAGCCTACTTGAGCACCACTTCATTATTTTGGCTTTGGCTCAGAATTTCGTTTGTTGGAAATATGAACTTAATTTAGAAATGCTTTTGAAATTAAAAACTTTGCAAAATAAATGTTTGAAATGGGGAGGCAGCTGCAGCGATTGCAGACAGAGCGACCAGAGAAACGGAGGAGCGAATGCTGTAAGGCGTTTGTGCAAAACTGCAGAAAAACTGCATAAAACTTGCGGGTGTTGAACCCTCTCACCGCCTGAGCAGGTCGTAGTTTGTCCATTTTATCTTAAACAAAGCCAATTCACCAGCATACGAACGTTCGCCTATCAACAGGTTTTTCTGTTTGGCCGGTGACCGACCGCGCGCGCACAGTGGTGAAGTGGCCATTTGAATTGAACACAGAATCGATTCGGAATTGAGAAAATCGATTCTGAATCGTTGGATAACGAATCGCGATGCATCGACCTTTTCTCCCACCCCTAGTATGAAGCTAGAATAAAACAGAGGCTGTGTTCTTTCTTTTGATATATTGCATGTTCAGATATTCACACAAGATATTCTGTGGGCCATGAAACTTGACCAAAATGCTGGCGGCAAATTTCATGTTTACGTTCACCTAAGACATAACCGACTATGTTTACGATGATACGCTACAAGACTGGCATTGACATCATTTTGTGTGAATATTCATGCACTGTGAGACGCGTAGGCACGTGTTTATATCTGTGGCATATCTGCGTCATATACACAGATGCAACTATATCTGTGACAGGCTCATATCGGCCGATAAAATTGGCAGACCGATAAATCGGTCAGGCTCTAGATACAAGTATATTTTATAATGATGTGAGGTTATGATGGGCCGAAATGTATTGTACATTACGTAGTTACTACTACAACTTATGTATTTGATGTTGATTCTATAATAATTAACAGCCATAACTGTTCAAAAAACAATTTATGTTTATTTAAATGTATATATACATATATTTGTAGATTTACCTTATATTAATAGGACAGTATATAGGAAATGGGAGTAGCAGCAATGGGAGGAAAAAGTGGAAAGCACCAAGCCGGCCTCAAACTCAGGTGCATCATATTTCAGAGCACTGACCACAAAGCCATGGCGACCTGGTGACAATTTTACCACATGCCCAAACATATGTACCCTAATGATACCTGATGAGTTTAAGTATGCAAGTAGTTAGTTACTAAGGCGTTTGTTTAAAACGTATGGGACTAAATAACTGAATCTGAGTCACCCAAATACAGTCCAGCGCTACACACCACAAAAAAAAAAATTCACCTGCCAACTCTATCAACATGCTACTGAGAGAACTGACACACCCATTCCAATCACCTGACCAAAACAAGATTCACCTTCCCGTTTTGCGTAACTAGGAGTGGATTTGCGTCAGTCTAAATGAAATAAATACTCCTCCTGATGGAGGTGGAACATCTTATGTCATGCTCTGCCCTCTCCTCCAAGCCATTCTGCCCAATACAGTCGTTAATATCAAAGGCCAGCTGGAACAGGAACCTGCCACCTGGTTCTTAATAAAACAGATGGCTTTCCAATTCCCATTGTACTCATAAAATGAATGATTAACTCACTCCCAAATCACGGTGCACCCTGGAAGAACACCTGTATAAAGCTGACTTTTACTTTTAAATCGATCAAACATAACTCACAAAGACAAATACAAATTAAGACAATGGTTTTATGAATGAGAGAGTGAACAGTTAGTCTTTTAAATAGCTAAAGAAAGATGCTGAGGTGTGTTTTACAACAAAAAATAGCCACATCTTAAACATGTTCATAGGGTTGAACAGCAGATTTATAAACGTCTCAATCTTACCTTTAAAGCATACTTTTCCCCACTCCTCTTGTGAAAGATCTCCAGAACCCTGCCATTGATGCCCAATCCTAGGACCTGACTAGTGACCTTGTAGTCGTCGATTATGGCATTTTTCTTGATCTGAAGTGAGCCTTTACCCAACATAAATTGGGCTGGATTCTGTTGTTGTTGCTGCTGCTGCTGCTGTTGCTGGTTTGGAAACTTCGGCGGACTGTTGGCGTTAGTCAACATCTCCCACCTCTTTTCTTCCTTTACTTAAACAACTAGCTACTTCTCCCGAACTTCAGTCCTTCTTTGGCAACACCCAAGGCGAAGATTTGCCTCCGAGAGCTCGACTCCAGGAACATAAAATATGTTTAAAAGCGATAAAACTGAGACACAAACCCTCTGACGCGCCGTTATTTCGGTTTCTTGGTGACTAGCTAAGCTAGCTAATATCCATGTCGAGGGTCAACCCACCAATTCAGGGCTGAGGGAGTTAAAAAGGCGACTTACATAAACTCACTTCAAGGTTAAACGGCGTCGAAATGTCACAGCCTATTTTAAAAAGCAGCCGAGCGAATTAAAAACACAAATGTTGAGTTAAAAAGTCGGGAAATAACATGCGTTCTAACACTAGTCCTCAGCAAGAAGCGCACTGGCCTTTCGCGACTTTCGGCCAGCGTCTTACAGCTCTGACGTCATGGCGGAGTTCGGAATGCCTGAGCTCTTAAAGGAGCCACCACCTTCTGAAACTGCAAATACAGTGAATTTTGAATTTTAAACTATTGACTATATATATATATGCTCTATACTGCAGCACTGCAGCAAAAAAGTGTTTCCTTTAGACATCATTCGAATGAAGTTTGTTATGAACAAATGTTAAAAGGACATAAATAACATAAGCATACAAAAAAACATCTATCCATCTATCCCATCCCTTAAATACATTAACTGATTGTTTCTATTTTTATTTAAAATTTGTAGATTATTATTGGTTAATTTTTAGGCCTATGTATTTGTAATTGTTTTGTTCACCTCCATGTATCTCTTTACCTTTGTTCTGTATATTATTTTACTTATATGGTTTGTAAATAGGCTGCTGTAAATGCCCGATCATGGCAGTAAAGTTGTGACTTTATGACTGTATTTCTGTAGGCTTAGGCTATGTGACATTAAATAAGCGGCTGTTTTTATTTTCAAATGTAGCCTATAGGCAGCATAAATAATTGTCCTTAGCCTATTAATAGGCTATGTTAAAAGAAGATTTAAGCTACAAAAGGTCAACTGTTTCTGTTTGGTTACCGACATTCTTCAAAATATCTTCTTTTGTGTTCAACAGAACAAAAACATACAGGTTTGGAAAAAAGGGAACAGGGAGAGAAGCCTAAATGATGACATAATTTTCATTTTTGGGTGAACTATCCCTTTAAATAAGTGGGCCTCTATAGGCCTACTTACAATAGTTATCATATAAGCTTAGCCAAAGTTTTGTAAATAATGTTCCTGACAGTCATGCCAATATAGCTTTGATTAGGCTATATATAATCAAATTATCATATAAGGTTATATATTTCAGCTAGTATTTAATAGGCTATAGGGTCGTATAATAATATTAATAATAATAATAATAATAGCCTAATATAGGCCTAAAATATCAAATAAAAAAGACATGATCAGTGAATGAATTTGAAAGGCTTTGGGATGGGTTGGATATAAATGTTTTCTTGTAAGCCTATATTATTTTATGTTTCAACATAATCTTTTAAAATATAATGATTATAACAAACTTCATTCGAATGCTGTCTAGACAACATTGCGTGCAATATAATATAATAGATAATATAGGTTAATATTGCTAATCATTTCTTAATTCAGCACTTTTTTGTCATTCTTATTTCAAAATAAAATATAAATGTCTGGCCTAATATCCATTTCTTATAATGCAGGTTGCTATACGGTCACACAGGTTTGTTAAAACATTAAACTATATATATATATATATATATATATATATATATATATATATATATATATATATATATATATATATATATATATATATATATATATATATATATATATATATATATATATATATATATATATATATATATTATTATTATTATTATTATTATTATTAATTTTTTTTTTTTTTTTTTTTTTTTTTTTTATCACGTCCATGTGAACCGAACAGGAGTTTTGGGCACTTGTTTCGGCTGACTTGACAAACCGGCCGAGGAGTAAGAGTAGCCTACCAGATTATTTTAACCAGCAAAGACCAAAAGGGCAGTTTAGACTGGTTTAAGATTAAAGCAGGATTCTCTACGTTTAGGCTTTGTACGGTTGCATTTTTGTTGCGTTGGCTTTTATTTTTAATTTTGCCAAATATCAATAGATGTCGCTGTTGTGTAAAAATTAAAGGGAAAGGTGAGGTGAAGAGGTATAGCCGCAAGAGGTCGGAGTCTGCAAGCGTTTCAAAGGTAGTTACCGGTACGCCTGTTTTTTTTGTTTTTTTGTTTTTTTTTTGCTTTTTTTAAGAATTACATTAAAATAAGTAATTTAAAATAAAACATTTTTATAACACACTCCTGATAATATTTATAATTTGTCCATTACTTTGCAAGAAAAATTAGCCCTATGTAAAACACATTATCAGAAAAGACGCAAGAGGGCGCTTTAGATTATTTCACCCTTTGAATACAGATTTGAAATGATTTCAACACTCTTGTTTTTGTATTATGAAATTGGCACAGAACAGATTTATAGATTGTATTTTGCAAAAGGATCTGAATCATTAACAAATAGTTTTAATAATCAGCTGGTATTATTGAGAAATGACTGAAATCCTCCTTATGTCATTTCTGGCATAAGAAATATTTGTGTTATGTGCTTATTTAGCAAGCAAAACAACTCAGTCATGTAAATTATTACAAACATTCTGTTTTTATGTGAATGCTTTTGTGGCATTTTTTATTTTTTAAAAGTGTTATTTTAAGTCACGTGTCTTTTGTTGACATATGAATAAACCGTTGTTTCACTTGAGTATGATCAAAAGTCAAACTGCAATAAAGACATTATTAAAATATGCTCACAAATAATCCGCATAAGCGACCTTTGGTGGTTGGCAAGCATACATGTTGTAAAACACACTTTCTGTTTCCGGGTGGAGATGTGGGAGTTATTTTGGCAAATATTTATTCAAACTTCACATGGTTCACTGAACACTTTTAAGGGGCCCTGTGGCTGTTATCAGTGTGTCATTCAGCAGTATTTCACACTTGCAGCCACTTTTTCTGATAGAGGTGGTGGCTTTAAAAGAGCATGGCACTAACTAGAAGTTTTCAAAGAATGAAAATAGACGGTAAATTGACCAAACTGTTGTTCTGACTTACATTGCCTTATGCAGTTTTTGTTAATGTTATGAAGTTTATTTGTTGAATTGATAGTTAGTCGGTTGTGAAAATGACAAATGTTGAGGCACATTTTATTTTATAATTTTTTAATTGTATTTAATGTGTCCTTGTTACATATACGTCACATGTACATTACTGTTGTAATAACAGTAAATTATGCATAATTACATGCAACTAACCCTAAACCAAACCATATATTATACTAATATTACTCAGTACTTAAATGTACAGTTTACACTGTAACAAGGAAAGCTGAAAATTGTGTAACCATTTTATTTTATATATTTTATTTTATTTTGCTGTTGTCCATAATTAAATGCACCAAAGGCCAACATTTTATTTTCTCCTTGCAGTCTAGCATATTACTCCCACTTCTAAAATCTATAGAAGATTCCCTACAATCTATATTGCATTTATTGAATTAGCAAATACGTTTATCCAAAGCAATTCTGAAATGAAAGAAATAAAAACAGATTTGTATTCTCATGTCTGGTCCTTTCACATGTGCAGGGAATTTTGCAGTCTAGAGCATATGAGCCAAGGCACATTGACGGAGTCTATTTATGGCAACCTGCTTCCAGTCATGCTTGCTTCCCAAAAGCTAAAAACAACCGAGCCCAGTGGAGAACTTTATATTGAGAGAAGGATTTGATTTCACACGTAGTCTGTTGAAAACGGACTTGGCTAGTTTGCGTGGACAGATGTGTGTGTGAACCCACTTTACCCAACCAATTCAACCAGTGTTTACCATATGTCATCCACCTCCTGCTAATGGCACGAGGCATTATAGGACTGGCTGACACACACAGATAAAGCTGCCATGGTACTGTGTTTTTCACCCCAGACATTTTAGCTTTGTTTGTGCATGGAAACAAGAAATTGCTTGTGCATTGAAAGTGTCATATGCTTACACAAGCTTCACCAATCAGAGCCCAGGTATAGTTAGCATGTCTTCCCCCTCCCGCCAGCCACAGAAGTCAGCTCGGCATGTTCCAATTTATCCAGAGACTGTGGAATTTAGGTGCTGTATCTTAAGAAACGGTGCTATATTAACATTAAGGCCAAACATATTAAGTAGGAACTTTAGAAATGCTACTGTCATAAAACTTTACACCATTAGCCAGCAGTAAAAAAAAAACTAAAAAAACATTAAGACTATGTAAAATGTTCATGATGTATAATTTGATCTCTTTCTTGGTCACTTTCCAATCTGCATGTGACATTGTCATTGCTAAAGTGCAATGTTTCTATGGTGATGCACCATCTCATGGAAAGTACAAGAGGGGAGCTTGCCATCATAGTTTATTCATTTTATTCATGAATTTTTCAAGAATATTTAAAGGGATAGTTCACCTAAAAATTAAAATGACCCCATGATTTACTCACCCTCAAGCCATGTGTATATGACATTTTTCTTTCAGATGGTTACAATCAGAGTTATATAAAAACTATCCCTGCTAATCCAAACTTTATAATGGCAGTGAATGGGAGTCCAAAATTTGAAGCCCAAAAAAGTGCATCCATCCATAATAAAAGTAATTCATACGGCTTCGGGGGGTTAATAAAGGCCTTCTGATGTGAGTCGATGGATTTTTGTAAGAAAAATATCCATATTTAAAACTGTATTTTTTTAAAAACACACAAAAATACCGTAACTGGCACGACGTGCGTTGGACGTAGCGTAAGCGTTTGGAACTGCGAGAGGCGTTAAACTTTCTTTGTAAATTGAATACAGAAGGCGGTCTGGTGGAAGCAAGAAATTTTACCCCGGAGCCGTGTGGATTACTTTTATAATGGATGGATGCATTTTTTTGGGCTTCAAATGTTGGGCTCCCATTCACTGCCATTATAAAGGTTGGATTAGCCAGGACATTTTTCGTGAGAAAATTATTGAAATGTTTAAAAACAATGTTGCTCAAAGAAAGAAAGGAAGAGATTTGGATATTTCACATTCAACAGTGCATAACATAATTAAAAGATTCAAGGAATCTGGAGGAATTTCAGTGCGTAAAGGACAAGGGTGCAAGCCTAAGCTGAACAACCGTGATCTCCGATCCCTCAGGCGGCACTGCATCAAGATAATTCATCTATAAGCGATATCACCACATGGGCTCAGGACTACTTTGGCAAACCTTTGTCAAGTACCACAATACGTAGTTACATCCACAAATGCCAGTTGAAACTGTACTGTGCCAAAAGGAAGCCCTATGTTAACAGTGTCCAGAAGCACCGTCGACTTCTCTGGGCTCGGAGGCATCTGGGATGGACCATCACACAGTGGAAATGTGTACTGTGGTCAGATGAATCAGTATTTCAGGTATTTTTTGGGAGGAATGGACGCCGTGTGCTCCGGACCAAAGAAGAAAAGGATCTTCCAGACTGTTACCAGCAACAAGTCCAAAAGCCAGGGTCTGTCATGGTATGGGGTTGTGTCAGTGCCCTTGGCAAAGGTAACTTGCACTTCTGTGAAGGCACCATTAGTGCTGAAAAGTACATAGAGATTTTGGAGCATAATATGCTGCCTTCAAGAAGACATCTTTTCCAGGGACGTCCATGCATATTTCAACAAGACAATGCAAAACCACATTCTGCACACATTACAAAGTCCTGGCTGCGGAGGAAGAGGGTACGGGTACTTGACTGGCCTGCCTGCAGTCCCGACCTGTCTCCAATAGAGAATGTGTGGTGCATTTTGAAGCGCAAAATGCGACAACGAAGACCCCGTACTGTTGCCCACCTTAAGACTTGTTTGCAGGAAGAATGGGACAAAGTTACACCTGAAACACTTCATCACTTGGTGTCTTCAGTCCCTAAACGTCTTTTAAGTTTTGTGAAAAGGAATGGCAACATTACAAAGTGGTAAATGATTTACTGTCCCAACTTTTTTTGAAATGTGTTGCAGGTCTGAATGACAGGAAAGGATGCATATTTACAAATGACATGAAGTTGACCAGACAAAACATGAAATATTTTGTGTAATGACATATTGTCTGCAATGAAATACAAGTCAAAGCAAAAAAACTTTTTTTCTTTTTTTTTTGCGTTTTCCATACTGCCCCAACTTTTTCTGATTTGGGGTTGTATAAATCTGATTGTGATCATCTGAAAGAAGAATGTCATGTACCCCTAGGATGGCTTGTGGGTGACTGAATCATGGGGTAATTAATTTTTGGGTGAACTATACTTTTAATGTATTGTTTAAGTCCAGAACCATAGTGGACATTTATTTATTACGTGACAACGTAAGCCATTAAAAGCAATGACTCATTCAGATGTAGTTCTATTATTCTGCATTTAATATACAGTAAGTGAGGCGAAAAGCATACTATTAAAATCATCAAGAATTGAGAAATCCAACATACACAGAGTAAACAGAGTAATAAGGAACTTCTACAGAGTTCCCTGGCCATAAAATTGCTGGGTACTGTTCTGGTAGGTCACATGATTCTGTGTGGAATTCCCCTTGTTCTGCAGAAAGTCACATACTCTTAAAGAACATTGAATAAAAGCATTGTCGAGAAAGGGAAGCGCATTGCACTCATGTTCACCAGTCATTTCAGCATGGCCTCATGCCTGAGCAAGAGATGATTGATGAGTAAGAGATAAGGAGGAAGGACTAGAAGAGAGGATGTCATCATTAAAATCAATATATATTATGATAATATAATATCTGATAGCAAACGAGTATAGTAAGTTCAGTCATTGTGCAACTGTGTCTGAACAGCAAGGCTTTTTTTGTTTGTTTGTTTCCATGTCATTGCATTCTAATAATCCCTTGAAACAATTTTAGATGTATAGCTTCCTTTGTTTAATTTAGATATAAACCAGTTTTCGGCTGAAATAAATGCATAATGGCAATATGTGGCCTAATGACTACACATTTTTTACTAAAGGTCTAAACTTATACAGAAAATGTTCTACTTTTGTTATTTTATTTTATTCTTCGTGAGAAAAGTTTAGAATGTTTTGCTATTTCAACAAAGCAATTCAATTCATAACCCAAAGTGTTTACAGAGATCTCTTTATGAGATGCACACAGCTTGTATTTTGATTGATTCAGAGTTACAGAACAAATTGAATGGTACTTCATGTCCTAAAACGGTTATGAAGTAAAAAAGAAAGAAAAAGAGAAAAAAGCTCATTTTGATAATATAAAGTTTAAAATATCACATTATGAGAAGTCACACTGAGAAACATACAGTTTGCAATTGCAAGAAGTCACATTGTGATATGAGTTGCAAAGTCACTGAGAGATATAAAGTCTATAAAATAAATAAAATAATACAATTTTACTCAGAAACATACTTCCATATTTTTTCACAAAGACAACAAACAAAGACAGTTTATTGATCTCATAAGTTGTTCATCCATCCATCCATCCATTCATTCTCCAAACCACTTATCCTCTGTGGGTTATGGACACAAGTTGTTCATTGAACCCTATTCCTATCTGAAGACTTGATGAATGCGAAACAATCAGATCCTTTGTGTTTTGGTGTTTGAAACTGTCCCACAATGATTTTATTGGTCTACAATTAAAGGGGCTAACAAAATGCCATGAAGGGCAGGTTAGTAGGGCACCACAGGGTCTGTGTGGACAGTTGCAGTGCTTGCATGTTTGAGTCACATGAAAATGCCTGTCGTCTCCCCCTTGTGTCATTTCCATAAACAACAAAGGGCCTGATGGTGGAAATTTGTTAGCCTACTTCTGGGTGCCAGGTTTCCTTGTGTCTCACTCAGCTAGAAAAACTGCCCCACTTTACACTTCACTTCTCAGTCACAGGAGCAAAGTGATGACACGGCTAAAATGCTCCAGTTGTCATGTACAACTGATTTGGGATTGTTTTTCCGAACAGGCCTCAGATAAACTTTCAAGCAAGTCTTCTTCTCTGTAGCTCCAGACCCAGTAACCCGCTACTCTCTGGGAACCAGCCAGGTTGGCACAGGCTACAAAATAGCGAACAGAATTAAACTTGACATCTCTTCAGTGGAGCAATCAACAATGACCTACATACTGAATCATCCAACATTTTTCTCAAATTTATTTCTATAGTGCTGTTTACAATAAATATTTTTTCCAAACTTAACAACAACAAAAAAACAATATATAGAGAGAGTCCGTAAAAATAGGGCACAATGTACTGTATAAATATGAAGGAATTTTCCGTATTGGTTTTTTTTACAGGTGTTTTACCTGTATTTTGATTTACACATTGCATTAGTTTGTGTTTTAAGGGTTAACGGAAATTTCCATAAATTTACTGGATAATGTACTGGCAGAAAATTACCAGTACATTTTCCGTTTTTACTTTTTACTGTGTATAGTTACACATAGTACAGTATAAATGGTTACACCAGTAGGTGGCAACAAGTGTCTTGATCATTTGAATCATTCACTCAACTGATTCATTCAAAAATACTGATTCATTCAGAAACAAAAGAAGTGACTGGCTGCATCTAAAATCACATAGGCCTACTCTCACTTCTACACTTGCAAGAAAAAGTATGTGTGAACACTGCTTGCAGCATCTGTGAAAATGTGAATAGTTTGAACAAAATAGGAGAGATCATACAAAATGCATATTATTATTTTTATTTAGTACCATCCTGAGTAAGATATTTTACATAAAATGTTTATATAGAGTCCACAAAACAAATAAAATTGCTGAATGTATTCGAATGACCCCGTTCAAACGTTTATGAACCATTAATTCTCAATACTGTGTGTCGTTCCCTGGATGATCCACGGCTGTTTTTTTGTTTTGTGATGGTTGTTCATGAGTCCCTTGTTGGTCTTGAGCAGTTAAACTGCCCAATGTTCTTCAGAACAATGAAATCCTTCAGGACCTGCACATTCTTCAGTTTTCCAGCATCTTTTGCATATTTGAACCCTCTCCAGCAGGGACTGTATGATTTTGAGATTCATCTTTTCACACTGAGGACAATTGAGGGACTCAAACACAACTATTAAAAAAGGTTGAAACAATCACTGATGCTCCAGAAGGAAACACGTAGCATTAAGAGTTGGGGGGTGAAAACCTACTGAATTTTAAGATCGAGGTAAGCCCACCGGCAACTATAGTTGCCGCAGTGTATAGTTGTAATTTCCCTTTGTAAGTATTTTTCTAGATGGTGTACATGTTTTATATCTCAATGACACGCAAGAAAACAACCAAATAAAGGATTTCAAGAGAAAAAAAAAAGGTATTAACTTCCTTCTTGTCACATGAGACTGCCAACTTCCTACCCCTACTTCCAGGAAGCATAACGAAGGCAAACCCTCTCAAACAAAGGTTTTTTTTTCATTTTACTAATAAGTATTTTTTGTTGACATATATATATCTACATAATCGTGAAGGTCTGTAGAATCATCCAAACAAAACAATTCTTACAAGAGATCTATAGTTTTTTGTATACTTAGTCAAAAGTCCAAGCGGCAACTATAGTTGACTACCCTTCATCCAGTTTGGAATGGATGCGTTTCATTCTAACGGTCAAGGACCCTAATTCTTTTTATGACTAGTAGCTTACGATTCCATTATAATGTGGAAATTCAGACAAGTAATGTGTTTACATTTACATTATTTTATGAAATCACCTACTACAGTCAGCCATTGAATACTATGGGACTATTTATTTATTTAAATAAATGTAAAAAAAAATTTTTATGTAAAATATCTAATTCAGGACAGTACTAAATAAAAAAAAAAAAAAGCATTTTGTATGATTTTGGTGAATAAACATTATTCACATTTTCACAGATTCTGCAAGCAGTTCACATACTTTATCTTGCAACTATAGCAGGCAAAAAAGTATGTGACAAAATAAGTATATCTGAATTCACAGTACTCATTAAAGAGTAGGCAAAAAAGTACCCGGATGACCTACTTCCGGTGAGATTCTGAAGTGTGCATACGACGGACACTTTACTATCCCATGAGGCCACTGCCTGTATGGGAGAGGATTTGTGAATGGCAGTGAAGCGACCTAAGCTGGTAGGTCACATGATAATGATAGAATGGCGAATGTAGTACGTCCAGATTACATTCATACTACACACATTCACACTATAGAATATACTTTTTTAGTGGTTGTGATGTAATTACTTCAAAATAAGTATCTACTAAAGAGAGTATATACGATTTTGGATGCAGCCACTGCCTTTATGAATTAGTCATAACCACTGTTGATCGCTGTTACAACGGTTCTGCTGTGGTTTTGTTTGGAACTATTTTTTGTGTCAGAGCAAAACAGACAAAGTAGCTACATATATTATTCATATAAATAATATAGCTTCATATATCATTGTCAAATTGAACATATTATCTATTACAGTATCACCTGCCATGCCACTGTTTTTGCTGCAGTAGCTTATACTTTGGCTTTCTGGCCTATTGGCAGTCTTTCCAATCTGTGAAGCACACGCTGACATACAAAAGATCCACACACCTGCTGTCGACTCTCTCTTCCCATACCCAGCTGATCTCTGATCAGTTCTGGCCAGCAGCAATAAGGAAATGTGAGCCACTTGCTTCATCTTACAGATCTATCGGTTCATGCATTAGGCCCTTGTGCTTCTGGGCACAGACGCCAAATCCGCCTAAACCTTCTGATCCTGCATTTAGATTACAAGAGCCACTTGTGTGCAAGATTACCCTGAAACATAAGTCATCCCTGTGCTACATTGTTTGTGGATGATCTATGTAACTTCAGGCAAGTATAAGTATAATTATAAAGTATTTCACAGATTTTGCAATCCAGAGCCATCCAAATTTAGGTTTTCCTATTAGCCATTCTTCACCAGTAGCGGCTTCAAAGTCTAAGCACTTATTTATTTCTGTTTCTTTACATTGACTGAGCCAATGTCAGTCCAGTGGCTCATTAATGCTTGACCTGTCTTGATCTCAGTCACGTTTCAACACTTGACACTCCGGCCTCCAAAAACACAGCCTACTGCCCTAGATAAAATATAAGGCATGGCTTTTTCCATATATTCAACTCTGGAATGAATCAGTGAATTAATAAATAAACAAAAATAAAAGAACAGTAGTAATAAAAACTAAAATTATACACATTCAAGTAAATAAAACACAATTACATAATTCATTAAATGAAATTAACTCTTGAAATGATAATGACATTCAAGTTTTGAGGGTGATGGCCACTGACTGAAGGTAAAACTGCAAATGTACTGTTACTTCATTGAATGGATTCAAAATAGATGATTATGCATTTTGAATGCTATCCACCTGGGCTACATTTAGTCCTCCTATCTGGCATGGTGTTCGCACCCTCAGACATACTGCACAGACCTGGTATGGGCGCTCCCACAGGCTCTGCTCATGCATACACAATATGGCCATCTTGGATTATTTGAACCAAAGGCCATCTGAGGTGTTTCCTTATCATTCTTGCATGAATGGTAACCGCTCTCTAAGCTAATACCACTCCGTGTCGTGCAGAGGAGAGAGTTATAAATAAACTGCCATGCCTCAGACATCTGCATGCGTATCACATTCTAATATTGCTGCAAATACGAGCCTCACGTTTCAGTGTAGATTTCACTAGCTAATAAGATTAACTGAATTACCCCTTGTAAGGCCTCTTGGCCAATTAGACTTCAACTCAAATAGTGTGCACAGATGTCTCCTGCACAAAGTTTTCCACGGCAGGCTGGTGGCCAGCAGGCTAACCTTGAACTATAGAATGCACTGGATTACACGTCAATTCAAATATTTGGTCAACAATGCAAAATGCTAATGCACACTGAGCTAAACTGTAGTCTGTTTCAGGAGAAGTCAAGGGAAAGTCACAAATTAACTTCCTCTCACAAGAGAATAAATGCAACCCTTTTTTTTTAGATCAATTTAATGGCTTCGTTTGAATTACATGACAATAATGTAAAGATACATAAAACGTTTTGAACTCTTTATTAAGGATAACTTATAAATCAGTGTATCAGGATGGCAAAGATGTAAGTGCAAGCTGCATTATTCACAAGATGGCTAAAAGCACACTTATAAGATTTGTGCTACAACATTATCAGCACTTACATAAAACTAGTTTAACTAGTGCATTCTTAATAGCAAAACCAAATGGCATTTATTTGAGATAACCAAAGAGCTGAATTATTTAGAGATCTCTCATACTGATGGCTCAGTGGTGTTTTACTCTGTTCTCTTTTACAGAGGCTTGCGCAGTTGTTTTCTGCGTTCTTTTATTGCAGAAGCTGAATAGAAATATGGAACCATGTACTGAATGTGATTTCACTCTCAGTGTCCATGATATCTGATCACATTTTGTGCAGCACAAGATAAAACAGACTACTATGAGGTTTATATGCAGAGTAATAAGAGTTTTTCTTATTATTATTATTATTCTCATACTGTATACATAAAATATTTTTTTACATACAAATTATTTTAGGTATACATTTAGATATATTACATTTCATTTTACAGCTGAACAAAATATTTCATAGTTGTTGTTATAGGCAACTATTTTTCTTTTTTTAGAGTTTATTGTAAGTAGGATAAATTTAATATAACTATATAATTAGCATTTTAAGAATTTAGGTTTGGTCTGGACTGAAATAAATATATTTTCAACTCACACTTATAATTGTGTTTATTATACTGTAACCATATGAGTTTAAATACTTTGTCTCACCAAAAAACTAAAATGTTTAACCGAAAACCTTTTGTTCAATTTTATTTGATCTTAAAACACACGTCACAGAGCACACTAAAGCAGTTTGGTGTTCGTTTGGCCTTCAGTCTGCTTGTGGCGGGTGTTTAATCCCTGATCAAGTGTCTGTAATTGCTATGGCTCTGATGGAGCGGATGAGCCGAACTCCCTCACTTACCTTGATCTGACAACTGCCTTGTTTCCTTTTAAACTGATCCATGATCAGCTGTGCTGACCCAATTAATTATTATATATATGGCGCAAAACTGACCTTGGACCAGTGGAAAAGGAGACTTGCGAACAGCATTCTGTCATGAGCAGACGGATATAGGGTCCTTCAAGGCCTCGCGTTGAGCCCAGTACTGCTGACATGGGAAAGCACTCAGCAGTCAGTGTGGAAGGAGAACAAAGCTGAGCTGCTCCTTCAGCATGCCAACAGCTGCTCGGCAGGAGGCCTGGCCATAGACAGCCTGGGCTTTTTTCACCATTTGGTCATATGCAACAAACAAAGAAAACAAACACAGACACTTGAACACAAGTGTCACACACACAATTTATCCCTTAGACAAATACACACACATATACAAATACAGTTATAGGAAAGAGTTTACATAAAAAGCCTTGCGTGAACACAACGATGGTGAATACAACATTTAGTGTTTTTTGCTAGTTTCAGACTGACGTAGTTATCATTTTCACATCCAGCAGCACATTGTTTAAATAGCAAATGCACACGTGCCCATCTGTTCGCCCATGGGCGTGCTGGTCTGTAAACGAGGTGTGTTGGCGCGTTGCTATTTTGAGGCAACTGAAAACGACTGCACCATTGACCAACAAAAACCTGGTCTAAAGTCAATAGCGCAATATTTTTCGTGTTATTTAAAGGGCACGTTAGTGATATACTAGAGGAGAGCGGGGCACAACCTAACACTTTTTGACTTTCTCAGTTTGTGTAAATCCACTTGGGGTTGAGAGTATTTATTTTTTTCCCATATTAATTGCACACATGTCTAGTACAATTATGTGGTTTTGTTTCATTAATACAGTGTATACTTTTTTCTTGATTTACCCCGAAAGAAATGTGACAACATGCCCCGTAGGTGGGGTACATTGTAACATGTGGTGGGGCACAATGTAACATGACCAAATGACAGCTTAAAATGTTACCTGATATAATCAAAAAAATATCTAAGACAAAACTAAAATATTTTGTCAACAAAATACAATAATTAACTTTTTAAAATAAAATAATGTCATTTTTTAATCATTAAAAATATACTCATTTTTGAGTTTGACAACAAACACATCGCTAAATACAGCTATACAGCATAGTTTAAAATATTATAATAATTAATCATTTCCGAACATTAACTCTCAGTTATTATTCACCCTTTTTTCATGGTTTCTCAAAAGAATTGATAAAAGTATAGAATATAATGGCATATTTCTAATAGGGGCTCATTGTAACGCAGTGTTACAACGCACCCCATCTGCGCAACTGGGATTTAAATCGCGGCTCGTGTCTTCTGCTGGTTAGATCAGCATTAAAGAACGATCTCAACTGTTAAATAACAGATATAAGATTAAAATAATATCAGATTTGTCTTATTTTAAATAAACACAAAAAACAGAGATGAAAACTAAACTTAAGTAAGAAATTTACTTTTGCTATGGTTAAATAAATGTTCAGTAATTGTTCAAAATTTTTATTTTTTCTCTAAATAATGTTGATATTGCAACTAGTAAATACACAAAGTTTCGTAATTCTGGCATGTGTGGAAAGGGTTAAAACATGCGTGTTACAACTAACCCCGTTAGGTTGTGCCCCGCACTCCCCTATCCATGACTCATTAAGAGACTAGGTACACCTCTTTTGGACCATGCGCCTGACATTTTTTTCATCATTAAACTAGCAAAAGTGGATTCGGACACATCCTAAGTGTACCTGCGCCTTGAGCTTCAGACCATGTGCTCAGATCGTTGACACTCAGGAGAATACGGGAAAAGAAATTAGAAACACTAACCATACCACATAAATGCAAGACAAAACACTGAGGAGAACTAACGGCTAAAATCCACAAGGAGAGGTAATAAGGAAACTAAATGAACAACAGGTGAACATAATCAGTAAACTTAAGGGAACAAACTGGCATACAGAACTAGGGCTGTGTTCGAAATCGCCTATTCCCTACATTACTCCACTAATATAGTCCACTTGAAGGTGTGTATGAAAACGAGTGAGTGAACTCGGATCCTGAGATTGCCTGAAGGGCTTCAGCTTTTGCAGTTTGTGCTTTCTGTTTAATAATCATTTGAAACTTAGCAAACTGGCAGCTCCAGTAGTAATGAAATAATTCTGTCATGGAAACTAGCATGCATAAACCTTAAAAAGGAATTTATACCTGTATGATATAGAGTGGTGCAGGGATGACGTCACTTTGTAGGCCAACTGGCAGTTAGCATCACACTGGTTTCCTCGACCAAAACCCAATTGGATTTTCCCATAGGCTTTTCAAAAAAAAAGTTCTGTGACCAACAAAAGTTTATGATACTTACACGTTTTGTCCATCAAGATCATTTTCGCAGATAAACACAACTTTTATGAATTCCCATTTTGAAGCCTAAATGCAGTCGCCAGAAGTAAAAAGCGAAAGGTAGGCTATAAATGAACTAGCTACACCATGGTCTATCGACTTCAACGTCACCATCACTATAAGCTTCCGACAACTTTTTCAGTTTTTATCTAAAAACATTTTCCCAGAACGTTTGAGTTAGACTAGTTTATAAGAGCACAATTAAGCATAATGAGGTTGTAAAAGCGGACTGAGTTTACCTGTTTGGTGTGATGACGTTTAAAGGGTTAGTTCACCCAAAAATGAAAATTATGTCATTAATTACTCACCCTTATGTCGTTCGACACCCGTAAGACCTCCGTTCATATTCGGAACACAAATGAAGATATTTTTGTTGAAAGCTGATGGCTGAGAAAGGCTTCAGTTAGGCCTCCATTGGCATTCAGTACACTTATACTCCCAAGACCGATAAAAGGCACTTAAAATGTCATTACAAAGTCCATCTCACCACAGTGACTCTACAATAATCTTACGATGCGACGACAATAGTTTTTGTGCGCAAAAAAAAATCAAAATAACACCTTTATCCAGCTTGTTATTGCCTTCCGCGTGTGCCTCCACGACGCATGCGCGAGAATATGACGTAGCGCCGGGGCTCGGGATTCCATGAAAAGCACACTCTAACCCCATTTTGAGCACTACGCCGAGACCTAAAGCACGATCAATGTAGAATCCAACAGCTGAGATATGCGCGTCTTCCTCTGATTGTAAACAAATCACTTCTGGGTCATCTGTCCGAACGCCGGATCTGCGTCATATTCTCGCGCATGCGTCGTGGAGGCACACGCGGAAGGCAGTAACAAGTTGGAAAAAGGTGTTATTTTGATTTTTTTTGCGCACAAAAACTATTGTCGTCGCATCGTAAGATTATTGTAGAGTCACTGTGGTGAGATGGACTTTGTAACATGTTTTGAGTGCCTTTTATCCGTCTTGGGAGTATAAGTGTACTGAATGCCAATGGAGGCCTTTCTCAGCCATCAGCTTTCAACAAAAATATCTTCATTTGTGTTCCGAATATGAACGGAGGTCTTACGGGTCTCGAACGACGTGAGGGTGAGTAATTAATGACAGAATTTTCATTTTTGGGTGAACTAACCCTTTAATCTCCTCGACAGCTTCTGTAGTCCCAATTAGCCATTTGTTAGCAACTGCCTTTTTCCTCAAGAAACATAACGGCTATAAAAAATCACGAGTGAGCTAATACAGATGTATTTTATGTTGTATAAAAAAGGTGAAAATGTCTTGAACTTGTGTTCAGCCATTTACCAAAATCCCATTAAAAAAACCCATTGACTTTAGGACGATGGAACCGAAAGTGCTAAAATGCTAACTCGTTTCTGTGTTTTGGCCTAAAAAGCAATGTCATACCTGCACCACTCCATTGCACTAGCCACATTGAACCAGCGGTTTGGAAAATGGATGGGTGGACGATTCAGTTGCAGGTGCCATCTTCTGGTCAGATGCAGAAATTCATTCGGCACGTGACTTTCACAGTGCATTATGGGTATTCTCTAGTCGTTGAGGGGACATCGGTTGTACACTGTTGTTGCAGTGCATTATGGGATTGAATGAGTGCACTCGATAACGTCCACTATGGTTTCGGAAACCACTACAAAAGGCTGTCCCCTCAAATTGGGCCCTATTTAAGGGTATAGGGTGATTTACAACAACAACTTACAACAACAGTGAACACAGACAAACAAGAAGCAGAGAAAACAGAACCAAAACACAATGAAAGTAAACAGAACAGAACATACATCTTTGGCAAATCTGGTCTGAGTATTCATTTATGAACAAAACATGCTGACATGTCTGTCAGTCTTTAACTTATTTAAAATATGTAATGCTTTTGTGTCTCATTTTTGTTATTCCATAAATCACATCTACACTACCGTTCAAAAATTTAGGGTCAGTAAGGTTTTATTTCTTTGAGAGAAATTATTCAGCAATTATGCATTACATTCATCAAAAATGACAGTATAGATTTCTATTTCAAACACAAATAAATGCTGTTCTAAACTTTCTATTCATCAAAAAATCCTGAAAAAAAGTCATGGTTTACACAAAAATGAAGCAGTACAACTGTTTTCAACATTGATAATAATAAGAAATGTTTCTTGAGCATCAAATCAGGATATTAGAATGAATTCTGAAGGATCGTGTGAGCAGCCTTGGTGATCATAAATGTTTTTTTCAAAAACATTACACATTTTTACCATCTCTAAACTTTTGAACTGTAGTGTATGAACAAGACTATAAATAGAGTTGATGACTTGAGTCATAAAATGCTTTTTATAACCACAAAGGTCATGTTATAGAAGGCTGAAGATGCAGACAAGCTACGTCATTGGTCCCTTTTGTAGCACACCTGACCTGATACATACTGAATCTGAATAAAGGTGAATTATATATTAACTTATTATATATTAACAATTATTGATACTTTTTGAGGGCCCCCTTATCACATGGCCCAGACGAACATTTCTGTTTTTGTCCCCACCTGTCAACAGCCCTGATCTCTTTAAAAGCATCCGGTTGCACTTAATTTTACAGTATGTGCACTTATGTGTACTTACAGTGTACTACCAAGAAAGTATTGGGAAATATAAGGTAACTACATGGGCTAAGGTTAGATCTAGGGGTAGGTTCAGGGTTAGTACCTAGTTATTACCCATGTTGTAATTACTATAATAAGTATAGTATGTACATTGGGAACAGGACTGTAAAATAAAGTGCTACAAGTATCCATTTAAAAGTTCAAACCTGCAGAAACCTGTAGAGACAATAGTAATGTAGCTAAGATCTGAATTATTATTCTTCATAAGAACAAATGTATTTGTGAACCATAGGGAGGATAACTCTTCAAACAAGGGAAATGCAGGAGAAAGTCACCTGTAATCTTGTCCTGGACGTTTTTTATGCATTGCAGCCTCCCAAATGAAACCTGACACTGGCTACAAATAACTTGTTTACCTAGCAACAGTGATGCTAAGCAACAAGCTTCCTGTGAAATGAGACAATGTCCATGCAAAATATGCTCTGGTGGTGAGTCTGATACTGCATATAAAGATGCACAATAATATAAAATAGAATACAAATTAAATTAAATAATAAATGTTGCTTTACAAAAAATGTTGCAGTCAGATCACTGCACTAGCCATCATTTAGCAATTATTCTATAATAATCAACAATTAATAAGTTAGCTATAAAACTAACATGAATCCACTGAAAAAAAAGTAGTTTGAAACAATTTTCACTCAGAAATTGACTAATAATTATAAAGAAACTTCAAGTGACATTGTATTAAACATAAAATGTTTAAGTTGAAAGTTAAAATTTTTTTTAATGTAATAATCTTTGTTTTATTTACCTGCAAAGTTTTAAATGTTATTGTGGAGATTTTTACCTCATTTATTTGTTTTGTGACATCTGGAATTAATTTTCTAGTGGTAACACTTTATTTTACAGTTTTCTTGTTACATATGTTACATGTACACTCTAAAAAAATATGGCACTAAAAGTGGTTCTTCGTCGTAATCATAGAGGAACCACTTTTGGTGCTATATAGCACCATATCTTAACATGTTCTGCATATGGTAGCGGTGCTATATAGCACCTTAGTCAGTGGTGCTATATAGCACCTTTGCAAAAGAACCACTGAAGCACCAAAATTGGTGCTATACTGCACTTAAAAAGGTTCCCCTATGATTACGAGCCAAGAACCAATTTTAGTGCCATATAGAACCTTTTTTTTCAGAGTGGCCTACTTACCATAATAATAACAACAGCCAAAACCAAACCCTAAACCTACCATTATCCTATAGTAAGTACATAGTAGTTAATTATTATTACATAGTACTTAAATATATAATTACACAGTAACAATGACACCTTAAAATAAAGTGTAACCCCACCGTGTAATTAATTATACATTTAAGTACTGAGAAATATTACTATAGGGTTAAGGTTATGATTTGGCTTTGGTTTAGGGTTAGTTGCATGTAATTATGCATAATTTATAGTTATATTACTAACACATCATGTAACAAGGACATGGTAAAAATAGTGTTACCATGTTTTGTATGTTGATGTCTGTTTGTATGGCACAGTTGAATCCTAAACTCCTAAAGTTTCTGCATATTACTGAGCTATAAAATGAGTCCTTCAGTTGACTGTTTTCAAGAAAACACCATAATTTGCAAGCAAACAGACAACTTTAGACTCATGAATATCACTGACAATATCCAACACTGTGCACTCCATTAAGTGTACTTTTCTTCAAAAGGAGAGTTTTATTGAATCAGGTTTGTGTGAAGGCCCAGCATAAATCGCATAAGACTCATACCCCAATTACATCTTTATGGAGCACACTCTGAACAATAAGGTTGCCCAGGGGGAAAGTAGGCCACTCACGTGATGCCAACAGCAATTGCTTTAGAGCAAAACCTTTCCTGAGAGAACAGGGGCTGCGATCCAAAGGCTCTTTCGCTTTTGTAAACAGCAGTATATATTGTAGTCACTAAGTCTACTTAGTGCATTAAAAAGTCAGACTTAATGCATTCCCAGTGCTGGTGTCAATATTCCCTTTTGTATAGGTCTGGTGTCCATCACTGTTACTTTTGTTATTTGGTTTGATGTTGCCCTATATAGGATAGACAAAATGTAGTAAGGATATAATTATTTAAAAACACTTCACATAAACATATCTGGGGTCAGTCTGTTGCCATGATAATAAAAAATGCCCTGTGAGTACGGAGTCAGTTGGTGTTGATGTGTTTTTCCTGGTTATTTAAAGATCAACGTTGTGATGGCCGGGTAAAGAGGGCTACTTGAGAGAGTTGCATCATATAGTGATGTTGGTTTCGTGACCTCTTTAAGGACTGTGCCAGGCAATACCATCAGAGAACAAAAAAACAGAAAAGAGGGAGGAAATTACTTCTGGGAGCCAGGAAGAGAGAAAAGTAAGAGCAGATGCTGTGAGTTTTTCTTTTTATGAGGGTATCCATAGCCGGCTGTTAAAATCCAGAATGAATTCAATGTTGGTCCAGGCTGGTTAGAGCTGGTACAGTGCTGGTGAACCAGCAGATTTATGCTGTTCTCAAGCAAAACTGAGCTGGTGTAGATGGTTCACCAGCACTCCCACTTCCTATGCTGGTCCAAGTATGCAAAACACACCTTATTCTAGTGATCAGCATTGCTAGATTTGTCAGTTAGGAAAGACACTTTTTTTTTTCTTCTCTCAGAAATAAATGGGGTACGAAAGGCAGATGCTCCTCAGATGGACGCTCCCAAAGAGGAACATGCTCTCATTTTCCAGCTCTCCAGGCAGACTGTGGGGTCATGCGCTATTTCAGTGCTGTCTGAGGCCTGCTGAGTTCAGCCATAAACAAATCAGCTAAAAACACATGACAGACGCAATGAGACAGAGCATACGAGTTATAGCGAAAAGAGATAAGAAAAAACAAAGGTAAGACACAGATGAATGAGGAAGTTCATCATGAAAAAACATTGAGAAGATTAAAGGATTAGTTCACTTCAAAATGAACATTTCCTGATCATTCATGTCTTTCTTTCTTCAGTCGAAAAGAAATTACGTTTTTGAGGATAACATTCCAGGATTTTTCTTCACATAATGGTTTTCAATTGGGTTTTCAAGGTCCAAATCAATGCAGTTTCAAAGCGTTTCGACGGGTTTCAGAGGCTCTGCGCGATCCCAGACGAGGAATAGGGTCTTATCTAGCGAAACGATTGGTCATTAAAAAAAAAACGAATATACTTTTTTACCTAAATTGCTCATCTTGCGCTGCTCTGCAACATGCTAGTGATTGCGTAATCGACAACGTTACACTAGACATTGGCAGAAGTACCGCCCCAAGCAAACGTGGGAGAACTAATACAAACTCCCTTTACCAAAAAACACTCCATCTTCAACTTCAAAATCATCTGACATCATTGTTTTACCTTTTTTTTGGCTAAAGGGCGTTTTCTTCGCATGTGCACTTTGTAAACACGGGGGCGGTACTTCTGCTTACGTCCAGCGTGACGTTTTCGATGTGATTGCGCAATCGTTAGCATGTCGCAGAGTAGCGCAAGATGAGCAATTTAGGTTAAAAAGTATATTCATTTTTATTTTATTTTTTAAATGACCAATCGTTTTGCTAGATAAGACCCTATTCCTCGTCTGGGATCGCGCAGAGCCTCTGAAGCCCATCGAATCACTTTGAAACTGCTTTGATTTGGACCTTCAACATTTTGGTTGCAATTGAAAACCATTATATGATGAAAAATCCTGGAATGTTTTCCTCAAAAAACGTATTTTCTTTTCGACTGATGAAAGAAAGAAAGACACGAACATCTTGGATGAGATGGGGGTTGAGTAAAATATCAGGACATTTTCATTTTGAAGTGAACTGATCCTTTAAAGACGGCCTGTACAAAAGCTTGTGCACAACATTGTTATTGTTGACTAAAACTTTACAATAAGGTCTCATTTGTTAACATTAGTTAATGTATTAACTAACATGAACTAACCATGAGCAATAAAGTACTGTGTTTGTTAATCTTTGTTAACATTCATTAAAGCTGCACTTTAACTTTTTTTGGTTAAAAATGATCCAAAATCAAATTTTGAGCAAGTACATAACCAGCCAGTGTTCAAAACTATTTTCTTTATCATAGCCGGTTCACAACGGTAAGCTTAATAATGTGATAATTTGGGTACAGGTGGATTTCCGTGGGAAATTCGAGCATGTCTTTGCGTCATTACATCACATCTGTATAAATAAAGAAGGAGTCCGGCTCCCATGTGAGGATGCTGCAGGTGGCGGATCATTTATAGTCTTTTCTCACAGCAGCTGGAATGATTAAACATATAATTTTGATGGTGGATTGTAATCCAGAAAGATCCAAATGACAATCATCAGTGACAACTGGAGATTCATACCCATAGTCAGAAGCTAAAGACTAGACTGTACAGAAATTGAAATCTACAGGTAATGCTAATTAGTGTTGGGGGTAACGCATTGCAAGTAACTTGAGTTACGTAATCAGATTACTTTTTCAAGTAACTAGTAAAGTAACGCATTACTTTAAAAATTTACAACAAAATATCTGTTACTTTTTCCAAAAAGTAAGGCAAGTTACTTCTTCACATTTATTTGGATCAGGATCCACCGGACCAGGACCAGCAGACTAAAGAACAGTTTTTTCCCCAGAGCTGTCTCTTTACTGAACTCAAACCCCCGTTGATCCACTTCCCTCATAAACTGCGAACTCTCCTACCTCACACCTACATTCACTTTATTTGCACTACCGACTGTTTATTACAGTAACAACTGTTTACTTATGCATTCTGCACCACCATACCGTAACTGGATTATGCTCATTTGCACTGCCGACTGTATTTACAGTAACAATGTTTACATTTGCATTTTGCACCGTACTTCTAACTGGAATATGCAACCACTTTCCACTGCACTTTTACACTTTCTTTCGGATAGCTCTGTCCATAATTTATTGTACTAACTTAATCCACTGCTATATTCCTCATATTAGCCTAACATATTATTGTATACCTCTAACTGTAAAATTCTGTTCAAGTAATAACCGTCTGTATATTTATTCATAGTACATAGTCACCTGTAAATTCTGTTTATAGTAATAGCCATCTGTATATTATATTCATAGTACATATTCACCTGTAAATTCTGTTTATAGTAATAGCCATCTGTATATTATATTCATAGTACATATTCACCTGTAAATTCTGTTTATAGTAATAGCCATCTGTATATTATATTCTAGTACATATTCACCTGTAAATTCTGTTTATAGTAATAGCCATCTGTATATTTATTCACTGTATATATTCATCTGTAAATTCAGTTCTACTTATAGTAATAACCATCTCTCTACTTATACATATTTATATATATTCAGAACATTTTTATGTCCTGCACTTACGCAACCATTGTATATCCTGCACTTGCTGCTATTGCACTTCTGGTTAGACCTAAACTGCATTTCGTTGCCTTGTACTTGTACTTGTGTAATGACAATAAAGTTGAATCTAATCTAATCTAATCTAATTTGACTGACAGCTCTCCATGTTGAGACAATTTGAGAGTAAGTGCAGATGCGTTGTGTGTAAACATGTTATTGTAGTTCTAGACTAAATATGAGCATTTATTCATCTCTTCTTGCACCACAAATATTCAGTACTCCTCAAAATGAATAAAAGCTGTCAAATGCAAAATCAGAATACTATGCAAACCTCCGATAATTAAATGTTAAATAAAACAAATATTTTAGGCATATAATCTACCTTTATTGACCAATGTCTTGCTGCTAACCTTCGTTGATTCAGTTAAACCACGAGCAAAAATTACTATATTTTTATTGGTAAAACTTTTTCTCCTGCGTTTCTATTCTTCCATTATCCAAAATGGCAGTAGCTGAAAGGTTTGTGTGAATTTGCATTTTTACCTCAGCCTGAGGCTTGTTATTTCAATTTTGGTATGAAGAGAAAAATTACATTTACACAAAAATAGAACTTTTTGTTATAAAAGCAAACAAGCAAAAAAACAAGCCCAGTCCAGGTGAGAAAGAGTAACGCAAAAGTAACGTAACATTACTTTTCTTAAAAAGTAACTAAATAACTCAATTAGTTACTTTTTAAGGGAGTAACGCAATATTGTAGTGCATTACTTTTCAAAGTAACTTTCCCCAACACTGATGCTAATACACACACATAGCCACGCAATGCTGATGTTGTTAACATTAACAATTTGAGAACAAAGTATAACAATAATAATAATTTGGTTTGATGGTTTGATGTGATATGAGCTAAGCGATCGTTACATTTAATAACCGTTGTTAACGTGATTTATTGTAATGCTTTTTTTTTCAATAGGTCAGAACAAAAGTGGCAGACATGTTATTTTCTCCAGAACGGCTATACGGCTGAATAAAAATTCTGTTGCATTATTTTTCAGTTTAACACTGTGAAGCTGCTTTGAAACAATCTGCATTGTTAAAAGCGCTATATAAATAAAGTTGACTTGACTTGACTTGACTTGACTTATTTGTTCAGATGACATTTTCCGGTGAAACTTATTATTTTGGTCGTACTTCCAAGACGTAGAATCTGTGATTCTGAAGTACAGTATCCACACCGGTAGAAAAAAATTAAAGCTAAATAGAAATATTAATAAAAGCAATAAAAGCATATAAAATAAAAATGACAACCTTAAACACCAATATATTGTTGCCTATGTTGGCTGGTAAAACGGTGGCCTTTGTGGAAGGTTGTTTATCTAGAATTAAGGCTGCACAACAGGCCTGGGAAGTTCTGGCTTAACGAGTGAAAATGATTCACGATTGACAAGAATGACTACAATTTTTTTGGTACATAACATTACAATTTTTTGTTTGGAGACTGACACTTAAGAGTGTTGTGATTCAGCAATTGTTCAGTGCATTTTGTTAGTATTTTTTGCACACAAATGTGACCCGGGACCACAAAGCCAGTCATAAGGGTAAATTTTGAGCTGAATAAATGAGCTTTCCATTGATGTATGGTTTTTTAGGATATTTGGTCTATTTGAAGATCTGAAGGTGCGAAAAAAAAATCTAAATATTGAGAACATCGCCTTTAAAGTTGTCCAAATGTCCAAAGAAATTTACAAATATGCGACTTATGACTTTTTTTGTGGTCCAGGGTCACAAATTAGGTTGTGATGCTAAAAATGGACTTCCTTTTCATTAAAATAATTTATTTCTTTTGATTGTTTGGGTGAATCATCTGACTTGTTGCTGAGGTAATATAAGTAGGCCTATGCACGTCTTCCATGTCTGTGTAGCAGTCATTGGCCCGTCCTGAACCAAGAGCAGTACTGCTGTTACTGAGGCTCTGGCTGCTGCGCTGGAATGTGGAATGTTCGGGTTGTGGGACAAATGTTCCTAAAATGCAGCCCCACCTTTCAAACTGCTTGCCACCACAGTTGTGGGGACCTGTGTGCGGCTTGTGCGGACATGTGTTAGACTGCAATTGCACGAGTGCTTTTGTGAGGGGGGATTTCTGCAAGATTTTCTGAGCTAAGTATCACCCCAACCCAATAGTGAAACTCAAAGCATTATCAGAATGGAAATAAAGACATGCAAAGAGGGCATGCATACGCAGATTCACACTTTAATTTTTTTTTGTACATACACATACCACAGATGAGTGATTCATGTTTAGCAAGCTTGTCAATCCTTTCACGGAAGAGTAAGCCAGAACTTCCCAGGCCTGTTGTGCAGCCTTAATTCTAGATAGATAAACAACCTTCCATAAAGGTCACAGTTTTACCAGCTAAAGTAGACCTGTGTGGTCAACACTCACAACAACTGTCACAATAATCACTGGGCCGTGTTTTATAGGAGCTTTTTTACAAGAAAGTAGTGTGTGAAAACTTTATGATGCATCAGTGACTCACTTCTCATTGACGCATTTCATTCAACTAAGATGAAAGACGTCAATATGACTGCTACTCATATCCAGGTGGGGATAGAGCAGTGGGGAGCTAGAAGTAGAGCTAGTCGTTCCATTTCAGCCCCGATCATCTAACAAGCGTATAAATTAACAAGCGTATAAATCCTCTGAACTAACTGTAGTGATGGGGGGCTTCAAAATGGGCTTTATAAATCTAGCTAGCATAAGCAAAATTACATTTGAGGGAAATAAATATTCCCCTTTTAAGTCCTTTATAAGAATAAAAGGAAGTCAATGGGTGTGACATTGAAACACTCCGTAGCAAAGCCAATAACATTCTCTAAAAACGGTGCATTCACTAAAAACTAAAGAGGCATGCAAAAGCACAAAGTGCTTGACGACAATATGAAAAAAACTAAAAGGATGTATTTCTTGAGTTCATTGTTTGTTGAACTGCCCTAAAGTCTCAGAATCATTACAGCTGAGCTGTTCTTTCATTGTGTGTTGGATGGTTTCATGAAATCTTTTTTATTATTATTATTATTATTTTAAACTCTGAATAACATGGAGTGTGCTACTTCTTTTCCTGAGAAAACCCACACAAATGTATCTGCATGAGCATACAAATGTGTTTTTCCATGAGTAATCAGAAATATTTTGTAACACATGCAAATTTACCACTTTTCCATTGTTGCCACGCAGGCAGAATTTGAAGGAATCATGAGACTCATAGGCTGTTCCAGAAGGTATGGACACATAGCTTTCACCAAACACATATATCCTTTTTGGGAAAGCGATCCTAGAAGGCAATTCAACAAATTCAGCAGAAAAAAAACAAAAACAAAAAAATAATAAAACATAATTTTTTTCTTTCTTTCAATATTGCAAAGAAAGGACGATACATCATGGTGTGACCTCTATTTAAAAGCGTCAGGTTTGCAGCATTGCAGGAAAGTGGAGTATGTTGTATATTTTTATTAAAGATTTTTTTGTCAAAGACTCAGGATTCAGAAATGATCAAAACATAGAAGAGTAGATCGAGTCCATCAACACCCCCAAAGCTTGCACGGTCCTATACCTCATCCTTGGTCAACATTTCATTCGGTAACATTAGGCAGTTTTATTTACATGTTTAATGTTTAGGACTCATGTTCATGGATGTGATTATTAACGTTACAGTAGTGTGAAGCAGAATGTTGTGGAGCTGAGCAAGGCCGCTGGAGCGATTGTTGATGAGAAGAGCGGCGGGACTTTTATTATGACAGTCTCCGGCCGGGACTTTTATTATGACAGAGGCGCCACTTCCGGTTTTCCGGTCATGAGTATGAGGTAACGCAGCTCTGTTTATCATATTAGATACATCTGAGTGTGTTGAAAATTATGTTATGACGTTACTCTGTGCGTTCGCTCGGCTGCTGCTATGACACTTGTTGCACACTGCAGTAAGAGTAAAGAGTTTCTGCAAAATAAAACCGACACCGAGGGTAACGCAGATATGATGCAATTGACAGGCGGCTCCCTCACACGTCCTGGTTCCTTGGTTAAAATAGCAATTTCTTACGATTTACAAATAGTTGGAAACGTTTGGGATATTGTAAGTACTCAACTGAACAAAATACATAACACTGGCCTAATGGTTTTTGGATATTTTACTACAAAAAATTACATAGTGCACCTTTAATAACGGGGAAGCGCCGTCTCACAAATGATGGAAATTTCCGTCAATGGCGGGGAGAGTTAAAAAAGACGCCACAGAGCATGATGTCATGTCACAACCATTGTAGTGCCTGAATACTTTTTTCTTTCTCAAAATCTAGTGTGTGTTCATGTTGCTTGTACATAAATCAGTTCAAAGTGCTTTAAAATGCTTATGTAGAGCATTCCAAAACACTCACTTACGGTTACAATTGAAAAGTCCAAAATGTTTTCCTGCTCAAAATGTTCTTGAAAAATGATACACTTGTTTCCCTCACAAAAAGCACACAGATCAGTTTAAGTGTCTTTTGAAAGTTTGAATGCATTTCCTCATCATACGCCTTTGTAACATTAATGAACGGTCACACACTCATCACAGCGGCTGGCCTACAATCCCCCATGAAGGCTCCATATGGCCGCAGGACTAAGTCTTCGTAAAACCCTCAGCTTGGAAGACTGTCCCTGACACAAAGGGTGAAGGGAGGGATGATGCGACTACTTGGACCATCCGCACTGTGCCTGGCCACTGATGAGTCCATATGGGTCATACGTTCAGTGTGTTGGATCCCTAATGAGATTGACTTAATCTGCTCTCCTCTAGCAGGACAGTTTTGTGAGGCTAAATCAACCATGTCATCCCAAAATCTCGATGAGATTAATGAGATACAAGTGGCTACCTTGACGCACTGTTGTTCTGAGCCTGTTTGGACATGTTAAAGACTGGTGAAGAGATGGTCATGACTTGCCTCAGACAGTCACACACCTGCTCTGATTAATCCCATAAGCACGTTGCGTGACTGAATTCATTGATGTCGTATAAACTATATACTAGGATATATACAATTTCAAAGGGTTGTATCATCTCAAATATAACACAAAGGTTTTATTTGTTTTTTTTAAGCATTCACGGTTTTCCAGCAGAGAAATCAATCATACACAGCATGTGTTGTTGTTAGCTTTAGCACTTTTTGTTAGCTTTAGCTCTTGAGATGAAAACATCATCCAGGCAATATCTCATTGATTTGTTTTAGCGTGAACACATTTCTATCACTCATTTTCCTACAAAATGGCAGATGTATGTAAAATGGGACACATCTCTGTACACTATGCATACCCTGAAAGCTATTTGTTAAACATTTGCATTGTTACCTGAAGACAAATAAACCAACTAATGGTTGCTAAATATTAGAACAACTTTCACTGTGAATGCAGGCTAGCTTAAGCCTCTTAACTGAACATAGCATAAGCTGAAATGAAAAGTTATTTGGTTTCATTTCAATGGATAAACAACAAAAGACATTTCCGCATTCGGGGGTAGAGCAAACAGCATGTTTTAAAACTCATTCAGAATTGAGTGGAAGGTAAAGGAGAAGGGTGAATTCAATTAAGTACTTTTGTCATCTTAAATTCCTAATGTCAAGTGTTTTGAGAAATATATTCCATATTTTTGGTCTTGAGTCTTGACACCTACACCAGCTAGGACAGCAGTGATCGAATTGATTTGGATATTTTTTATTAAAGCTACACTATGTAACTTTTACGTCCACTAGAGGTCGCCTGTTCAAAACAAAGGCGTAGTTTGATGACGCCACGTTTGAGCGCAGAATCTTGGGACATGTGGTCTTCACCTCACAGCCGGTGGAAAAGAGTCAGAATAGGACTCAGGCAGAAATCATGTTCATGGATGCGATTATTAACATTACTGTAGTATGAAGCAGAGCAGGGCCGAGTGTTGTGGAGCTGAGCAAGGCCGCAGGAGTGATTGAAGAGCGGGACTGTTATTATGGCATAGTCGCCGGCGGGACTTTTATTATGACACGGTCGCCGGCGCCACTTCCTCTTTTCCAGTCATGAGTATGAGGTAACGCAACTCTGTTTATCGTATTAGATATATCGGAGTGTGTTGAAAAGGAAGTTATGATGTTCGCTCGGCGGCTGCTATGACACTACAGCGTTTCTGCTAAATAAAACCGGAAACCGAGGGTAACGCAGATATGACGCAATCGACAGGCGACTTCCTCAAACGCATAGCTCACACATCCCGGTTCCTTGGTTAAAATAGCAATTTCTCACGATTTACAAATAGTTGGAAACATTTGGGATATTATAAGTACTCAACTGAAAAAAATATATAACACTGGCCTAGTGGTTTTTGGATATTTTACTGCAAAAATCTTACATAGTTCACCTTTAATTGGAATCACCAACTTCCCATTTTATATCATTACTTATTTGGATGTTGATACATAAAAAAGGGATTACATACGTTTTCATGTTGTTCCTTCATAGGACACATCCGCTTCTAACATGTAAATATTGTGGCAAGTGTATGACCTCATCATACGCAAATACACCAACCGACCGGTTTGCCTTCTCTGCTGCTGCCTTCAGGGGAGTTTCAGGGAGGCTAGAGATCACAGTCTAACAAAGACACATTCATGTGTTTTCTTATGGAGAAACGGTATAGAATTTTGACTATCTCCAGACCTCCTGTGACTGTTCTCACATCTTTTTGCCCTAATGAGGTACTCTTGTGTCTGGGACTTTCAAGTGTGAACATTCAACCAAGCCAATACTGCAATTTGGATCTATAACTGTAGATTTAGAAGAATGAAAAAGTGAATGAGAGGACAAGACAAAACATTAGCAGTCTTAGAGCTATTGAAAACAGTATAACCAATTCCACATGAACTAGATTAGTATTCAAGAGCTGCTTGTCTACTTTTCACTGATTTGATTTCACGTTCTGTGCATGTACTGTTCAGACATGCAGTCAGAAACCTATGTGATGCGCCCATCTGTTTACCCAGGCTATAAGGTGATCTGTTGTTTATGAACATCATAAATTGAAATGGGACCAGGCTCAGGTCTGACTTTAAGTGTATTAAAATTACAAGAGGCACAAACCACCGCTTGAATACTCTCTTCAAGACGGTTAGAACATCCACAGAAAGAGCAATTATGATTTCTAGAAGTTGTGCCCACTTGTGTAATGAATCATAACTTAAGTATGCAAATTCCAGTTATGTTTTAGTGCACATTCCTGCATAAAATATTGTATTTCATAGGTGTGGCCTGATGGTTTGTTGAATAAATGGAATAGCACTTGAACCTTATTGTTCTCCTTCAGTCATTTTAAATTGGAAGTTAAACGTGCCAAGACATGCTGAAACGTGACATTTTCCCATATTAATGACAAATCTGAGAGTAACAGATTACTGTATTAAAAAAAAATATATACACACATGGATGAATTATTCACAATAAGATCTATGACATGGATTTACAAAGAATGTTCTTTTCATGCCAACTTCAAGGGGATAGAACATTTACCAACAAAAGGGTCAATAAATGACAATTCTCAAACAAAACAATGGTAATTTTTTTATTTCTCTTTTTTAGAAAAAGAAACTAATACAAGCTCATTTGGTTACTTACACACGTTCTCATTATTTAAAACTTTTCATTTACTCGGGTTTCACTTTATCACTTATTTTCATGCGTTCTGTGATTATCATGCTTTGAACCACATGGCCAACAGTCAACAGACAAAGGTTATTGAAGGACAATTACATCATTACCTCTTTCACTTCTCTTTAAAACAAGTAAAAACTCTATAAAAGGGTGAGATAAAAGCAATACAAAAACCTGACCAGTAAAGCTGGAAGAGAAACATTAGTCGTCCCGTGCTGAGCCTTCATTATTTAGTCAAGTGTGTTCAGTTAAAGGCACAAGACTATAGAGTCCCCCGAACCAAGGGTTCACGCACTGAGAAGAACCACAGAGAGACAGCCATGTGAACGGGTGCTTTGGTGAAAAATTCATGATGACAAACAAGACAGAAATGCCGAAGCAAAGTAGAAAGATGTGGGGCGGGATGCTGTTATTGGTGTGGTGAGATCTCTTTAGAGCATAAAAGATGGATTTCACAAGTAAGAGGTAGAAAAACACTAAACCATTTTCGCAAGGATACTTTTCCCTGATGTATTCCAAAAAGAAACCCAAAATTTGAGGGAGACCACATATGAACTCAAAAAGGATTATGATTGGACAGAGACACTATAGAGGCCTGGGGTTTATAGTCTTAATTTGAGCACCAAACATCTCTTTTTTTATTTTATTAAATGCTAAATCATCTTTACACCCGCTAAATGTGTGGAATCATATATAAAATGTCCATTAAACCCTAAAAGAGTGTTAAAACCTGAGAAAGAGGTGTGAAAAGACATGTTGTTTTTCCAATTAAGGGGACTTTCGCGACTACTTGCCTGGATTCCTCTTGCCTTGGTCCAGGTAGCAAACTGATGCTTTACAAACTTAAAGGGCCAATGGGTTAAGCACCGTTCATTTTCACAGTCCTTTAGCAGATTAGTGTCTTACCTTAAAACAATTAGCTTCGAAGCATTCAGTGCTCAATTCACAGCTAGAAAGAGTGAGGCAGTGTCAATAAACATGCTTACATTAGATCAGTCAACGACCTTCAGAACAACCGAATGCATATATTGTTTGTCCTAACAGTGGGTTCACATGGACAAATACTCAAAGTGCAGACACTGAGCAGTGCCATTGTGGGGGGGGGGGGTGAACGTGCTGCGTGCTCTACTGTATAAAGAACAGGATTCTCCTGTAAACCCAAGAGTGGAAAGGGAACAAAATAGGTCACTATAAAGAGATATTCCAGACTACACAATCATCCAGAGCCACTGAAATGAACCGCACGTGTCCTAATGCTGAGCTGTGGGGGATGGGAAATACCCTGGCCTGCACTGTCTCTTTAGTCGTGTTATTTATTCTTCTCTCACACATATGAATAAGAATAGTTGCTGTAGTTGCAAACAAAACAAAAATGAAACGCTATATAAACTGCTGGACCAGCGTGAGGCTAATAAGGAAAAAAGAATGCATGTCATCAACCTTTTGTTATCTCGTAATTTGAACATGTTTATGAAGTTGGTATCTATCATCACTGAGTGCAAACAGCACAGTGTTATTGAAAATACTGCCAGCATGCAATTCCCTTCCCCCACAATCAGCTTCAGGGAAATACATACTGCTGTTTACAGGCATACACGTGATACTGCCTGTTGCCTTCGATTGAAACCTGACCAATATCTTTCAAAATAGCACTGATAAAAACACGCTCCTACAACACCTGTGAAAAAGTCTTTCCCAATACCTCCCAGGAATGGGCATGGCCATCAGACAACATTGTGACCGGCGTTACTCCACCACTTACAAACTCGCTTACATCTAGGTTAACATATCCAAAAGCAACAGCTTAAAAAAAAAAAAATCAACAGTTGTGGAAAGAAATGGCTGAGAGTTTGACCTCTCACTGGGATGCAAGTGACTAGGGAGGATACTGTTAAAATAGAACAAAATGAGAAATGTGCTGATCTAAATTAGATCAAGATAACATGGGCTTTAGAACACCAAACAGACATTAAGTTTTAACTGAAGATTAGAGCCAGATGCTTGACCTAAAACTGCAAATTCACTCTAAGCCCTTAAAAAGTATACTAAGATTCACACATATACACAAAACAGCCCTTTGAGATGTAAAAGTTGTACATTTGTCCAAGCAGAAGTAGTGTAAACTTCAGAAAAGACAGGATAAGGAGCGAGCAACAGCGTTCAAATTTCACCCACCTCAATCAACAGCACTGGATTCAAGACCAAGGTGTAAAAAACAGCCCTGATGTCAACTTTGAATTTCACACTCTGAAGGCCATTTGATAAAAACACAGTATAGTTGTATAAAATAGTTTTTGCTTGCTACACTTCATTAAAAATCGAAACGGTGAGCTTTGACACTCATTTAGAAAAGAAACCAACCAAACAAAGAAAGAAATTCACTTCTAAAACTGCTACAAATATGTCTTTATCCCTGAAAAGCTAAGGAATCTCTATGAAACAAGCTTCGGCAGCACTGTGCGAAAGGGTATACTTCCAGTGGAGTCACCCATCATGGTGGTCCGCAGTTTGTTGTTGGTTGAGCCTATGACCGGGGGTACCTTGGAGATGATAGTAGGGAAAGAGGTGCTGTGCTCTGGGATCCGTTTGGGCACCATGGATTTCTCGCCACCGGGTGCAGGCTTGGGCAGTCTCTTGTAGAGCCAGGGATGCCTTAAAGCCTGAACTGGTGTCATTCGAGTACTAGGGTCCCAATCCAAACACTTCTTCAGAAAGTCAATGAATGTGGGGTCATCACAGCCTTTGAGGGCCGTCACCCACTCCTTGCTTCCTGGGGGACTTCGCAATTTTCCTCTGCGAGACCGACTCCCGTTGAGGACTACGGTGCCGTTGCTAAGTGTGCTGACCGTGCAGTAGCGCGGGTGGCCTTTGGAGCTGATGAAGTTCTTGGCACGCTTGGCTTGTTCCAGCAGTTTCTGAGGTGGTATACCCAGAAGCTCCATCATGCAGGCCAGCTGGTCACCTTCATCTTCCCCAGGAAACAGAGGGTATCCCGTAAGCAGCTCTGCCAGAATGCAACCAAAGCTCCACATGTCTATAGGCATACCATATCGCGATCCCAAGATGACTTCAGGAGCACGGTAGAAGCGGGATTGGATGTACGTGTAGACACGCTGGTGATCGAAACAGCTGGAGCCAAAGTCAATGACCTTGATCCCACTTCTGCCCTGCTGCTTCAACAATATATTCTCTGGTTTCAGGTCACAGTGGATGATCTTATGGCGATGGAGAGCCTCCAGGCATTGGAGAATAGAGTGTGCAAACTTGCGTACCAGCGGGAGACTGAAACCCTGGAACTTGTTGCGTTTGATGAGCTCGTACAGGTTCATGCTGAGCAGCTCAAAAGTCATGCATATGTGGTTGCGGAAGGTGAAATTCTCCAACATGTGAACTACGTTCATGCTGCCCGTCTTGTCTTGCTTCTTCAGGTGCTCCAGAATTCGGATCTCCTCAGCAGCTTGCCGATGGAAGCGCTTCTCATTACGCACCATCTTCAAGGCAAGGTGCTGCTGTAACTTGTGGTCGTAAACCTTTGCCACTTGTCCAAAACTACCTTTGCCGATCACCTTGAGGAACTCGTAGCGATAGGCAAGGTGATCATGAGGTACGTGGATGTATCCTCCCTGGTCGTCGTCATAACCGCAGTTGTTAGTGCCCCCTGCTACTGCCGGCCTCTTCTTGGCATTTGGTCCCAGGAAGTAGATCTCAGGATAGCTGTGGATCTCCTGTTGCTCCAAGGTAGTCAGTTGCTGTCGGTGTTGCTTGATAGCTTGTTCTGGGCTCATTGTGCTGCCCAGCTTTGTGACTTTTGTTAAGCTCTCAGAGGATTTTACAGAGCTGTTGCTGTCCACGCTTCTCTCTTTGGAGACTGCAGGTTGGGACTTAACTGGTACTTGGCTGGAGCCATTGTGCTGGCTCACACCATTGAGTTTGCGGTTGTAGGTGTCCTCGTAAATATATTTCATCTTCATCTGACCTCCTCGGATTGCTTGGTGATCCTTCATTGTAGGCTTGTTGACACCCTTCAAAAGGAAAGAGATATTTCAACAATTTGTCAAAACTTTTAGAAGACAAAAAGCCAACACTATTTTCAGCTGAGGGGATGTTCACAATAAAAGGGAGGCTTCCTCTTATAGCTTCAGCAACTGTAAAATCAATGTACTGAAACTCAGAGGTTTTATCAGACCAGTGTTAAACAATCAATAGCACAAACGTGCCGAATTGATCATCTACCTAGTAACCCTGGGAAAGATATGGGACCAGTGGGGAGGTTTGATGCATGAGTGATAATTGCAGCGACAGAGAATGCCAGACACGGTCTCTGCCGTCTGACTGGAACGTGAACGGAAAACTGGTGAAACAGGATGTTACTTTCATACTCACAGGGGACCTGAAATCATGCAATTGCAAAGCACAGTAACGCAATTTATATAAAGAATCAACTACATTTCCGTAGACTGGGAAAACCAAGCAATGTGGAAATTCTTTTAGAAAGGGTGTATGACTTCACCATAAAAGTTTCTGGACAACGGAAAGAATTCTCGCCATGGTTGAGGAATTGCCACTAGACCTAACTATATAATTAAATATGCATTGAACTTTTGCCTTACAAAATAAGCATGTCATAAATAGCGGTAGTTCATGCCAGTCACAGTTGGCTTTCCTGAGTGAAGGGGAACAGAGGAACCATCTTTCACATTCAGGATGTTTAATGCACCATGACTGCTCCAAGTCCCATTCGCATTTAAGATTCCACTATCAAAGATTTATAGTGAAGCCCAAGCTATAGCCTGTTTGGTTCTGCATACAGAAAAAGGTAAAAAGAAGAAAGCAAAGGACCAAAAATTAGGTCACTTAGATAAAATTATAAAGTGCCAAATAAACTGTGCAAATTGTTTTGGAGGGGGAAGGGATGTGGAAGGGCAGCTCCAAAGGTGTGAGACAAAAATAGAAACCAGTGTGTTGGGAACTGAAGGATACTGTAGAGACTAGCCAAGTGCATCAGCTGTTCAATTACAACAACAAAAAGCTTGGTTGACTCAACAAGGAGTATGTGACCTAAATTAAATCAGCTGTGTGTGAAGCTAGCTAAAAGAACGAGTGGAACTACGGGGAACTAATACAATTGCTTATACCCCAAATGCCAGAAAGTCGTTTACAGTAGACAAATTACTAGTTAATTATTTGCAGAGGGTAATACTAATTATCTTAGAAGTGCAGTATAGTAGCATGAAAGAGTGATCTAGTCTTATCACAGAATTATTTATTACATAATAGTACAGTGGAGACTTATCGGATTATCATATCCTTTACCATCACCGGTCCCATGATGACGTATCATACTGTAAGCTACATGGACCTCACTGAAAGGCTTAATCTGTCCAGTTTGAACACATGATATAGTTTTAGTGCATTTGCTCACCATTAAAAACGGAAATTTAATTGTTATATTTTATTTATTAAAAGATTAAAAGCACTGGCTTTTCGTGCAATACACATGCTGTGAGGCACAACAAACAGACTTGGTGTGCTGCAGATGGAACTCGTACCACTATCAGAATGTGGGAGGAAGGCTTGTCTAAATATGCAACGTTCCAAGATGCACAAGTGGCAGCAGAACATGTGCTCAACTAAGAATGAACCACAGGGGTGAAAAACCATCTGAACATAGAGTTGGAGGAGCAGAGATTGAAAAACTGGCTAGACTTCATAGTAGTTCGGATTTTCAAGCTCACAGTACTTTAGAACTGACTAATTTTCTTTAGAACTGCGAGCACAAGGGAAACATTTTCACCTAGGGCGCACTGAAAGAATGCTATGAAAGAGGAGCCCAAGAAGGTCCTGGCACTTGGCCTGGGGAACAGGAAGTCAGGACTTACAGTGTGTTTTGGGAGAGGGGGCAGTCCAGAGGGACTCTGTCCATTCACATCAGCGTCCTGGTTCACAATGTGATCGGTGCGCATGTAGGAATCATACAGACCGTCCCCGTGGCGAGCTGTAGAGAAAACATGAAAATGGGTTAAGGAAAATATAAATACACTTGTCGCTTAATCATCATTTCTATTACAAAAACATAAGATTGCGTACACTATTCGTATTTATACGCACATTTGAACTTTTCACGAAAACGTTCTACCTAATTCACAACACGTGATGCGCACATTCATTTGTTCGTAAACAATGTTGATGAATTTGGAGTATTCTAAATGAGCAACCGCGTGCCTGAGGTAAATAATTTACATAAAACACACCCAAGCCATGTCCATATAAGGGTATTCCGTACCATCTTTTCTTTCGTCACTCTCAGCAAACATGACGCTCTCTACAGACGGATTCTTGACAAAGAGCACGCACAGCTAGATCCTCGAGCAATGCCAAGAGTGACATCCTCGAACCAAGTTCAAACACAATTAACACTTTATACAAACATTACAGAACTCTGATAAGCCAGCTGTACATATATGCACCTTTATGCAGAGCTATTATACAAGACCTATATCTATGTTTAAAATTTTCTCTTTACATGTTTATATGGACACCATGTGCGTGACTGTTGTGTATGGTTTTAGTTGTTCCAACATTTTTTCGTAAATTTACAATACATTTTAGAACGAAAGTTATTGATGCATCATGATTTGTTTGTGAAAACATTCATGCAGATTTCACGCAAATTCGTGAATGAGTTTAGTGAATGAGACCCACTGTTCCCGTCTGAGAAACACAAATCCCCTTAGGGAAGTATGTAACCAAGTTGCAGGTGCGTCAGACAGTTTCTTGAGCACATTACACAGCAGGTGGCTTCATATTAAACCTGGCTTCATGACTCATTTCAGTTTCAGCAGTTTCCACAACTCTGACCGATTATGTTATTAAAGCTTCTTAATGACCTAGGCCACTTTTGCCTCAAGGGATAATTTCATCCAAAAATGAGGGTGGGTAAATTATGACAGAATTTATTTTAATGTGCGTGACTTTAGTTCTTTTGTGGAACATACAAAAGAAAGTACAAAGTTGTTTTGGACACTATTGACTTTCATTGTACAAAAAACACTGGAACATCATGAGGGGGAGTAAATGACAATGTCAATTTGAATTTTTGTTTGAACTACCCATGACTCCAGTCGGCTGTGTTGCAACATGGTTGATGAAATGAGCACTAAAGCGTTTAAACGTGATCAAATAAAATCTTTTTTGGCATTTGACTATACAAACACTCACATGCTATGAACCTATTGAGCATTTAGACCCCATTTACTATCACTTACTGAGATGTCAATTCAATAAACTGATCATATGAAGATAATGTTGCCTGTAGGGGCCATTGTTTTCAGTGTTCATTTTCACAGCTGAAATAAACAGGATGTGTTTGCAAGCTTGTGACTTTTGCTTAATGAATTACATCAACGAAGAATTGTTAACTCCGGTAGTGGATTCATTTAACAATTAATTGGCTGTCTTCAAAATAGTCTACACTTGCCAAGTGAACCAAACTTACAGAGCAGGATTTTACATTTCATTTGCATATACTTACCTGCAGTTATGGGGCCATCTGGTTTTCTGCTCAATATCATCATAGTTGCGTGTAATCAACATCAAATATTTATTTTTCCTCTGAAAAATATCTTCACTGAAGCAAGATCCATCCAAAACAACAATGCAATGTCTTTCTAGCGAGACGACCAAAATATCAACAGTGTCTCATATCCGAAGAGGAAGCTTGTTAGATGTCCAGAGAGGCTAGAGAGACGACTTCACAGTGCTGCAGGCTTCAGGCATGATCCCCTTTAAGCTGTTTTTGAGGCTTATCAGTTTGACCACCTGTATTAGAAGCATGGAGAAGAAGTAATAGAGGTATCTATATTTTTCAGCACGACGAAGAGAGACACAAAGGTCCGAACCTGTAGCTAGACGAGCATAAATTTACAAATGCATCAGAAGAAACCAAATAATGGTTGGAGAGAAGCGGTCATCCTCGATGTTGATGAAGATTCAAAGTTGCAGGGGAAACGAATGCGTTTCCGTGACCACAAACGGTCTCCCTAAACCAGTCCAAAAATTCAACTGATGTCGACCACCTCCACTCTTCCCCTCTCCTGAATATCGTGTTGTTGATTTGAACAGAAGAGTCATCCCAGCCCGAGCACACGGTCCAGCGGGCAGCTAAAGCTCAGGCTAGTGTTTCCTCTTTTCCGGATAGCACAAGTCTAACTTGCTTTCATTATAAAAACAAGAAGACCAAATTAACTCATAATCTCAAACAAAGCGTCTCGTTAATCGTCGGAGTGTTTTTGGATGCGCCTTCCGTCCCGTATTCGTGCGCGTATAGATGTGTGGTTTAGCTTGTTGCTAAGAGCGTCTTCAGCTTCGCCCAGCTCGACGTCATCAAACAGAGCGTGTGAGGAGACTGTCTGGGGCGCGGCCAAAATTACGCCATTTTGGCTCAAACTTCCCGAGTATCAAGGTTGAACGACCTGAGATACAGGGAAGTGCTTATTGAGCCAAAATGGGGCTGTTTACCGTAGAGGGACTTTAAATCAAAACATTAACAAAATGAAACTGGAACGTTTCAAGTTGAAAATAGATGATGATCTTGATCATGTGATTTCTGTAGCGAGGAATGACAAGGAAATTATTATTATTATTATAATGCAAAAAAATATACAAAGATTTGTACATGCATGTACAACTCACAACAAGTAGAAATTTAATTATGTTTTATATATGGGCATATGTTTTAGACTGACATAGAAAACAACAGGATGAAATTAAATGTAGAATTACAATCAAGTAGTTCTGTCAAAACGATTCATCGTGATTAATCGCATCCAACATATAAGTTTGTGTTTACATAATGTGTATGTACTTTGTTTTATACATAAACACATTAATTTGTGTATATATTTAAGGAATATTTGCATGTATATACTGTTTATATATATATATATATATATATATATATATATATATATATATATATATATATATATATATATATATATATATATATATATATATATATATATATATATATATATATGCATATATATATATATATATATATATATATATATATATATATATATATATATATATATATATATATATATATATATATATATATATATGCATATATATATATGTATATATAATGATAAAATTATTTAAAAAAAATCTTAAATATATACAAAATCATATCAGAGACCATACATTTTTTTACAAGGACTTTGGTTATATAATTATATATTTTTAAATGACCATGGGGTAAAACAGGAAAAGGGTTTATTAATAATATTGGGGAGATTCTATACATTAAATAAAATTCTCACTCAAAACCATTTCTTTTTAAAGGAACACTCCACCGTTTTTAGAAATAGGGCTTATTCAACTTCTTTCCTACATTTAGATATGTGGGCAAATGCATTTTTGTCTCAGTGCATGCATTGTTTTAGTTTGGCAGGGTCACCGCTAGCTTAGCTTAGCATAATGAATGTAATCCTTTGTTGCCAGCTAGCATGTCCAGAGTAAAAGTGATAAAAAAATAAAAAAAAAAACCCACCTAATTACTTCTTGTGGCCTGCGTATTCACAACGAATACAAATAGCGATGCAGATTAAGACTAGGCGATTTCCTAGGCAGATTAAGACTTGGGACTATATTATGGGGAAGCACAGGCGAAGCACTGCTACTTGGGTGCAGGGATATCACGCAACACATGAAATCCCACAACTTCCGCCCACATATCGGCGTGAATTGTAGCTGGCTGTTTTTTAGACAGTACATGAATGGCGACGAACATGGCTGATTTTGTGAGAGACGAAGAGGGTTACTTCTTAGACAGTCAAGATCCAGAACCATACCTCTATGAACCAGAGTTTTCAGAAGAGGAGCTACGCCTGCGTGCTCAATAGCACGGTTGCGGTTGCGATCGCTCAATAGCCGGAGGACATTTCATGTGTTGCGTGATATCTCTGTGCCCAAGTAGCAGTGCTTCGCCTGTGCTTCCCCATAATATAGTCCCATGTCAATATCTGCCTAGGAAATCGCCTAGTCTTAATCTGCATCGCTATTTGTATTCTTTGTGAATACGCAGGCCACAAGAAGTAATTAGGTGGGGTTTTTTTTTTTTTTGGATCAATTTTACTCGGGACATGCTAGCTGGCAACATAGGATTCCATTCATTATGCTAAGCTAAGCTAGCGGTGACCCTGCCAAACTAAAACAATGCATGCACTGAGACAAAAATGCATTTTCCCACATATCTAAATGTAGGAAAGATGTTGAATAAGCCCTATTTCTAAAAACGGTGGAGTGTTCCTTTAAGTCAACTGTGTAAATTATAGCGGCATCTAGTGCAGAGGTTGCGTCCACCGCTCACCCCTCCCTTTTGAAGCACATAGATAAGCTACGGTGGCTGACACAGGACAAATATGTCATCGTATGAGACAGCAGAGAATAGGGCCCTGTCCCAAATGGCACCCTAAACCCTCACGGTCTTCCTCTGAGTCCACACTTTCACGTTGTAATGCCGCTTTGACTGCCGGGAAGAAATCCGCGGCATAACCCGCAGCAGTGTGGGCTCGGCAGAAGTGCGCATCGAGGGCTTATATAGACCGCAAAGGGGGCGCTCGTGAGCACCCTTCTGAGACCTAAAATGACAAACGGGACACCCTACGGTCTCATGGACTTAACACGCACGTGTACGCAACGGCTATTGTAAGTCCTCAAGACCGACATGAAGTGTGCCATTTGGGACAGGGCCTAGCTAGCGTTCTGTAGAGCAGTTTGTCCGTTTAGGGCTATTGTAGAAATGGCGACGCAAAATGGCGACTTAACTGTAAGGGGACCCACGGTGTATAAGGTATTTATAAACCACTGAAAACGTAGTTATGTATATTATAATGCATTTCTGTCAATAGATAATAAATACTACATGAACACTACACACTGCACCTTTAAACCGTAGCCTGTTTTGTATAGATGTAAAAGCAAAAAACATTTATTAGTGTGTGATATTATTAAATAAATGTTTTGCTGTTTATTTCACTATTTGCATAATTTAACCAGATATTTTGTAAAATGTTCATTATATATTATGGATTCTGCAAAAAATGCTTTTCTTACTTAGGATTTTTGTCTTGTTTTCAGTCCAAATATCTAAAAAATCTTACATTAAGAAGCATTTACTAGACAAGCAAAGGTTTTTGTCTTGTTTTGGGGGGAAATAACTCAAAAGTTTTTGCTTAAAATAAGCAAAATGATCTGCCAATGGGGTAAGCAAAATAATCTTGTTTTCTGTTTGAATTAAGATTAATTTGCTTACCCCATTGTCAGATTTTTTTTGCTTATTTTAAGCAAAAATTTCCTTAATTTTGAGTTATTTTCCCCCAAAACAAACTGTTGCTTGTCTAGTAAATGCTTTTTAATGTAGGATTTTTTAGATATTTGGACTGAAAACAAGACAAAAAGACTAAGTAAGAAAAGCATTTTTTTGCAGTGTACACATTTCTATTGGTTTTGCATATACAATCATAACTAGAAAACCAATTCCTTAAATGTAAGAAAGACGAGCTGTGATTCAGTATGCAAAAATTAAGATGTCATCATTGAATAGTGACCGTTCAAGCTACGTTAATTTTCTTTAAAAGTTTAAAGTTACGTCCACATGCCAAAAATAGAAAGCACTCTATTAACTAAAATGGCAATCTACTAAACAACGGTACAAGATTTATTGCAAGATAAATATGGAAAATATCCAAACACAAAGTATCCTATAGTGTTATCCTAAGCTGTGTTGCATATCTTAAATTGCCCTGGCAAGTCTGGTGTTGTTGTCAAACTCATTATAGCCCAGCTATAGATCAACACACAGGCAGAAGAGCACATGCAGGGGTGATAGGGGTGATATGGCGAGACATGTCAAGCTAAATTGGGTGTGCTTACAACAGGACCCTGGCCATAGTATGCTATTCTTAGCCACCAGTCTTAGGGGAAGCTGAGACCTGTCTATATTTGAGTCTTCAGATGACATATTGACATTGTTTTCAGGTTGACCTCTCAGTTGCAGACTGGACGGGTGTGCCCACCTTAACATCATGATGGACACTCACAACTGCTGACTTAAAAGGTTTCTGGGTGTCCTTAAAATATTGCCAGACTTTTCCAAGTATGGGCATGCTGTTGAACCTGTAGGCGGATTTTACCGAGTGTTTATTTAAAGTGTGGAGCCAGTTCAAACTAAGTTTACAATTAAAAGAACTTGTTTTTCTTGTAATAACAGACGTGCACAATGCATTACACGTACGCTATCTGACCCTTGACGCTGGTGTTTAATGTTTGCTGTTCTTATTTGTTCTAGACACATTGTAGTAGTTGTGACAACATAGTGCATTTCCTTGCTGTGTGTGTACTGCTAGCTACACGGTATCATATAAATACATATGTTAGTGTGCAGTGTATCTAACAAATCTAAACTACAGCAAGGGTTTCATTCAATTATAAATCATATTTGGACATCTTTTGCGAAGCAAACAGTGTTTGCATTTGAACTACATGATTAGGGTTCCCTCTGCTGGTTGTGAATGGCTTGTGCAACCATTAGAATACTGACGTAAAACTAGTTTATGTTCTGTGGATAAAATTATGAAATCAGTCACATAATACAGGACAGCAACAGTTGTATTTTGTGATGCAAAATGTAATATTGGCATTAAAATATTGCCATATTTTCCACTATTGTAGTACTCTATGTAAAACATTTATAGTAAAACCAGTTTAAACAGTTAACATTTTACAATAAGGTCTCATTTGTTAAGATTAGTTAATGTACTATTAACTAACAATTAGCATTAATCTTTGTTAATGTTAGTTCGTTGTTTGTTCATGTTACTTCACAGTGCATTAGCTAATGTTAACAAATAATAGCTAATAGAAGCTACGGTGGCCGACACAGGACATAAATGTCGTCTCCGGAGAGAGAGCAGAGAGTAGCTAGCGCTTTATAGAGAAGTTTGTCCGTTTAGGGCTACTGTAGAAACATGGCTGTGCAAAATGGTGGCTTGATGACACATAAATACTCCACAGCACCTTTAAACTACAGAACTGTTAATAACCCAAGGTATAGTTACCTCATTTATTGAATTGTAAATAAAAGACAAATTCATTGCCATGAAAGGGTGACCTTTTATTTAATTCTTGAGTATATTTACAGCTTTATAGACATTTTAAACATTTGATACTCTGAAACAACAAAGAAAAGATTGCCCGATAGTATTGATTTATCCACATATTCAAGTTTACACACACTGAGCCAAAAAATAAATTAAACAAACGCACACAAGCACACACACGCACACACACACACACACACTCTCTTTCTCTCTCTCTGACATTGAAAGCACCTGGCTACTGCCACTGAACGTGTGTGAAATCTCTCAACGTGGAGTTATAGGGCCAGACATCTAGAGCATATGTACAGTACACAGTCAAGATAAGCTACACGGAAACTAAAGGCACTGCCAGCAGGAATATGGCTCTCAGGGAGAAGCTGCCTGAGCAGACATACGAGACCCTGCCGCTTGCTTGAGGGTGGAAGTGATGCTTCCAGTCCATCAGGACGTGTACCCATACAAGATCAAAATATACAGGCCGAGCACATGGGCACAGTGATCCAAATGGAAACGTATGAGTCTAAAGTACCATCTCTACTAGCATACAGGTAAAAAAACGATAACCCCGTGGTTCTTTGAGAGATTGTGACTTAAATGTGCTTTTAAGGGAGAAGAGAAATGATTTATCAGTGCCTGGAAAATCAAATTGAAAGGTTTACAGTTATCCCAGACCAATATGGAATACCGCTTCAGTGCTTTAGAATGCTGTTCACAAATAATAAAATTCCCCCGGAGTTACAAACGCATTCAATTCACATGCACCTCCATAATTTCTCAGACCAAAGTATGCACATAAAAAAACAAACATGAAATGCAGATTATCAAAGCACAAAAAAAAGAAGGGAAATTGTTAAATCCATCTCATGTCCCCTATATAAAATAATATTGACTACATACTGGCTGACCACTCAATGGACTGGTGTGCAAATCACAGACATTCCTGCACTTTACATTAGCAGGAAGCTCTCTCTATTGCCTCGCAAAAGCTTTGTAATTACAATATGGGGAACTTTGGTGTAATACAGATTGAGATCCTTGTGGTTTGGATCCACAGAGCTTTTCAGAGCGCTGATCTAGGAGATGCCCTTTAATCTAACGTGACCTTGTGTATTATGTGCTTAAAGCTGAAGTGATTCAGAAACGCTTACCGGATAACCACAATCCTCACATCCACCGATGCTCCCTGCACATTAAGAACTGGCGGCACACTTGATTTGTCAGTGCTGAGTGTTTCTAAAAGATATCATGGGACACCTGAACGAAAGAGGGGCCATTCAGCCATTTCACATTTCTCGAGGAGCTCAAAATATCTGCGTCTGGGCAGGTTCAACACTTTTTTTTTTGTATAGATGCAGTGGGTTTTATCACGCGTTATCATAGAGATGCGCATCCATTTTGATCATTTAAATAGAAAGAGATATTTTGACTCTGTGAGGTGAAATGTTATCATTAATACAGTGCAACTGTAGTTATATTAAGAAAATCTCCAGTATAAAGAGTATAATTTATAATTTTTTTTTACAGTAGCATGTTATAATTGTTTATGAACTTTGTAATTTGATATATGGACAAGGTAACTATTTGTCCTCTGAAATCTTGCAGGCATCGGATTTACTATAACTTAAGTCTCCCTACTTCCTTTTGGACAGGAAGTGCTTTTTTTTTTTTACTTCCCTCTTTCATATAGATATTCCCTGATAGAGGACATGCGGTAGACACAAGCAGAGAGACCAAAGGGAAAGTCATGCTTTAAGTAACACTTGCAGTAGCAGCAATAGCAGCAGCATATAAAAAGACACAGACGGACGGGGTCAATGTAAAAACAACGAGAGAAACCGAAACGAAACCCATTCGAATATCAAAAAGCATGACTGCCAGAAACGGACTCCTGGGCTTTCAACAGTGTGCCATTTCCAGAGAGAAGGATTACTCTTGAAGTATTAATCTTTAGTTCCAACCTCCTCTTCGTCTGAGTCATGTCTCGATCCTTTCGCCCATCTTTGGGGGTTAAAGGTCACAGAGCCATGCTGAGAGCTTGTACAAAGTCCTGAGTGGAGGTTTTGTGAGTTTGTCTGTTGGGCTACTGGTCCTCCAGGCTGGCCCGGCGTTGGCTCAGTGGGGTGAAGGAGATTCTGTGTCCTACATTAGCCCGGTTTGCCCTCGACATGACATAGAGCCTGTAGCAACCTCTCCCTGTAGGCAGCGTAGCGCTGCTCCACCAGCCGCATGCGATCCTTCTCCTCCTTCTCCAGGATGATCAGGAAGTTCTGCAGCTCAGGGACTGAGAATGCATGCCACTGAAAAAGAGACAGAAGACGTTGTCTTAGTAAGACACAGGAAATAATAACCAGAAAAGTAATATACAAATTTGATTGTTATAAATAATAAAATAAAAATACATATAATGTATACATATGTTTTTTTATTTCTTTGTAGAGTTTCAATGAAATGACAACAAAAGATGAAAAAGGTTTTATATTCAAACAGAATACACTGATCAGGCATAACATTATGACCTAATATTGTGTCGGTCCCCATTTTGCTGCCAAAACAGGCCTGACCCATCGAGGCATGAACTCCACTAGACCCCTGAAGGTGTGCTGTGGTATCTGGCACCAAGATGTTAGCAGCAGATCCTTTAAGTCATGTAAGTTGAGAGGTTGGGCGTCCATGGATCGGACTTGTTTGTTCAGCACATCCCACAGAAATTTCGATCGGATTGAGATTTGGGGAATTTAGAGGCCAAGTTAACACCTCAAACTCGTTGTGCTCCTCAAATCATTCCTGAACCATTTTTGCTTTGTGGCAGGGCGCATTATTCAGCTGAGCCACCAGGGAATACCGTTTCCATGAAAAGCTGTACATGGTCTGCAACAATGCTTAGGTAGGAGGTACGCGTCAAAGTAACATCCACATGGATGGCAGGACCCAAGGTTTCCCAGCAGAAAATTGCCCAAAGCATCACCTCTGCCGGCTTGCCTTCTTCCCATAGTGCATCCTGATGCCATGTGTTCCCCAGGTAAGCGACACACGCACTCTGCCATCCGCGTAATGTAAAAGAAAATGTGATTCATCAGACCAGGCCACCTTCTTCCATTGCTCTGTGGTCCAGTTCTGATGCTCACGTGCCCAATGTTGGTGCTTTCGGCAGTGGACAGGTCAGCATGGGCCCCCTGACTGGTCTGCGGCTATGCAGCCCCATACGCAACAAACTGTGATGCACTGTGTATTCTGACACCTTTCTATCAGAACCAGCATTAACTTCTTGAGCAATCTGAGCTACAGTAGCTCGTCTGTTTGATCGGACCACACGGGGCCAGCCTTTGCTCCCCACGTGCATTAATGAGCCTTGGTCGCCGGTTCATCACAGTCCTTCCTTGGACCACTTTTGATAGATACTGACCACCGGAACACCCCACAAGAGCTGCAGTTTTGGAGATGCTCTGACCCAGTCGTCTAGCCATCACAATTTGGCCCTGGTCAAACTTGCTCAAATCCTTACGCTTGCCCATTTGTCCTGCTTTTAACACATCAACTATGAGGACAGAATGTTCACTTGCTGCCTAATATATCCCACCCACTAACAGATGCCGTGATGAAGAGATAATCAGTGGTATTCACGTCATAATGTTATGCCTGATCGGTGTATATATATTATTTGAATAAAACAATTATTTTATTTAAATAATGACAGAGCAGGCAAAATATATAAAGATGAAAATATTTACTAATATCAGTTCTCACTCTATGTCAGTAACATTTTTTTCATTTAATAATTCAATTATTTGATGATAATGTTTATTGTGTTGTGCAAAATAAGAGCGAATAGAAAATCTCACCTCCACTTCACCAGTCTCGTTTTCCTTGAGTACAAAAGTCAAGTTCTCTAAATCAGGCCCTGCTAACAGCCTCAAGTAGAGTGGGCAGTCTGATAATGGCAACTTCTGAAAAAGATCTGACAAAACAAGCAAACAACACTTTAGTATTCTATACGATAGCAGTATTATACATAGAGTATATGTCATCTTCATTTCAACGCTCACCCTGGCTGTCGCGACGGGTCTGGCTGTAGAGGGCAAACTTGCGTGGGTTATCCTGCACCATGAACTTCTTCAGCAGGCCCTGGATGACCTCCCTGACCGTGGTGGTACTGCTGATGTGTAGCTGCTTTACGGCATCGCTGGGCAGGTAGAAGGATGTGCGGTTATCTGAACTATCAGAAGAGGAACACGTTCCTAGTAACTTCCCGTCCACAGAAAGTACAGTCACGGGCCTGCGCAACTTCAAGTGAACCTTTATGAAACCAGTGTATGTGCCATCTGAGCTCTGGAGGATGACAAAACAACTTCAGTCAGGTCATTTCTCACAGTAAAATTCTCACATTACAACACTGTGAGGGCAAATGCTTTGTTGACAAATCAATACTCACTAATTTCATTCCATTCTCCGTCACTTTGGAGTTGTAGTCATCTATTTTTGCTTGAATTTCTTCTTCTGTGAGGGATGTTGGCTTGTCTTCCTCTTCCTCTTTTGTGACATTCTAAAACCAAGATAAAAATAGTGAGAGCAAGGTTAATGGGGAATCTCTATATCAAACACAGTAGAGGCCTTGTAAGGTATCAATGCGCTGTGGTAGAAAAGGCCATCAATGTCAACACTATCTATACAAAAGCTGACGTTGTCTCACGTAGCTTTAGACATTATGAGCATGTGCCATGGACTGACGTTGCGGTCTCAACTAGCTTTTTTTTTTTAGTTAACTTTGCTTGGCTAACAGAGAGTTCCTCTGAGGTAGTTCCTCTGTATTTTTTTCTTCTTTTTTGTATTGACTGCTGGTATTGAGTGTAGAGAAAGCAAAATATCTCTAAGGAAGGAAGGGAAGATTACTGCAGAGATTAGTGACACTTACGTGATCAAGATAACCAGTTATCTGCCCTTCACAAGAAGCTATTATGTGATACATGGTGCTTATATGACAGAGAAACTGCATTCTGCTGAATCTGTATTGAGCGAGGATTGGAGATCCTCCACACTATATTGAACTGTACATAATGAGTCTAATGAGATTAACTTGTAATATGAGATTAACTTGTCTGTCATCTATATGCTAGTACTCCTAAATGTTGACAAAATGAACATTTAGTGTTTGTATATTGATAATTAACAGTATTTCAAGAAAAATGGACAAAAAATATTGACTTGCATAGCATTATACAGTTGTCTGGCTATTACCAGACGAAGCTCAATCTTTTAAGATTGAACATTGGTCTGGGGAGTCTGCTCTGTATTTTCTACTGCACAAGAGGAGTGATCACAATTCAAATGACTCTGTACACAATTGGATAGTCCTTCAACCAATCAGACCACAAGAGGCATGATCAACGGGCATCGATCCATCGCTTCTCTATCTGTCATTGTGTTAAACCCGCCAATAGCGCGCCAGGTAGATAAGCCAGTATGTGATTGGTTCCCGCAAATGTGCAACAGAAGCAGGATAAATTATTGAACAGGTTTCCAGCCTGAGCTGCAGGGCGAAATCAAATCGCTGGCAGATCAGGCTGGGTTTTCCCAGTCTAATTATACAGGTTTTTGCCCAATCAAATGCTCTTTCAATGCTGTATCAATAGAAAATACAGCAGCTGCACAATTTGAGATTCTACATGTTCTTTGCAATGGAATGGTACAGGTCTAGTTATGTCACATGATCCTTCAGAAATCATTCTAATATGCTGCGTTGGTGCTCAAGAAACATGTCTTATTGTTATCAATGTTGAAAAAAGTTGTGCTAATTAATATTTTTGTGGAAACTGTGGTCATTTTTTTCAGGATTCTTTGATGACCCTTATTTAAATATTAGCAATATTATAATTGTCTTTACTTGCACTTTTTATCAATTAAATGCATCCTTGCTGAATAAAAGTATTACTTTCCCAAACTATTGAACAGTCAATACATTATAAATGTGTTGACATTTAGAAGTCTGAACATTACTGCTACTTTTGATCAAACTCCAGAGGGCACTCACTGAGAGTTACTACAAGACACCAGTCTCTGTGTGTGCGTGTGTGTGTGTGTGTGTGTACAGGATAACAGTTACAGTTTGAATGTCTCTTGAGACTTCTTTAAACAAATCCAGGCTGATTGAGACAAGACTAGAGTCTATACAAAGACAATTTTGGCCTCTGAGGAGTGTTTTACCGATCCATAGCGATCCATCAATAAAGAACAGGGAGAAACACCTTTCATTTAATGTTCTTGTGCGGCCAAATTCCAAAGAATGTGCTATTTCTTCCCCTCTTTTTTCATGAACTGAACTGTTTTCAACATTGATAATAATAACAAATGTTTAATTAATACTAAATCAGCATATTAGAATGATTTCTGAAGGATCATGTGACACTGAAGACTGGAGTAATGATAATAATAAATTTATACAAAGAATAGCCGTTTTAAATTGTTAGTAATATTTCACAATATTACTGTTTTACTGTGTTTGATATGACAAACCCTGGGTCATTGCACTGGATATGACAAACCCTTGGAAATAATGCAAAAAGAGTGATGACAAAGCATGTGACCTGGCTAAATACTCCCTCTTTTCCAGTGACAGAAAGAAATGTTCCTCATAAAGGGGTTTTCTAGAGGGAGTGACATCCAGTGCAGTTGCTGAGCAAGCCTTAGCAACAGATTCTGACCGAGATATTTTTAGCTACTGGCTGCATCCCCCCCGTAATACACGCAAAGTGAGTTTCTCTCTACTTTTTCTGGGACGAAAGAATAAGAATGAAAAAAGCTAGATCATTTATTCATGGTGATCCCTGGGGCGTCTGCATGGCAGCTCTCTGTCTCATTGAGCAGAAAGAGAACCACTCATACACACATGAACACACAAACATTAAGCCTGAGCAGAGAGGAAGAAGAATTTAGCAAACAAATTAACTTCTGCTAGGCCCACACACTGCCTGGCATGGACCAGTTTAATGGGCGGAAAAGTTCAGAAATCTTCTCAAATGAGACAGAAGAAGCAAGACATCTTGTTATGAAAGACGAAATTTGCAGACAGGAAATGTGCAATACAGCTGCACTTGTGTTGTTGCGTCTTGTGGTATGTGGTGGCACGAAAGAAACACGTCGCCAAATGAAGCAACAATATCTTCGGTGAGGGGGAAATTTGATTTACATTTACAAAGTAGGTAATATAGCTATTTTGGCCATATTTGTTTTATTATTTTTTTTTTATTATATACTGTAACACAATGTTTATGCATTTCATCAGATGTTCTTTTCCCAATATTTCAGCTATCGTTGCCAATTAGTATTAAAATGAATTAAAATACAGTGAAATCTTCTTAAAAAGAGGCATGTTTTTCCACAAAGTTTGTTTTGCTAAAGGAATAATGATATTCTATTACTTTAAAGGGGTCATGAAATGAGAAATCAACTTTCCCTTGAGCTTTTGATCTATAAAAGGTCATGGTAATATAAGGATATCCTGTAAGTTTCAGAGCTGAAAACTTCCCTGTTAGTCAAAGAAAAGCTTTTATTGACACCAGGCCCAGCAAACGCTCGATCTAGGAATGTGCCTCCCTGTGATGTCAGACTGTGGTGAAACTCCACCTTAACAGAAGAAGATGAACGCCTGATTCTGTAGCCCTGCCCACCGATTTGTGCATCACATGTTATAGATAAATAACACAGGCCTACGTGGAGCTAAACCGGATCGAACTTCCAAGCAATAAACATGCTGAATAAGCTTCATTCGGATTCCAATATTATGAATGCTCAGATGAACTGTATTCATGGGGGCAAGACATTGCGTGTTTTTTCCTTCATTTCACCACGGATTCATTTGTAAACAAGAGACTGGAATTGCAGACAGGATGGGATTACCTGAATGAATGAAGCAACACACTAATGTGAGTAAAAATATGTTTTTTATATGTGTGTGATATCTATTGATTATGTGTACATGTGTAACTGAACATAACTTAGCACGCTGTCACTAGCTGGAGAATCCTTTATTTGAGGTGTTGTTGGTTCATTGTCCTGTGATTCGTGATCAGACTCGAACATGTTTGGGCCAGGGCTTGCAAAGCCCAACATCCTGGGGCTATGTGTTTTCCAGATGGGCTACCAAAACGTATCACCGGCCTGCTGACGGACTATCTTAAATAGTGAAATAACATTCCTATCTTGATGTGTGTTGTTCACTCTCTTGACTTGATAAGTGAAGGAAAAATACAATCGTGGAAGTTTTGATTTTGATCATTTGTCTGACTCTGCTGTGAGGCTTGTGCGTGTGTGTGTTAGTGAGGCACAGTTCGCGGTTATATCCACCGATCGGGCGGACCAAGTAATACAAATTAATTGCGGGTGGATGAGAGATAAATCATTGTGTTTGTTTGATAAAGACATTTTGCGAACCCTGTGGGTGAATCCTTCCGGTTGCCTTTTTCCCACACGCTTTCAAAACAATCCCTCACGTGGGAGCAGAAGCTGATTATAATATGCAAAGCTTATCCAATCATAGCAGTGGGCGTTTACTTCCAAGACTTCAGTGCGGCACGCCCATAAAAACCGAGCGTTCCATGAGAGAGGCTCAAAACCAGGGTTACTTATTCATTATGTTTTTGAATGTAAAAACCACGCAAACGTCATAAGTTGACCTCAGACAACAATATACAAAAATTTTAAAAGCCTGTTCATTACTACCCCTTTAATGTATATGCACAAATATTAATGTACATGAAAAATGCCATTCAAGGATTGCAGTGACCATTTTTCAGTGATGACATGTACTGTTTGTTTGGAATTGATTCATTGAAATTCAGTCAACATTGGTTCATGGAAATGAAACAAATTGATTAAGTCTGAAGCACTTAACTACTTTTACTTTTAAATCAGAGATGCAATTAGAACATCCATTTTAACAAATCACATATACTTGCGATTTATGAGACGAGGAAGGATCAAAAATCTTAAAACAAAGAAAACAAACCACTCTCTCCCTCTCTCTGGCTATGAGAGCCACTGTGACATCCTAGTCAGAGATCTGTGAAGAAAAGCTTTCAGAATGAGCTCATGGCCTGTGTAATCACTCATGCAATTTACATCACACCCACTTTACCTGTTCTTTATTGTGCGGTCTAGATCAGAGACAACGTTCAGTTGTGTGAGATTGTGCAGAAACACATCTAGTATGTCATAGTTCAACCCCAGAATCAAAGGAAAAAATAGAAAATTATACTTTACATGCATGGTGTAATTATTTTATGTCAATTAAATGTAAGTGTATAATTTCTGTGCCTCTAGTGGCACCAAATGACATTGCAAAAATAATGACCATTTTCACCAACACTCTGGAAACAACAATCTACTATTGGTCAATCAACCAGAAAGTCTAGTCCCAAATTTACATTAAAAAAATAAATAAAAATCATACTTCGGCTTTAAGCATATTTTATATATGAAATATTATATACATAAGAAATTTCCTTCATAAATGAAATCTTTTCTGTATGCCAAATATACACCCCATTTCTTTTTATTTAGATTTTGGGGCGAAATATGTTCACATCCACTAAATCAGCCAATCTTGAGATCTGATCTTCTCTATTAATGTCGACAATCAAAGACAAAATGTAGATTTTTGTGGCATCCTTATTCTTCTCCCACTGACTTGAATCCCTTGGAGCACAGGACCAAAATCTCTCAGGAATTCCTGTATTTGTGACCAGAGGACTGTAAGCTGCTAAATATATCTTCCTCCCTCCCTTCCTCACATCCAAAGCAGAGAAAGTGGCCTTTTGGAACAATGGGGCAACACAATGGAGACCACTTTGAATGTTCGTTCTGCTCCTGATGGTTTTATTCAGGCATATTGGGTGTGTTTGACCGCACATACATCTGCACAACATCCAAGAGAAATCCAAGCCTGGCCATCATATCCCATCATCATTCTGAGTGTAAGTATATGAATGAGCTTTGATCTTCTCTTGAAACACTGGAGAGGGAAGAATCCTTATAGTAAAAATTAGAGAGTAAAGAAGTGTGCCTGTGGGTGTAGTCATGGTTTCTGCAGGAGAAAGTGTGTAAGAGTGTATGTGACAGTGAGCACTCATGAGTGTGGGAGTTGTAATTGGAATAAAGGGCATCATAAGCGTGGGTGGGTAATGTGTGGGATCTCTCCTGTCGATTCACTCAGCTCAAAGTATCTGCTGTCATTTCAAGAGCTGACCCATATCTGAGCTACACCTGCACCAGTAAACCGCCTCCCAGATACCTCATCACTAAAGGTAAAAGATAAACCCTGATCAGTTAGCTTGTAAAATTACACCACTCCGTCTTTATGCATCAATTTGCTTGTTTAAAAAAAAATCTATGTTATAAACTTCTTCAGCTGCAGACACATAATTTCCCTCCAGGTATGAGACAGCACCAAAGGAATCACACCATGTCAGATTTTAGCAGTGAGTGAGCAGAGGTGACATCAAATGCGACCCCGGATATCCTGTTAATGCATGAAAAGCGTTGTGCGGCAGACAACATATTTTTCTAGAACGGTCTTTGTGGTGAACCAAAAATGTCTGGCAAAATATTAAAATGTCAGCACATAAGTCAAAATATATGTCGAAAGTTTTTAAAGAAGTCTCTTATGCTCCCCGATGTTGCATTTATTTGATCAAAAATACATTAAATTTATAACAATCTACAACAACTGTTTTACATTTGAATACATTTACATTTTTGTTTATTCCAGTGATGGCAAAGCTGAATTTCTGCATATTATTCAGCATAATATAAATATATAATTCATATACAATCTAAAAGTCCTTTATATATTTGGTTTGTTTTTACTTTGTGAAACAGGGTTAGGAAACAACAGTTAAGCTTACTTTGAGCAATTAAACAGATAAAACCCACCTAACCTGTATAAGATCTTGTGAAGCACGTATGAACAATAGCTTTCCACTACTGAAGAATGACTTTCAGTTAAATGCTCTAGGCCTTTCTTTAACTCAAAAATGAGAGTTAAACAAACTCACGAAGGCCCAAGTGGAGGGTGTTACCATGCACATCAAAGGTGCCTTGGGTGAGCAAATATCAACTTACACAGTCTACATGGCACGAGAGAAAAGGGCACGGCTGTAAATGCTATCAGAGTGTCATCTCAAAGTCATCACTGCATGTCAAGCAGGTGTCCTTAAGAGCAGCACACGGCTACTCAGACTGATTAGTGAACACAATGCCCTTAGTGTCAGTTTCAGGCAACATGCAAGACATCTACGTCTGCACCTGCCGAATGGCCTCAAAACCAATAATCTAATTCTGTTGGGTGCTGCACGTTCTGGTTATCAGCGTGAGAATTGTACTAACACAAAATACAGGAAGTGAGAGTTGCAAGTGTTAGCCGACATCAGTTCAAGGGAAGCCTAATGTTCAAAAGAAGTCTCTTTACACAATGTTAGTCACTGCTAATGCATTGCTAATGTACTTTAATGCACTGGTTTCAGCTGCAGTAAAATCAGCCATAGTCAGACAGGTGAGCAATCAGGAGACTATATATAGAAAGCTAAAGGCTTCTCCTGCATGCATGATTTTTAACAGCTACAGCTGGTTGTTTTGGCTTTTACTTTAGTATATGTGTGTTGTATTAGCATTTTTGCCACAGGAAAGCAATTGCGAGTTCATTTTCGGTCATTTTTGCAGGAATGTATGAAGATTCTACAAAGGAACATTTATCTTCAGCAACACTATAAAAGTAAATAGCAGGCACAGCAATGCCGGTATAAACATAGATACTATCTATGGGTACAATATACGTCACATGACCAAACACGTCAGCATTTTTGAATATTTTTTACAGTCCACACTACATAGTGAACATGGCGTTTTCAAATGTATCTACTTGAGAGAGCTTTTTCAAAAAGCCCCGTCTACACTGACAAAAACGCCGTTATGAGTTTTAACGTAAACACAGTCGTAACCAGCTCACAGGAACAGTGTTTGGGATCCATGCATGCGTCAGGTCTTAAAGGGACAGAAGTTATTTATTATAACTACAAAAAGACAAACGATCACTTACGAGTACACATATAGACGAGTATATATATATATATATATATATATATATATATATATATATATATATATATATATATATATATATATATATATATATATATATATATATATATATATATATATATATATATATATATATACATTTACACATACATACATACATACATACATATACATATATATATATATATATATATATATATATATATATATATATATATATATATATATATATATATATATATATATATATATATATATATATATATATATATATATATATATATATATATATATATATAAATAAAATATAAAAGTATATACATTAACATTTTAGGTTTTAAATGTTTTTTTTGTTGATAAAATTAAAAAAAAAATTATATATAAAATATCTATATATTCTAAAATATTCCTTTCATATTCGTTAATCTCAAGTAATCCATTTACGTTGTATGACTACAATGGTAATCTGAATGCCCATCCCAAGTCCTCAGTGTTAATAGGTGTGAGACTGCATTTGTTAGCATGCTTTCAAAGATTTATATGCCTCGAATTGATCTTTCTTGTCTCTCTATTTCTGCCGTTTCTGCCGCAGTGTAGGAATGATGCCTTGCGATCTGCTCCCTCCCACACATTGCATATGTGTACTCATTCTCTCCCTCTCTCTCATTACTGGGTCAAGTGTGCAGTAGGAGATCTCCCCTCCGTCTCTGCAGCCTTGCACAAATGCAAAGCCCATCCTCTACATGCCTGAATAAACAGCCTAGATCATCAGAGCCCACAACACCAGTAAACACCTCAAGCGCTATGCTATCAATCCACACATGCACATATAAATTCCTTTGATAATGAAGGTCTTAATTATCTGTGCATTGTGCTTGGGTTTGTTTTTATGCATCATTTCCTCATTGCATCCCTATAGCAATTTGATTTATGTGGTTTTAAACAGCCATTCATACAAGCAGCTATTATAATGTTAAGGAGGAAGCTTGACTCATTCTGCTGTAGATATAGTAGAAGTGGAGAGCCGTTTGCCAAAATGGAACCACAGCTGCAACATCCACCAGATTTGAGCCACAGCAAAACCCAGAGCAAACGGACTGATATTTGCATGACTTTCTCTGTTCAAATGTTAACGTCTCCCTGGCTGCCCTTGAAGAGGAAGCTATATCGTTTTGTTCCCTTCACTTATAGCTCTCATTTAGGTCTAAAATCTACAGAAAAATAAGGAGGTTTTCCTTGTGCAGAGTTCCCGGAATAATTATCGAACACAGAATAGGCAGCATTTATCAAGGCACTATTATTCAGTGCTCTCGTTTTAAAATCCTTAAGTCTATTTTAACACAGCGAGGTAAATAGGAAATGTATTATTGATCCATAAAGCAATATTAATCCCATAACTCAGGAATGGCAAACACTCAGAGACATTCAAGAAGAATGTGCAGACTACAGTAAGAACGTAAGCTAATCTCCCATTTATCCATCCCTGGGGTTCTTCTAAGAGATGCTAAGAAGAATTAGGACAAGCTAACTTCACCTTCTGTGTGCTTATAACTGCCCATTCAAACTGCACTTGCTTTTGGAAAACGGTAAAAGGAAAACAATGTACAAATGGTCTTATAATCCAAAATAATAACCAATGGAGATCTTATCTCAGTTTGGGATATAAATCCAACGTCTGTCACCCAATAGCTGAGATTACAACGCCCTGCACCTAGCAACATAATACACAAACAATCTACCATATCAACCCTGCTGGAAACACTAGGTTGGACTAGCATGAACTTTATTGTTGTGGCTAGGTTGGTTTACTCTGGTGGTGGTCTAGAGCACAAAAAAATGTTCCAGGAAGATGCTGACCAAAACATTCTGGCAGTTTAAGAAGCTTGGTATAAGGACATCAGCATTTATAATGACAAAATATTTCTATTTCAAATAAATACTGTTCTTTTTGGGGGGTGGGTGGTAAAACAAAAATCATAAGCAGCACAACTGTTTTCATCTGTGAAAATAAATAAAAAATCTGTCCTGAGCACCAAATCAGCATATTAAAATAATTTCTGAAGAATCATGTGACACTGAAGACTGGAGTAATGGCGGCTGAAAATTCAGCTTGGCCATCACAGAAATAAATATAGAAATAGAAAGTTATTTTAAATTGTAATAATGATTCATAATAATAATTCCGTTTTTACTGTATTTTTGATCAAATAAAGGTAACCTTGGTAACAATAAGAGACATTGGGCCAGATTTACTAACAGCTTGCGTCAGCGCAAACCCTCTTTTTGCGTAAACTAGTCAGACACGCAGTGAAAAATTTGCGCTGAAAAGGCGTGGACGCTTATTTTTTTGTTATACATTTTTTGGAGTTTCCTTACAAATGTAAGACACAAAATTTATGGGAGGAGAGTCTAAATGAATCGTTCAAAGTGATTTACTAAGGTTTCTGCTAGTCAATTCACTGGTATTTGCGCCATTATTTACCGCCCAAAAAAGCATGTCTTAAACCACATGCTACTTTGCGTGCTCTCTGTAGATTGTGTAAGTCATTATGGAAACGATCCAGCTGTGTCCGTGTTCATTCATTTGCGCTGAAATGTCCACTCCCACTTGGGCTTTTATTGCTTTGCACTCTCATGCTAATTTGCCCTGTTTAGTAAATCTAGCCCTTAATTCGAAAAACGTTAAAATCTTACCAACCCTAAACTTTTGAACAATTGTGTATGCAATATGGCAACAGAATAATAAACACATAAAAACCAAACAATGTAAACTGGTGGCCATTGAATGCCCTCAACTGGCAGCTCCCATTGTGTCCAGACAGAGAAGAGAACAGGATGAATAATTCATATCCTGAGGAGCTCTTTCCAAACCTGATACTGCAGAAAGTGATGTAAGGCTGGTCAGCTCAGGTATGGGAGTGAAGTTTGAAGTGTTTTTTAGGCCATGAAATGTTATTTCCGCTTCGGTGCCGTTTACAATACAGCTGCACTCGCAGAAAAAAAAGGTACAAATGCTGTCACTGGGGTGATGCCTTTTCAAAAGGTACACTTTTGTTCCTTTTAGTTACCAATAAGCACCCTTTAGGTACAAAAGTGTACCTTTTGAAAAGGTACCACCTCAGTGACTGCTTTTGTACTTTTTTTCTGATAGTGTGCATTTGCAAGCTAAAGCCGCAGTCACACTACACTTTTGAGCATGCAAAATCTCTTCAGACACTGCAACGGTCGTGTTACGATGTCAAGCTCTGCAGTGTCTTTTTAAAAACATAAATTCAACACATGACAAATAATAATAAATCCAAAACGTTAAATTATACAAGCAACTACACTTTCCTGCAATGCTGCACTTTTAAATGCATGTTGTTTTAATTGAGCTACGAGGTCACGTTGTGACTTATCGGTCTGGCTTCATGCAATACGAATTTGCAGGTTAGAGTTCCCCAAACCTGAACTTTGGAACGTAGCGAAATGCGAAACGTCTTCGCATGAGCTTGCGTTTCCGCTCTCCCGCATTTACATGCGAATGAATGGAAGTCAATGGAATGAAAAGAATAGTGTGACCACCCCTTAACTCACAATTTACATCCTGATTGACTTATCGGTCACTAAACAACTGCACCTCAAGTCTAAGATAGGGAGGTATATTGTAACAGGAAGTCAGTGTAAAAGCTATGGGGTCTTGTAAAATAACACATTCTCTGATTCAGGGAAGGATAGGCCTTTCTGGCACAATCAGCAGTCATTTCCTTCCCCTCACAGCATTAGAGAGCTTTGAGGGTGTGAGAGTGCACTCTATGTGCACTGCCATGTTTAAAAGAGTCTATAATGAAGGTCAAGATATGCAGGTAATGAGATAAAGTAAAGGCAATTTGCATTAATGTTTTCGGTGGATGGTATTAATGCAAATATATGAACCTTACAGTAAACGAAACTTAAATAACCTAAGTACATTCAGTAATTCAGCTCTATTGTGAAATACTTATTAAATTAGTGTGGAACAGACACTTAAAATGGTAGTAATCTTCTATAAGTTTTTTTTATCATTGTAAGTTTGATTAACCTCAATACAACAGTTCAATCTCTACCTCCTAACCCCCTTTCGATAGTCACCCTAACAGACGCTTTAATCCAAAGCAATTTACTTTACAGGGCATTCAAGGTATAAAATGTTTTATCTGTCCATGCGTTCCCTGGGAATCAAACTCACGGCCTTGACGTTGCTAGTGCAATGCTCTCCCAGAAATCGTGGCCTTCATTTTATCTGCTCATTTCAAGATTGGTAAACACAGTGTCTAAATTATGACTTTGGTTGGAGTGCCAAAACGGCTGCTATAAATATCATATTAATTGAAAGGAATAGCAATGGATAAGAGACTCCTTAAGAAACTCTTCATTTGAATCAAGAGAGTTTGCAGTCGGTCTAAACAGTGACGGTTTCTACCGACAGTGTTTCCATTGTAAAACCTTATTCTACATCTCATTTAACTTTAAGAACCTCAACAGTGTTGAACAAAATGCAAGAAAACCCAAAACAGAGTTATGGCAGGGTATGTTGTCACTCAAAACATATTAGGTCATAAACCTGTTTTTGAATGCATCCGAAACACCTTCCTTACAATTCAACATCATGCGAGAAATATGCATTCACTTCCGTGTACACGCTTCCATGCAAAACTTCTCATTTTTTGTATTAGGTTCAAATGCGCTCGGCCAATCTTCACAATCCCATTAGCCTCGTGTTCATACGCTACCTTGACTACTGGCTTTGCCTTCGGCTGCCTGAAGAAGGAGGTCTTGGCGGTGAAGAATGTGAAGTCATCGCTCTCCTCGTCCAGGCTGCAGTACCCACTGCTCATGCTATTGCTGCCGGTCATTTGCGGGGATGGATCCAGTTTGGGGGACTCCCTACACGGGTCTTCGGGGGACCAAACGCACCATTCCAGGCTCCAGGGGTGGGAAGGGGAGGATAGGCTGGGAGCGGGGGACCACAGGTTCAGGTGAAGGGCCAGATCTCCACGTGCCACCGGAAACGAGCACTGAAACTTGCAAGCTGACGCTCAGCGACCGCTGCGGCCGGTATCTGATGTCCAGTTCCTGTTTCCACAGGTCACAAACAGGCAGTTGTAGAGAAGTAGCTTCTCCTGCTCTTTTCAGCTGACAGCTTGGTGCTTTAAACCCACGACACGCGTTTGAGATGAGAAAATTAGACCAGGGTGGAGGAAAGCATGTCACTGCACACAAATTGCTTGCATTGGCATCCACTAACTCACATACAGTCACACAGTCTTGATGTAAACAGGCTCTTGAGCATTACAGGTGCGAGAACGTTGCACGGACATTGTGTTGAATATCCCTTCAGCTGGCTGAGGTGGATGCAGAAGTCTCCGGTCCACAGTGAGGCTGCGACAGCTGCTAGAAAGACGGCAGAAAATCAACCTGCCTTACAGAGACTGAGTGAGCTGAGAACTGACGTACTGCACCTCCCTCCCTTCCTCCTTCTCTCACACCAATGCGCACGCTCTCTCTCTCTCTCTCTCTCTCTCTCTCTCTCTCGCTCTTTCTCACTCGCTCTACCATCTGTGGCTGGAGTCTGTTATCTGCCTACAAGCTTACGCAAACACCCTCCTTTTTTCCCCTCCCTCCTCAACTATCACTCTTCCTGCATGCAACTGCTCTTTGCTCAACTCAAGAGAAAGAGAAAAAAGAAAAAAAGAAAGAGAAAAATATACTTGAAGAGCGAGAGAAGGAGGGAGGGGAAGAAAGAGACAGCTCTCTGCATGTGGTCTTTTAGAGGCTATTTTACATAGTACCTGATATGCAAAATGATGGCAGGCAGCATGAATCCAGAGTATTGTTAAAAGGCACTGCGACATTAATACAGGCAGGACTGAAAATAACCTTCATATTTCCTTTTATTTGGAAAAAGTAGTGGACAATGTATAATGAGCTGCAAAATAAAGGTGATTGGGTGGTTTATTTTGCAATAACTGTGACTGACTGTATATTAGCTCACTTCAAAATCAATAAGTTATGTCCATCTATTTACTTATCCGAGTTTAAATTAATTGATAATGGGAGGAATAAAAAGACAAGTAAGCAATTGGCGGCCAATTAAACGGTCAATTATACATTTTAACCCTCATCATAAAAAAATATCTCAATGCAGGAGGACCAATCAGAATCACATACTCCAAATAAATTACAAACATTTGGTAGGCTATTTATGAGTAAATACATAAACTAAACTTTTTTATATTTAAAAAATATCTGAAAGCAGAATCAGAATTCAGTCTCTTTCTCTTTATTCCTGTATTTCATTTCTGCTTTAGCTTCTGTCCTTTATTTCTGTACTAGTTTAGCATACAGTGCCAGTCAAAAGTTTGGAAACATTAAGATTTTGTATGTTTCTGAAAGAAGTCTCTTCTGCTCGCCAAGGCTGCATTTATTTGATCAAAAAATACAGTAAACGCTATTATATTGTGAAACATTATTACAATTTAAAATAACTTTTTTCTGTTTGAATATGTTTTAAAATGTAATAATTTCTATGACGTAAAGCTGAATTTCCAGCATCATTACTCCAGTCTTCAGTGTCACATGAAAAGAAATCCTTCTAATAGCGCTGATCTGCTGCTCAAAAAACATTTCTAATTATTATCAATATTGAAAACAGTTGTGCTACTTAATATTTTTTCTTTTTTTGTGGAAACCATGATGCACTACCATTCGTATATGAATATATAATAATAATAATACCTTTATTCAGCAATTATGCATTAACTTGATCAAAAGAGATTACAAAAGATTTCTTAATAATAAATGCTGTTCTTTTTTTTACCTGTCTATTCATCAATGAATCTAGCAAAAAAATTCTCATGGTTTCCACAAAAATATTAAGCATGCAAAAATGGTTTTCAACATAAAATAAGAACCATTATTAATAATTGAGCACCAATAATAATTGATATTAAGCACATTTAAGCACAAAATCTGCATTTTACTATGATTTCTGAAGCGACATTGAAGACTGGAGTAATGATGCTGAAAATTCAGCTTTGACATCACAGAAATACAATACATTTTAAATTATATTAAAACAGAAAACAGCTATTTTAGTGTAATAATATTTCACAATATAACAAAATTTAGATCAAATAAATCCAGCCTTGGTGAGCAGAAGAGACATTTAAAAATCTTTGTTTCCAAATGTTTCCAAAATTTTGACCGGTTCTGTATATATAAAATGTGCTTCTGTATAGTGTAAACTGTTGGTTATAATGATAAATCATTTGTGATGTTATTCATTTTACATGAATAAATGTAAATGTAAGTGTTCGAGAAAGCCTTTAAAAGCCACAGGTAGAATTCAAAGTCCATAACTGAACATCATTACTGTTGCACATTCTATTAATAATTCATCACATTGTAATGTCCCACTGCATTTCCACGGCATGAACCATCTACCATTAACAGAAATACAATGAGAGAGAAATCTCTAGTGCTTTTTACAGGGAACCTTTAACTCTTTCCCCGCCAGAGTATTATTTTTATGTTGCCAGCCAGTGGCAGCTTTAAAAAAAATTATAATTCCTATTCACAAATCTTTCATGGCCCCCAGAATATTTTGTTGTATGAATATGCAAACAAAGAAAGAACAGAGCCTCTTCTTTTAAACAAATGTTAATAGATTTCCTAATGGACAGGATAATAATAAAACTGTATCTAAAACAAAAAGAATGGACACAAATTAAAGCTGAACACACCAACACTATAGGAAATCCTTAGAAGAGTGTCACAACATTAAATGTACAAAGGTCAAAATTACAGCTACATCTGATCTCTCCTTGCACCCATCAGGGCTGTTGGTCTTAACCTTTGACCCTGACCTTGAGGGCATTAGACACAAAGTCCAGCTGGAGCACCAGAATACGTTAAATTTGAGTACAAGATAAGAAGGAGGATATAAAACCACTGTCACATCAGCTCATCAACTAGGGATGGGTCACAATGGTCAACTAATCAATGGAATGGTTAACTAGTTGTTACACCACTAACTAGGTTGACTACTTTAACTGTAGTAAGCAGCAGTTATTCTGCATTGTAAAACCCTCTTGGAAAAGTTGCGTCTTTAAATTAATTTCCTTTAAAACATGGTCGCTACATTTATACTTTTAAAAAAATGCATATTATGTAAGAAAGGTGTCTGATTGGAGTCAGGTGAACCCAAAACCAGACTAATTATACAGGTCTTCCTTAATAGTTCACTCAAAACCAAAATTCTGTCATTTTGTGCCATTCCAAACTTTTAAGACTTTCTTTCTTCACAAAAGTAAATATTTAGAATTTTTTTTTGATGTCCATAAAATGAATGTCAGTGGGGTTGAATATTGTTACTCAAAATATTGTCTCTAGTGAAATATTATGTTTTTCACATCCCTATACCATCAACTAAATAAAAACCGTCTACTTTCAATCCTTTAGTGACTAAATGCTATGCAATTCCACACAATGTTACAATGGCAAAACCCTGGCAATATGTCAGCATGAAATGAGATCATTCATCACTTCTTTTTTTACTGCTGCTTTCCCCAGCCCGGTTTCTTAAGCAGGGAGACGATTCCTCATAAAGGGGGATAAAAGACAAGAAGAAAACATTTGCCACTATAAATGAGGGGAGGTTGAAAGCCACTTTGGTTTCCCCTCATCAGGTTTATTAGATTCTCATTGAACAGTATAGTGGGCCACATTTCTGTCATCTTCTTTCACTATAGCAGATGCTACTCATGTCCTGCACTATATATTGAGTCCATATCCATAAACTCTATGGACATAAAAACATCATCACTAGCAGCTTATGACAAATTACCTGAAGTGGTGGCCTTGGGTCACATTATCATAATCAATGAGCTGGATCTCAAGGAAGGACAGAAGGGCTGAACACATTCGATATCTAAACCCCCTGGGAAGAAGAAAGGCCCTCTTTTGGCTACTGTCAATACACCCCAATTAATTCTTACTAGAACTCAATCATTTCTCTCCAAAAAGATTGCAAGGGGGTTTATGCAATTGCCCAGAAAAACATAATCAATACCGTGGATGGATGGATGGATGGATGGATGGGGTGTGCAAAACCACCCAGACTAAAAGCGACACACTGAAACCGCGAGGGGTCCAAAATGGAGTGTGGTACCTCCTGCTAGAAACGTGAGTCAATACAGGCTGTAAAGTTGTCTCACTGCTGTATGAAGTATGGAGTGAAGAGGGCCATTCAAGTGTGTATAGAGAGCTGGATGCATTGTGGATAATCAATGTGCCTGACAATGATAATCCATCTCAAACAATCCGTAACACAGGCACTTTTCTCTACAGGGAAGCGGAAGGCTTTGTATTCTCCCTACATTTTTGTCCTAAACTCTCCTTCCTGTAATCGCTCTGGTATTGTGCTGGCAACACGTTCTGTGAGGAGTAACTGGAGGCTTGGACAGATCATGACCACTGGACTCATCTCTTGTTTCACAGTGGTGTTAAGTGCCGTTAGGACGCTCCATGTGATATGTTTCTGATCCTGCTATAACACCTCTCTCCCTCCCTATTGTACTTAGTTAAATAATGCAGATGGTTTCTGATTTCCAAACTTGGTGATGAGCAAACTGTAGAAGAGAAACAGCCTTGGCTCTGTTTGCAACAATGGTATATTTTTAACCTGTCATCATTCTTTACTTACTGAATCTATCGTTCCTACATTTTCAGACCTACAGATCTCTGAACAGAGGCTGAAAGGATCGAAGCTGGAGGAACTGCATTGGAGGTGAGTAAATGTAGTGGCTATATCTAGCACAGCACTTCCTGTGTTTATCACAAACATCACCAATGTGGTAATATCAGAGTTGTGATCTTTAAAAAAATAACTCGAAGTTTCAAGGTTTATAGGGCCTTACAGATAGATAGATAGATAGATAGATAGATAGATAGATAGATAGATAGATAGATAGATAGATAGATAGATAGATAGATAGATAGATAGATAGATAGATAGATAGATAGATAGATAGACAGACAGACAGACAGACAGACAGACAGACAGACAGACAGACAGACAGACAGACAGACAGACAGACAGACAGACAGACAGACAGACAGACAGACAGACAGACAGACAGACAGACAGACAGACAGACAGACAGACAGACAGACAGACAGACAGACAGACAGACAGACAGACAGACAGACAGACAGACAGACAGATAGAAGATAGATAGAAGATAGATAGAAGATAGATAGATTAAGATTAAAATTAAGTTATCATATAGTCATCCTGGTGTTGTTCTAATGCCACATACCCTTCTTTCTTTTTTGGACCACAAAAGGCGATTAACCCCCCCAAAAAATAATAATTCACATTGTCTGCAATTGTCCATGTAATGGCAGTGAATAGCGACCAGCATCAAGCTTGTTAACCCTTAAATGCATACCTCGGGTCTTTCACCCGAGACGTCATTCACTACCCTCCTCATTATTTTTTTAAAGTTAGACATCAACCTTCTTAGTATTCCTCAATCAATCCATTTTAAACAATATAACAAGAAAAAAAATAATAAAGTTATAATTTAATTAAATATTAGTGTCACTGTCAATTGATAATGGATCTGGTGAAGGAAGCTGTCAGTGATCAAAATATTTATTTTGAAGACATTGAAAATGAGTTTTGAGGATATGCGTGAGATCGCGAATATGAGCCAGATGCTGAATGTACTGGGAAATGAGTTCTGACGAGGACAGTGATGATGTTATAAAACATCTGCTCAAACTGAACCCTTCCAAGCACCAAGAGGTAACGAAATAGGTTTCATTTTATTCTTCTGTAATTGTTGCTCTAATATCAGGAGTTGTTTGTATTATCGCGACAGGTATAGATCTATCCATGTTAGAAATAGATCCGGGTCGCTAAAGACCCGAATATGTAAGAATGTTTGGCGAAACAGTCATGCATTTAAGGGTTAAAAAAGACGCAAAGGTATTGCAGAATGATCCCATGTGTTCTGGTGGTATACGGTAGTAGAGTTTGGCAATAAACCGAAATTTAGGCTAATGTATTATTTAACAAGAATCCTGACCTTGGCCATTGGTCTTCTGTGCACGGCTACGCAACATGAACGTTCGTGAGACTCTATTGGTGCCGCAGATCACTGATACAATCCATGTACTGTCTTCTCTGAGGTGAAAATATATCTGTTGTGTTCATCATAACGAGAAGTTATCGCATTCACATCTGTAGTCATCATTTCAGAAGTGAGGGGTAAGTGTAAAACCAGTTTATTCTGACATTTTGTAACAACTGAGCCTGACTCCCATTCAGCCATCCACCAGAGGGAGCCCTCTCCCGAGTACTGATCATGGACCGTGCAGGCATACGGCATCAGGGTGAGTAAATTATGACAAGGTCATCATCCGAACACGCATATTTCCCTACTTTATAGCAGGCGTAAAACAGTATGTGACAAAAGAAGTATGTCCAAACTCACAGTATTGATAAAAGAGTAGGCAAAAACGATCCGGATGACCTACTTCTTCTGGTGAGATTCTGAAGTGTGCATACGATGGACACTTTACTATCCCATGAAGCCACGGGAGAGGATTTGTGAATGGTGGTGATGGGATTCAACTGACGCTGGTAGGTCATGTGATAAGGGCAACATGGCGAATGTATGTCCAGATTACATTCATACTACACACATATATAGAGTGTACTTTGTTAGAGGCTGAGGAGTAATTACTAGGGGTGTGCACGGATATTTTCGAATATTCGATCTGTAATTAATATTAGAAAAATAAAAACACTATTCAAATTCTACTACATTGCTTTGCTGGCCATAAATGCAGTGAATCCATGATAAATCCCTCTAAAACTCGCCGATATAACTAAATCCATTGGGTGGCGATGTGGAGCCTGTTAATAAGTTGATTGTATGCGATCACAATGTCGTCGACTGCCTCGCAATGTTTTCTAATTACTTAGATGAAAATTGAAAATTATCTTGCAAAATGGAGTTACTTTTGATAAAACGAATTATAGTTATATCAAGACCCCAATGAGAAATCACATGAAAAACCAGGCGAATGAGTAAAGACGGCTGTCCATCACTGCGTTCATATTCCGACTTGAGTGTATAGGCTATGTAAGTTCTGCATGATAACTGGCGCGCTCTGCTTTGTTTGTGTTTTTTTCCGCTCACGCTGCTTGAGCTTAATGCTTTTGTTCTTTAGGCCTGTATTTTTTGTTTACACATATTGTTTAATGTTTTAAATGGAAAGAAACCCTTAAGATATGACATAAGCTTGTTCAGAAATGGTGACAAAAACTTGATGAATAAAAAAAAAAACGGTCTCTCTCATTTAAAAAAAAAAAAAAACGTCATTTAAATAAACGAATATTCGATTTTTATGAGCCCGAATATTCAAATACAATATTTTGGGAAAATGCCCATCCCTAGTAATTACTTATTCAAAAAAGATAGGTACCAACTCAGACGCAGCCTTAATTTTCATTTTAGATGAACTATCCCTTTAACATGACAACAATGTGGATCCTATTTTAATTTGTTAGTTTGTTTCACTCTGGAACACATCACATTACTGAAGTGAAATCAACCCGGATGCGGTTTCACGTGGACTTTAAACAGCTCATCCCTAGGAACAGCCTCTCACTTCCTGCGTTCTTCAGGTTGTCTTATAGTACCACAGAGCCAAGACATTACATAGATTCTGTTTTTGGAATCCTCAGTACAAAAATGCACTGAGAAATCCCACGCAGATCAAAAATGCGCTTTACTACAGCTCTCTACACAAATTATGAAAACAGCCCACGCACATACAACATCCCAGAATCTCTGGTTTTCAGGAATCAAAATCAAGATGCTTAAATCAAACAGCTTATAATCAAGCTGAAAGAGAGAAATATAATGCAAAAGACAGAAAGACAGTTTTTAAGGACACTGAAACAGCACAAACATGCACATGGCAGCGAACTGTCACGCTAGTTACTCCACAGGAAATGCTACGGTGAGATGACAAACCTGATTAAAACTAAAATCTGAAAATGGCACATGCAAATAGAAAGTCGTATACTTTTTCTACTGAACTGCACTTGATATCTCCAGCTGTGGTTTGAGGGGGCCGCAGTGCATGTGACACATAAAGAGTATGTTTGCTGTGTGTGTCTGTGTATGTGTACACACCCGAGGACAGGAAAAGGAAGTGTATGAGAGATGACAACAGCCTATCTGCACTGCTATACAAGAGTCAAAGCCGATGAAATACCTCCAGCAGCTGGGGACACAAACCCTCAGCACACGGTCTACAGCACTTTCACAGCCAATAAATGGCAAGAAAAAAAAGAAAAAAAACACTCTAAACTTGCAAATGTATTCTTGTTTGTGCCTGATGTTGCACAGAGGCTTACCAAATAGAGACCTTTAGGGGCTTTCAGATCAAATCAGCTATATTTTATGCTAAAACTGAAGGGATAAACAAGACCTCAGGATGGAACACTTAATGTTACTGAGGGGCAGTGAGGCTACAAAAACCGAAAGATTTTCCAGGGCTAACTGTGAGTTAGCGCTAATGTTTTGAGTCCACAGGGGACATGAGGGTTAGCGCACTGTGCCTGCATGATAACAGTATGAGGGATATTAGGGTAATGTGCATGAAGAACATTTTGTATTCTCATGAAACAAAGAAAACAAGACAGACAGAGACAGAGAGACAGCAGTTACAAGTTTGTGTAATAAGGATAACAGGGGAAGTGTGAAATATGTCAAAGTGTGTGTAGAATATTCTACAGTTTTTTTTTTATTAAGAATGGAGATGATTCACCCCACTGAATAATACTATCTCCTTCCATAACAAATACTGTAAATAAGAATCTACATCCAGAAGAAAATTACACTTAAAGATGTCTCTTTCAACTCTTCAGAAAGGAGGGAAACAAATGGCCACAACAAATTTAAATATATAAATTTTTCTTTTACTTTTTCTTCTCCATCAAATTTTCACCAAACCCTAAAATCCCACAGCTCTATTGTGAGATAAGTACTTTTATTCAGCAAATAATTATTACTTTTATTCAGGAAAGATGCATAAATTGATCAAAAGGGACAGTAAACATTACATTTACATTTACATTTATGCATTTGGCAGACGCTTTTATCCAAAGCGACTTACATTGCATTCAAGGTACACATCTTACATTTTGTCAATTCTTGCTTTCCCTGGGAATCGAACCCATGACCTTAGCGTTGCTAGCGCCATGCTCTACTGTTTGAGCTACAGGAAAGTAAAAACATCTATAATGTCATTTATTATTTCTATTTCAAATAAATGCTGTTCTTTTGAACTTTCTATTCAACAAAGAATCCTGAATGTTTCCATAAAAAATATTAAGCAGCACAACTATTTCCAACATTGATAATTATTAAATTATTAAATGTTTCTTGTGCATCAAATCTGCATATTAGGATGATTTCTGAAGGATATGTGACAAAATAATGGCTGCTAAAATGCAGCTTTGCCATCACAGGAAGAAATTACATTTTAAAATATATTAAAATAGTTATTTTATATTGCAATAATATTTCACAATATCCCTGTTTTTACAGTACTTTGTATCAAATAAATGCAGAATAATAGACTTCCTTCAAAAACATTTGTAAAAAACACTTTACACTTTATTTGACGGTGTCATTGTTATAGTGTAATTATATATTTAAGTACTGAGTAATATTAATGAACTACATTAACTTACTATAGGGTTAGGGTAGGATTCAAGTTTGTTTGAGGGTTAGTTGCATGTAATTATGCATCATTTAAAATAAAGTGTTACCAAAGAATCTTACCCAACCCAAATTTTTTATTGTAATGTACTTTATTTTATTAATGTGTAGAAGACTCAATGTAACAACAAAAGTGCTTGCCAAGCCTAAGAGTTTTCCTAGCAAATGCCCTTGAGATCCACAGACACACACACACAGACTCCCTCATATCTCTGTGATTCATCTACATAAGGTCAATGGTCCTCCCCCCGGTCCCCTGGCGCTGGTGTGGCTGTGAAAAAGCCCTGTTCAAATAAATGCTTCTGGCTGTAAAATCCCAGAAGTCTGTGAGGGGGGTGTCTAGATGCTGTTTTGACTGTAATTAAGTTGTGAGGCTGTCTTTATGGGCTATCTACGTTTCCTGTGCATGTCTAATGCCTGCTGAACGGTACGTCCATCTGGTGTGTTTGAATGGCAGTAAAGACAACTACACAATGGATGCCAGTGTGACGGACATATGGACCAACAAAGGCTTTTATATGTACAAATTAATTAACTTCCTTGTTTAAGCTATGTCTCATGGGTTTTGTTGCAAGAGATACTCATTTAGGCTTTGTAATGGAGGCATTTACAAGCAAATTACACTGCATAAGATCCTCAAATCATTCTGCATAATATATCTGCCCCGTGTGGTGAAGTTTGGAATGACAACATCCTATTATAAATGGTTTTTATCCATATCCAGCCTTATCTCTTATTCTATGAAGCTGCATCAAATCAGTGATACAATCTGCAGTTCATAAGACCAAAGCCCTGCCCTGTATGAGGAGACTAATGTGAAATTCATTTCCGTTGAGAAATAACCATAATGCCCTCTGTTGACAGCTCTCCATTCAACAGCTCTCAATCTCTCTGACAGCACAGGCCAGCTGGGTTTGCTCTTTTCCTGATTTAGAGGAGATAGGAACAGACAGGAGGGGTCTCGTAAATATGATGGATACACGAAGACTACAAGGGACGGAAAAGCTTTTTTTTTTTCAGTAATGACTATTCTGACAAAATAAATGGTCTGGGGAGAAATAGGTTTTTGGATATTGTCTTCCAAATTCAATATGTCTGATTGGGCTGTAGGCCATAATGTTTCGGGTCAGGCTCACCTAACAACTTGGGCAAAAGTAAGTGTAAGCCTTTGTGAGTGTTACTGAGGACAGTGTGCCCCAGGCAGGCCCCTGCTGTTCATCCTCAGTCCCAACTGTGCTGTCACTTCCTGTGTACCTGGGACTAAGCACACTGCCAGTGTAAAACGCAGCCAAGCATCAGAGAGGCAGTTAAGCATGTGCTAATGTGTCCCAGCAAAGCGACCCAGGAAGGATCAGATTCAGTTTCCGCTTTTTTTTTGCTCTCTTTCTGAATTTGAAAAGCTTTCTGCATGCTTTACTTACAAAAAGTATCCTTTACAAAAGTGCCACAAAAGTATCAATATATATTACTATATTCCAACATATTTTGTCGTCATCTACAATAGCGCTACCACTTTTTTTGTACATGTAGCAAAGTACTTCCACAGTATTTTTTGAAGAAGCATAGTAAATGTAGCATGGAATATTGTATAATTTTGTACCATGGTATATGTCAAAGTACCATAACTTTACTGTTATACAAGACCATTACTATGGAACTCTGTTTATGCTAGTGTAAAAGACAAAATAAAAAATAAAGTCCCGTTGTATTTGCAAATGTGAGAAATGAAGTCACATTGTAAGATATAAATTCCCAATAATGGGAAGCAAAGTCGCAATTATGAGATAAAAAGTCACATTGTGAGATATATATTCGCAATTAAGAGGAAAAACGGTCACAATTATGATATATAAAATTGACATTGTGAGATATCACGTGTAAGATGTGCAAATGCCAAGTCACATTTGCGAGAAACAAATGAGATATAAAGTATCATTATTATGATATACAAGGCTGCAATTATGAGAAATACAGGCATTATGAAATATAAAGTCACAATTAGGTCTACTGTTGAGCTAAAATATTTTTTTGAATACACGGCCCATAAAACATATTTGGAAGCCGTCCATTTATTTTGCTTTCCTAACTATACGTGACAATATTCTATCCGCGACCCCATTAAAACAGGCCTGTGACCCATTTTTGGGATGCATATTCGCTATCTGTTTTGCCCCCTTGTGTTCCTCTATAATGAGGACCTCCCTCTTTTAGTGTGCATAAAGCAATAATGGCTGAGTGAGTGAACTTACCGTCTCCTGAGGGTCTTTGGCACTGGGCCTCTGTGAAGTGGGAGTAGACCCGTCCTCAGTCCGCTGGTCTAGTTGGTTGCAGTCCAGCTGAACAAGCCCCTGACACTCCAAATGACACGTGTAGCTGCAGTCTGGAGGCCAGAGACAAACAGGACATACATAGTCACTAACAGCCATGAAGCACACAGACAAACAACACAGTTCAGAGAGCCAGTGAGGGCTGCCAACCCTCTTTCGGCTGCTTTAAGAGAAAAAGGTTTAAAAAGGCTGGAGGACTGGGTCATGTGTTTTATTCACTGTAAATGTCTGTGTCAGCAATGAGCACAGAAGTCTTAGGCTAGAGCTGGTGATGATAAACTGACAATCTGCATGCGTCTCAGACACATACACTCCACAAACTAAAGAAGGCAAATATGCTCCAGCGTTTGCAGACAGTGTCTCTTTTACATTAGACAGAATGTCTGGTGTATCCTACACATAAACATTAATTATGTGGAGGGTTTCATTCATGTGAGGTAATCACGGCTCTCTTAAACAGTGCCCTATTCATTCAATCTCAAATTATTTGACCCCACTATAGATGTCTATAGAAATCAGAAGAACTTATTTATTTTATTCAATGATATCTGTAGTAACTGTGACCTTTATAACAGTGATATCCATTGTAATTTTTGCAAAAGACGAGTGGCGCCATCTATTGGTTGTATGATATAAAATACTGCATTGTTTGCACAGGAGAAGCTTATCAAAAATGTGTAGTGAATCTTTAATATTTCTTGAAAGATTGTGCATTTCAATAATACATTTAAAAAAATATTAATCTTATAATATATATATATAGATGATAGGGAATCTTTTTCACTTACACTTTATTATTATTTTTGAACATTTCAATGATATTATACAATTATTATAATTAAAACTAAATGTATAAATTTATTAAATTGAATGTATTCAAATTATCATCGTAATTTAAAAATAGTATAATATTAACATACATATCACTATAATTAATACAAAATTTTATAATATTAAAAATATATATAATTAAAATGACCATGTAAAGCCTGATTGTAACAAAATCATGTTATGTTATGTAGAATTCTGTTTTGCTACCATCGGGCGTTACATGGTAACAGAGAAAAGGCTCAATCGCTAGATGGCACCAAAGTGTAACGTCATCAAAGGTTAACGGAGGCCAGTGAAATAAGGTTATTAAAAGGGCTGGAAATATAATTCCTGCCAAGAAACATTTAATTGACACTGAGTTCTTTTTTTTTTTTTCGTCATTTTTAAATTGCCCATCCAGGGCCCTTTTTCCACATATTTGCTTTGGAAAGTGGACAGGCCATCTTAGAAAACACTGGTGCAAGCTGCCCTCATCATCCTAAAATTCACATTAGCATCATAACAGAAAGAACAAAATGACCTCAGACCAGTGCAGCAAGAAAATTCAGCAGCTGAAAAGCCCTCTGTGCATTTATATTCATTGCTCACAGTCACACGGTAACCAAGGAAACGACACTGCACCACTGGATATTCTTGAGCACAGGCTGGCCATGATTTTACATGACATGGCGTCCTGCAGTGAGGCTGCAGTGTCATTTATATTGTATAAATGTCCTGTGGCCAACGACATGTAGTGTTTTAGTGATAATGACAAAGAAATGTTTTGTTTTAGCTACAGTCAAATGATAACAATGACTGAGGTGTCTGTCTCTACACAGTATCACAGTGGGAGTGACCGGAGTCAACAGCGAATGCTGATTGATTATCAGGGGATTGATTATCAGTGCCAAACACATTGCTACTGTCATTGAGGAAGAGCCGGGAGGTGCGGATCACTGTGAAAGGCGTTTGGGAATGCTAAGAGCCACTACACAACACTGATAACACATTTGGAAAATAGACGTCACTTTCGATGGTTTGTTGCCGCAACGCTGGCAAAATATAAATCTTCAGGGGAGTGTTGAGCGGGACTATGAGAAAGAGTGTCCAAACCAAACAGAATGACTGACTCAGAGTCAGGAAATGCATTATGGGAGGAGGTGAGACTTCCGTCCGGTACTGACTCTCACCTTCAACCTCAGGCTGATATCAACAGAGCTGTTTAATGCAACACCCTGATAAATCTCTGCAGAAAAAAAAAGAAAAACCTGACACGTCAGGTGATAATAGGTCATCTTACAAAATGTGTACCATCTCTCATATACTTTAGCAAACAATTACTAAGGATGAAAACTTTTACCATATATTTACTGTAGACATTTTTCAAAGCACATCAAGAATATTTTTTTTTAGATTTCAGTACGGTGACGCATTGCTGCCACATACATATTTTTTTCATTCAATTATGTCGTAATAACGAGATGTTATGTAGTTTTAACAACATCTTTTCTCGTAATAATGAAATCTTATGTCGTTAAAACGACATCTTTTCTTGTAATGACGAGATCTTATGTTGTAAAAACGACATAAGATCTCATTATTACGAGAAAATGATGTCGTTAAAACGACATTTTTCTCGTTAAAACAACATATATTTTCTCAGAATAAGGACATGTATTGTACAGTGATGTCTACAAAATATGCCTGTATCCACATTAGAGAATTCATATAGCCCATGTGCATTTGTCACACCATGTCTGAAAAGCAGAAGCGAGCTCAGAGTAAAATAGGCTCTTCCGCTGCCTGTATCAGTGGCAATGCCCACAGCACGAAAGCCTGCAGTTCATAACAGCCACGGGTCACAGGTGCCATGGACCGCTCATGTTCGCATCAGTGGCATAACTTTAACCTAGAAATTACGGACCCCGGTGCACAAACAGGCTATCATAACTATCTATAATAGGCCTACTGTAATATATTGTATGTTATACTGTAATACATATATTCTAGAAATGTATTAAAAAGAAAGGCGCTTTCAGCCTTACTCAAAGGCCGCGGAAACAGGCCAGTGGGTTCGTTACGCACGTCAATCCATTCCCGGCGTTCTTATTTGCTTCTTATGTATTAAATATACAGGCCATTAGTTTATGAAACCTTGATCAAAATTATAATACAATTTATAGAAAATGAAATTCACTTTAAAGAAATGATTTCTACAAAACAACACTCAATAAAAAGCATGTCTGACCCCACTCCATGTCTCCAGACATATTGCGCGTCTTATAGGCTATCTTACTCATGCTGCTCACTTTTCATCATCAACATATGAAATTAAAACAAGAATATAATAGGCTCATATTTAAACATATGAATCTAAATAGGCTACATTTTGCATGTAGCCAACTCCACTCCAAACGCTTCAAAAATGTATTTTGTTTATTAAACGCAAAGTTTTTAATTTCAAATTTAATTTCTAAATTCAGTTCATATTTCCAACAAACGAAATTCTGAGCCAAAATAACGAAGTGGTAAAAAAAAACACAGCAAAAATGATAAATATTAAAGAATTTGCGGGCGCTTTCGTCGGCATGAGTAGCCTATATAGGCTATGAAACACGCAATATGTCTGGAGACATTGAGTGGGGTCAGCCATGACTTTTATTGAGTGTTGTTTTGCAGAAATCATTTCTTTAAAGTGAATTTCAATAATTAAATTATCTAAACTATAAATTATATTTTAATTTTGATCAAGGTTTCATAAACGAATTGCCTGTATATTTAATAAATAAGAAGCAAAATAAGAACACAGGGAATGGATTGACGTGTGTAATGAACCCACTGGCCTGTTTCCACGGCCTTTGAGTAAGGCTGAAAGCGCCTTTCTTTTTAATACATTTCTTGAATGTCTTAATTACAGTAGGCCTATAGATAGTTATGATATTTGTGGCTGCTACACGCTAATCATGAGCGATCCATGGCACCTGCTACCCATGGTTGTTAAGAACTGTAGGCTACATCACTAAATTACAACAATTTCGTGCTATGGGCACTGCCACTGATACAGGCAGCGGATGAGCCTATTTTTCTGCTTTTCAAACAAGTGTGACAAAGGCATGGGCTAAATAAATTCTCTAATGTGGATACAGACATATATACACACACATCACTATACAACACGTCCTTATTAGGAGAAAATATATATTGTTTTAACGAGAAAAAATTCGTTTTAACGACATAAGATCTAGTTATTACGAGAAAATTATGTCGTTTTTATGACATAAGATCTCGTTATTACGAGAAAAGATGTCGTTAAAACGACATAACATATCGTTATTATGACATAATTGAGTGAAAACAATATGTATGTGGCAGCAATGCGTCACCGTAATAATGAATTATTAAAATAAATAATGACAACTTTGATGTGTTACTGTAGACATTTTACAAATCACATCAACATCGCCTTTGTTTTTCTTAAACGTCTTTAATTTTTACTTTAAAATAGGACTGATTAAAAATATTATAATTATTAAAAAAAAACATTTTGTCATTATTTTTATATTTTTAAATTAACTTTAATTACTGTATTATTAAAAATAAGTACTGCGTCAACCCTGTTAGCATCACTTTTAATAAACTATTACATTTAAAAAATGTCATAATGGCATACTTCTTTCAAGAAGACAACCCTTTAAGGACGAGTTCAAATTCTCCTCTTTTATCACTTATTAATGTTGTCAACCTTCTTACCATCTGAATAGTAAACATTAAAGAACTGATAACTGATCAGCTTTAACTCGCTTTTAAAAAAGCATCTTGTCATTTCATGGCTTGTAAAGCTAAATTAATCAGTACAATTTTCAACGCTGTTACCATCATCCCTTTTCTTTTACTTTTCTGAAGGTGCAAAGATGTCCGAACATATACTAACCTTTACTAATTTAGCTTGAGATGGCACAATGAAATGTATTCATAATTAAAAGTATTTTAAAGACAGGCATATTTAAAACACTACACTATTTTGCTTTTTAAAATCACTGGAAAGGCATTGGTTTCATAGGATGACCCTAATAGAAATATGGGTCAAAGAGTTTAAACTAAAGGTGTTAATGAGGTTTAATCAGCAAGTACTAACAAAATAGAAGGCAAAGAACTGACGGGTTCCAATAGTATCAGTTCATATAGTTTATTCCAGCCAAATCTAAATGGGACATAGTTAAATGTCCCAAACAAGATTGGAGGTTTACTACTAGAACCGATGTCTTTATCCTTTAAAACTGTGCATACCCCCCATCATCACGTGTCCTTACTGCAGAGGGGTCTGAACCCCGTAACCCTGATTAATCTGAGGAATGCGCCGCCAAGGGCTAATTACTGACCGTCAGCTTCTGGGGTTACAGACAGTAGTGCAGAAGATCAGCTGAGATTTAACGCGTCTTTAGACGTGCCCTCGGTGTGGAGGATAATACAATATGTATTATTTACCCACGATGGGCCAGACAGAATATGGCTGGCTGGTACTACCATCTGTCTGTGATGTAAAGTCAGTCCTATAAAAAACAGGCAATGCCCACATTTCCAGATTTAGTTGTTTATAGCAAAATAAGAAAAGATGAGAAAGGAAGGTATCAGGCATAAATGGAACAAAATATCTCAATGTTTCATAGATTCACACTCCAAGCAGTGTCAGTGCTGTCCTGCATACTATCTTATTATAATAATCTTTATTTAATTCAATAATTTATAAAGGTTATGACTGATTTATTGTACTTTCATATAATGCTTTATGGATGAATCATTTCTTACATATCTTAGTGTCTCTACATTTCTGAATGTAGTTTTGTAATCTTTTGTAGTTCTTATGACCTCATATTAATGTTTGTTAACCTCTTAACCGGATTGAGGGCGCATTCGTCCTTCAGCTTTATTTGTTTAAATTAGCTCAAATGACTGTCAGATGTAAGTAATTACAAGTGACAAAATATACATCATTTAAAAGATCGAAGAGTCAAGCTTCCATTTTTTTACCTCTGTTTTATTCTCAAAGTCTTATAGTGACAGTAATTTGTTAATATGTGTCAGGAGTTATGAATATGAAAACCGCGTCGGTACCGTTTGATTGTAATATGAGCCTTAGCTGCTCTCATTCATAAAAAACTCCTCTATTCTCGTCACGAAGACTTGCGACAAATCAACATCCTTCAGGGCTTTTAGTTCAAAAGTGTGCAGATGAGGAGAAATATTGATAGATTCTCATATGTCTGTGTCAAATTTCTAAACAGAGGAGTATTTTGTTTAAGTATTTTATTTTTTTTTTTAACATTTTGTCAATGATAAAATGTTTTGGTTGTGAGGGAAAGATAACCTTGTTCAGCTTCCCAAATAACCCAGCGTTAAGGAAACAGTGGATGCAGTTTGTTTTTCCGGAGCAGCAACGGAGTTCTGCAAGTGTGTTTGTTTGTTCCCGGTCACGAGTCGAAACCGCAGGCAGTGAGTGAAGCTTTTCGGAGATATAAAGGTTGCAATACTACTCTACAGGTACTGCAGATTAACATGAGACGCATAAACTGTGTGTAGCTGTCATCGAGGTTGTCTTATTAAGAAAAGTAACCGTTAGATTGCAAAGTAAAAATAAATGTTTATTTTGCCTTAAACATTTCCATCTAAAATCCTAATGTTGAGGGGAAAGTTGTTGGCCAGCTTCACTCATGTGGAGAAAAGTCTAATAAACACTCCATAAATTGTCCCAGAAACACATGAAACCGTGACCCCAGACTTGTTTAGCCGCAGACCCTTCTGAACAGCGCGGTCACACTCATGTTCTTGAGTAAGTTTGCGGTCATTGCTAGAGAAACCCCATGAACAGAGCATTACCAGCGTCGTTTACATAACCTGGAAATGCTGCAGTGCTGCTATAAAACAGCAGTGCTTTTGACAGAAGAGGTCAAACTCTTGTCCTTGTCACATTAAACACAATGTTTATTCAACCATGTGTGGAATTTCCTCAGTAGGAGAGGTCAAATACGCATCTCTGGGCCTGTCCCTTTATAACATCACTTCCCACTTGAACATGGTAACTTCCTCTTGGAATTAACCACGTCTGCTGATCAGTAGAAACCATTTGGTTCTTAAGCTAGAAAATTGTGCCAAACTCCCCTCTGATAGCTGGAATGTAAGGGGAGTTTATAGAGGGAAGGAGAACACTGATGCCTTTTTGTCCCTCACGAGCCTTCTCGCCTCCCACTTCCCTCTGACATTTCTGCTCTCCCCCTCCTCTTCCATACATCAGCATTTTTCCACCTCAGGAGTCACAGTTCTTTCTCAGAGCCACGGCTCACATGCACCCCGAGCTGCACGCACCAACCTACCATCCCTTTCACTCAGCGCTGATCTCTTTCTCTCCCTGTTTCTCTGACTCTGCATCAGTCAGCAGCATTTTCTGCCATTTCTTTCTCTCAGCCAAGTCAGGGAACCTGACCCCATAACCTTGCTCTGCATCTTTTCCCATGATTCAAGGTTGCCCTTCAAAACAAACTGACGTTTCATCGGTCCATTTCATTCACACAACATGGCATCATCCCGGATCATATTGCAAAAACCAGGTCCCAGTGGAACCTATCAGACCGAACCCTGTAATTTAAGCCCAAATTAATGTTTCTAAATTAGAAACAGACACAAAAACTCAGATAAACAGACACAGACACACAGCAGTTCAACCAAACACTGGTGCATTCAAACAGCAACAAATGTATTAAAGAATCTTTCTTTAGACTCACATACAATGATTTTCTTTATTAGAGGTGGAAATATATGAGTGTGTAGTGTTATTATAACAAAACAAGCATAGCTTAGCCTTAGACATTCATAGACGACCCCTGCCTGGGATAATAGTCATGGGTAGTTAGTCATGAGTGTTAAGTCTGTAATTAAACTGAACAGATTTTGTCTGTCTTAAGGTGAACCACACAACAAAATCTGATCTATCTTTCTCGGGTATTACAATTACATGGAATTCTGTAATAATTACCAAATAGAAATGCACTGATATTAAAATTCTGGCCAATACTTCCAAATTCAACATTTCTTCAGGTCATTCGTCCCATTTACATATATGGATACAAGAGGCTGATATTCATAAACATATGAATGCTTACATGAAACCCTGAGAGCCTTCCTTTTTCTTTTATTCTTTTATCCTCTCTTTCTTTCTCTCACATTACTTGTTTAATTCCCTTCCTCCTCAGCTTCCTTGTTTCTTTATTTGCCATAGACATCCCCACATTTAGTTCAGTAGAAACTGGAAAAACAGGATCAACCCAAAAGAGAAAAAAGACTGTGAAAGGTTTTTTTTTTTTTTAACTGGATGAAAGCTTCACTCGCTGCAGTATGTTTGTGATGCTATATTGATATCAACAAATTCACATTGTAAATTTGGAATTGAAAGTCCAAATTAATCCTGGGAAATGTTATGATTATGAAAAATGCTTTTATTAGAATACTACAAGATTAAAGGAACTTTTGTTATACAGGGAGGAATTTACCCACCGTAAAACAATGCCTGGCACTCTGTGTTTATACCCTAGTAAAACATAATGAATATAAATAGCCCAGACCCCATTAATGCTTAGCTTAGGAAAACCAAGGCCCACTGAGGTGAAAAGTATTGACAGTGCAAATCAAGATGTTTTGTCTTGTGCAGCATGGATAAAACCTTCAGGGTCTAAAGATGCTGAAAGAGCACTACAATTCACTCTAATGGATTTAATAAGCTGCACTGGTCAGGTCACTGCGGTCCTGAACACATGCCACAGACACAGACGTACCTCAAATGTACAGCTACATTCTGCACAGAGAATGTCAAGTTGAGCCTGATTGCATTGCACTGTGGGTGGGAAATTGTCAATTGAATTTGAAAGTAATTGTGAAGGGTGGGTCGTTAGGTGACAAATAGCATAAAGAAGTGTGTGTCCGGTGTTTACTTTGAACACAGATGCCGACAACGTCTGAAAACAGACAGGTTTGTTTAGGGTCTTATCAGCATTTCACAGCCAAGCTTTCACAATCAAGGTCACACACAAAGATATTCAGTGTCAAGTTGAGCTGACAGAATACTTTTATACTTTTATTCCTCACATATATAGTTATGTTAAGTGAAGACCTCAATAGATTAAGGTGTTTTGGTATTGTTCACATTGCAGCTTATTCTGGACAAAAACAATCTTTTTTTTCTAAAAAAAAAAAAAGAAAGAAAGAAAGAAAGAAACCAACCTATTCTGTTTTTTATTAAATAGGTTAGGCTACAATAATAGACAAAATATTAGGTTAAAAAATATAAAATGTATTTATATATAAAAACATAAATAACAAAAAGTTATTAAGTATATATGTATGGAAAATGTAGGTAAATATGATACAATGTTATTTTAATATTATAAAATATACATTGCCGTTCAAAAATTTTTGATCGGTAAGACTTTTGATGTTTTTAGAGAAGAAGAGAATAAGTCTCTTATGCTCACCAAGACTGCATTTATTTTATTTTTAAAAAACAGTAATATTGTAAAATATTATTAAAATGTAGAATAACTGTTTTCTATTTGAATGTATTTTCAAATGTAATTTATTTATGTGATGCAAATCTGAATTTTCAGCATCATTACTCCAGTCTTCAGTGTCACATGATCCTTCACAAATCATTCTAATATGCTGATTTGATGCTCAAGAAACATTTATGAATTGTTGTTTAATTTATTTTTGTTTGTTTGACGAATAGAAAGTTCAAAAGACCATTTCTATTGTAAATAAAAAACAGTTTTGATAAAATTTCACAATATTATGTTTTTTTGTTGTATTTTTAATAAAATAAATGTAGCCTTGGTGAGATAAGAGACTTCTTCTAAAAACATTAAAAAAACGGCAGTGTATAAAAATAACCATTTAATATTATAAAAGAAATACTACATATATAAAAATCCAACGAGATTTCAAAAGCTTAAAGTCAGCTTTACATGATTACAGTTGGCTGATTGTTTTAGTCATTCGTCTGGGCTATTAGTATTTGTTTTAACCTTATTCAAACACTCAAAACTTCAATACGAGACTTTAAATCCTACTTCAAAAGTTGGGTATTTACATAATAACATACAAAAATTCACACCGCCTGCTGCTGATCTCTGTCTCACTCAGCATGTCATCCACAGCAGTGAGTCAGTGTGTGCGGGAGTTGATGGCGAACGTCATCATGAAGCAGAAAGGGTGAGAAAAGTGCTGCCGTCATCTTATGTGCTCTTCAACTTGTATGCATTTCCATAGCAGAGACTAAAAAGGCTCATATTTGCCAAACAGCTTTAGTGCTAATTGGATTGGCCATGACTTAGAAAGTGAAGTATATACTATTGTGACTTAGGAGCCAGATGTGACACCATTAGCAGAGCGGTCAGTCTGTGATCTTCCACGGACACTTTCCAATATGTTACTATAGGATACTTATCCATGTATCTTATCACACTGATATAAAACTCAAGTACACCATCCATCACCTTCACATGTGAAGCCATCAATCTCTGAAGACTTTCTTTGAAACACAAACTTTTCATTCAAGTATGATACTAAGTGAATAGAAGGGAAGTTAACTTGCACTAAAGCAGATCACTTTTTATTCATTAGGCTGGTGTACTGTATCCCAGTCTCCGTCTACTCAAAGTGGGATTCCGGTCCAGATCAATGGGAAATTCAATTTCAACTCCCTTGGCTTCTGATCAAAATGTAATTTTGCCAAAAACAGCACTGAGATCAAATTCATCCACTGATGCCTGGGTATCCAACTCCACTTCATAAATAACAAGGGATCCATGAGAAGTACAGACAGAAATCTGTATTAGATACATTAGGTCAAATTGATTCCACAAACACAATGTAACACACATTTTTCAAAACTCCTAACGTAGTATTAAACTTCATTGCACAAGTCATTCTGCTACAGACATTAATGATACCTCAAATTGGGTGATTTGTTAGGGAGAGGTATCCTATTACTTAATAAGCAATCAGGAGAGACCTAAGCTATATCAAGGAACAAGAATATAATTACTTGGTTGCCAATATGCAACCACCCCATATCACAAGAAACATATAGCATGCCATAAAGATGACCAAGAACACCCTAGAGATCCCCCAAAAACATCTTAGCAACTACTTAAAACATCCTAGCTATCACTGAGAACACTTCAGAAACCACTTAGAACACCCTACAGATCACCCTGAACCCTGTAAAAACCACTTTACACCCTGGAAATCAACTGAAAGACACAGAGATCACCAAGAATTCCACTAGATATATCCCCAAGAACCCTTAGAACACACTTGAAATCCAGTTGAACCCCCTAGAAACCACCCAGAACACTTAGAACCTCACAGAGATCACACAGAACCAAATTCCACCAAGAAGACAGAGATCACAGACAACCCCACTAGAAACCAATTAGAATATCATCGAGATCACAAAGAAACCCCTTGGAAACCACCCAGAACATCCTAGAGATTACCCAACACCCTAGCAACTGCATAGCAACGGCCTACAGGCCGATCAGAAAACCATAGAAATCAACTAGGATTGCAATAGAAATCACTCAGACCAGGATCAGGTAAATCTGTGCCACTGGTGTTGAAACAGTCACTGTATCAGTGTTATAACTAAGCATTATTCTGACTCCATGTAGGCATGATTACATTGCACTCTGTCTGCCTGGTTTACTGGCACATTCTAGAACCACAGAAGCTTTTAAAGGCCAAGTTACCGATCAATGTCTGTCTATTCAACACAGGAATAGACAACAATAGATACAACATGAGAGTGAGAGTGAAAAAGACACAGAGAGGGAAAGAAATGGACCAAGAGAGCAGGAAAGGAGAGCAAGAATGTGATGCGCTAACAAGAACAAAACAGGGCTATTTAAGGAAGGTGAAAGTCACCGCAGAGCTCAATGACAGAAGCCTAATTGGACAGGTCTAGTCCCAGAGGATAAAAGTACATTAAGTTTGAGTCTCACATTCACTTACAGAACCAAATCCCATTTGATCTCAGTCTCCTGACACACATTATTCATCTCTCTCCGCCTTAAGTTACCTGATAACACGAGGGTCCCACTACTGCTGGAGCGTCGCAGCATGCGGAGGCCCTCGGACCAGGAGCGGGACTTGGGCAGGCGGCGGAAGAACCGCCCCAGGCGCTTGGAGACCTGTCCAAAGCAGGCGCTGGCCACCGCCTCCTCCGTCCCCATCTCCGGCAGCATGACCGCCGCTATCTGCGACCTGTTGCGGCCATGACCCCAGTGCCACCACTGCGTCCCGCTCCAGGTGCCGGTCCGTGAGCGGCCGCCGTCCCGGCTGGGGCTGGGCGCCTGCGGCTCCGTTGCGTCGTGGTGTGGGCTCCCTGCGCCAGTCGCTCCTGTGTGTCCACCATCGCAGGGCTGCGCTCGGTTTTGTGTTGTGCACTGAATGCCCCCCTCCCTGCCTTTCTGCCACCCTGCGCCCCTACCCTCTGACACAGTCCCCCCCTCCGCTGACTGGTACTCTCTCTCCTGTTCTTCCCTCTCTGCGTCCGTGCTCCTGTTTTTCTCACGCAGTGCAGAACTCGTACCAGCTCAGACTGCACCCACTCATCCTGCTCTCTGCAGCATGTTTTTCATTGAATCCTTAAAGGCACAGCCGCACTGCACTCTTACCTCCTACTCTCTTTTTCCTCTCCCTCCCAGTCCTTCTCTTTCCATCTCGATCGATCCGTCAATCCCTCTCCCTTCCTCCCTCTACGCCTCTCTCCTGTCACTCTGTGCCATCATGCCACTTCCTGTGTGAGAACACAGTCCCACGCTTTGAGAAACCTGTTGTCCTGAAGGACATCTCAAGTTCTGAACAAGTCCATTCTGCATCTTCCTCATTTTCTCTCGTGCATATCTATAAATAAAAAGAAATGAGAGCAGCGTCTTGCTCCATTTCTCTCAACAGCAACAACTATTACAGCCAGCAGTGAAGGTTTTGATTGTCGACTTGATAACTTTCATAAATCACCCTCACCTGCCCCTCATATGTGGCTCCTTGCACATATTCCAGACTGACTGTCCTGAAATAAATGGATATTAATGATCAAATACCTAAATAACTCGTCTTATATTCCAATTTAGATATTCAAATGGTTTGATTATCCCAAATAAGTATTAAGCCTAAAACTAGAACAAATACCACACAATGCATATTTTGCTGTTGACTATAATAGATGGGGTGGCACATTTCCTGCTGTCCTCACCCCAGGTCTCCCAGAAGACAGAACGAGTCTGAGAGAGATAGAGGTAGAGAGAAGTGGCCAAGGGCAGCCTAATTATAGCCTGAGATATAACTCCCAACAGCCCTGTCACACTTTTGTGTACTCACTCCTCCTTTTCAGCAAGAACTGCTCCATACATCCCATCACAGGCCTCATTACATCTTCACACAAACGCATGAAACACAGCCCACTCTACACCTCCAACTCAAACTGACTGTCCGATACTAAACTGATCAGACCATTAAAGCCTTCATGCAACGGCTGCCTATTCGGCCTCTCAATACCGTGAAGCCACAGTACTGAAACAGGAAGTGATTTAACAGGCCCAGTCCATCTGTAGCTTAAGGTTAATGTGAACTGTGTGTTTCAACAAGGTTAAGGCTGTGCACACCAAACCACTAAAACATCCACAACATGAAGAACACGTTTTCAATAGGTTTTTGTGGAGCACACAGTCAAGCTTGTGCCAGGGGTTTGGTTTACTTTAGAAAATTAGGGAAGCACGCAAATTCTTTTAGAGGTTTTCTAATCTTGCTTAAAGGGTACATAATACACACGGTTTCTGCCAATCTCATGTTAATCTTGAGTACCTGTAGAGTAGTATTACATCCTTCATATCTCTGAATAGTCTTTAGTTTTATCATATTTATAAAAGACAGATTCTTTCTGAAAACAGCCAAGCTCGTGGAGGCGTGCAGTGGGCAGATCTAAAGAGTCACGAGCGCACACACACACACACACACACACACACACACACACACACACACACACACACACACACACACACACACACACACACACACACACACACACACACACACACACACACACACACACACACACACACACACACACACACACACACACACACACACACACACACACACACACACATCATAGCATTATCCCTGGATAACTTTCGTTTCACAAAACGTTCGTGTTGTTTAAATATAATCACTTACCGGGCGATTGCCAACTCATGACCAGGAACAAACTAACACACTTGCAGAACTCCGCTGCTGCTCCGGGAAAACAAACTGCATCCACTGTTTCCTTAATGCTGGGTTATTTGAGAAGCTGAACAAGGTCATCTTCCCCTCACAACCAAAAACACACTTCTTTAGTGGCATTGTTGATTTCGTGGTCTAAAAACAAAATGACAGCGCTGCCGACGGCTTCTGAAACCCGAACTAAGCTCATTGATGCCAGGCTCTTGCTTTCGCTCTGGTTGATGTGCGCACGCGCTCATCCCTTTATGACGTCATACAGGGAAATACTTATTTGAATCCTGTAGGAGTGTATTTGGAACAGAAATACTCTCCAACTCGCCATGTTTAGCATGAGAATCCAACTCTTTAACAATGCGAATAAGTCAGAATGCATGAAATAGCATTAGACCCCCCCCCCCTAACTGAATAAAGAATGGAAATGGGATTTAAAAGCTATACTGCACATATTTCCTTAATTATCAGTTGAAATTAAAAGACGGACAGTTATAATGCAGATGTAAGACATCTCGTATATATAATAAGTAGAAACCTAAATGCCAGCGTTTTAAACCATATTTTAGGACTTTCTGCATTACGTGTGGATGCAGAGCTTCCGAAGGTCAAAAAAGTACATAACACATAACACAGTAGCATTCCTTTACCCCAACAAAAGGAAGACATTCCTCTTTCTAGCATTAAAGTCTGTCTGAAACTTTTAATTAAAAATCAATCCAATGTCTGACTGGCATCCATAAGCTGTAATCCACCTGCAATATGGCTAAACACAGTTTTACTCAAGCATGGATTAACCACAAAAGGCAGACAGGCAGCATCCATCAGACAGATAGGTGCAGAATTGTGTGGGGGAGGTCGCCAAAAACCCGAGCCAGATTAGACACATAAAGTCTGATGCAAAGTGATGCAGTGAGACAGGCCCATGCAGTGAGGAACCCTTTTTTAAACACTAAGTCACTCACTGAGTCAGACTAGCAGGGGAGGTGGAGCGTCACATGAACAGACTACCTGAGGAGAACTCACTCCTTCTCCTTGACTAAAGACCTTGAGACCTTGCCTTGTGACTCAGCATATAGCTTATACGTCATATAAAGGGAACATAATTCAGAAACAGAACTCTATAATGGTGGTACTAAACACAATAGAGCATGCAGTATATCTCCCACAATCCGTTTAGCTATGCATTTGTGCAATGGAAGACTAATGAGAGGTTTCAGGTTTTGACAGTGTGTGTTAGATGAGCAAGAAAGAGCCCAGCGGAGCATTTTATCGGTCAAAGGTTACTCTTTCATAGCACAAGAGATATTTCCTCATAAAGTTCCTTGAATTTTGAAAGAGAATATTGTTTCATAAGATGATACACTGGTAAAAAAGTTTACAAAATGCTATTTTTTATCCTGATTTTATCCAAAATTTTATCAAAATGGGCCAAAATTAAATTAACAAATCTAGTGGCCATAAATAGCTCCATTTTAGCATAATAGTTGCATGTTACAAGTATAGAGCTATAACAATAATGTGTATAATAAATACCACAGCTCAAATAATCTTGGAAGAATTTAATGGGAAATGTTTGAAGTCATATTTAAATATATTTATTGACTTATTATTGTAGATTTTGGGTTCTTGGTGAATCAGTGAAGAGCAAAAAACATCCTTATCTGAAACTCTATTAAAGGTGCACTATGTAACTTTTCCGTCCACTAGAGGTTGCCTGTTCAAAACAAAGGCGTAGTTTGATGACGCCACATTTGAGCGCAGAATCTTGGGACATGTGGTCTTCAGCTCACAGCCGGTGGAAAAGAATCGGGATAGGACTCAGGCAGAAATCATGTCCATGGATGCGATTATTAACGTTACTGTAGTATGAAGCAGAGCAGGACCCAGTGTTGTGGAGCTGAGCAAGGCCGCTGGAGCGATTGTTAATGAGAAGACTGGCGGGACTTTTATTTTGACACAGCCACCGACGCCACTTCCGGTTTCCGGTCATGAGTATGAGGTAACGCAGCTCTGTTTATCATATACATCTGAGTGTGTTGAAAATGATGTTATGACGTTACTCTGTGCGTTCGCTCGGCGGCTGCTATGACACTTGGTAACGCAGATATGACGCAATCGACAGGCGACTCCCTCACACGCATAGCTCACACGTCCCGGTTCCTTGGTTAAAAATAGCAATTTCTCACGATTTACAAATAGTTGGAAACATTTGGGATATTGTAAGTACTCAACTGAACAAAATATATAACACTGGCCTAGTGTTTTTTGGATATTTTACTCCAAAAAATATACATAGTGCACCTTTAAGGGGGATTTCATACAAAAATGAACATTCTGTGATAATTTACTCACCGCATGTCGTTTCAAACCTGTATGACTTTTTTCTGGAGAACATTAAAATATATATTTTAAAGCCAATGGGGTACAAAGCGAGAATCAAAGAAAATCATACAGGTTTGGAACAACATGAGGGGGAGTAAATGATAACAGAACTTTTTTGTTGAACTCTCCTTTTAAGGTTTATTTATTTTTTCTCAGGAGAAACATCTGAGAATCACGTAACTTCAGCAAAAATCTCTATTTGTTCTCATTTGAATCGTATTGTTGTCTAGGTGAAACAGTTGAGATATTAAAAGATCTCATTAGTCATTTGTGATTTTTCTTTCCTTTGGGAGAGAGTATGAGCACAAAGGAGCCGTTTATAGACGAATGTAACCACTGATGTTCTCTGACTGCCTCTTTCATTCAGTGTGTATAATTACGGGCTGTGTGCACTAAAATGGTGATCCGTAGTAGTCAAGACGCTCCATCTTTAGCCCGTCTGCACCACCGCAATCTCTTAAACACACCAATTCCCAGCACGCTCCAAGAAACTTCTAAACAAAAAAGCAGCAATTACAAACTACAATGTTGTGCTTTACCCATGAGTGACATTTGGTCCCGTACAATAACTCTGCTAGGGGCGTCTCAGCATACTGTACTACAGAGCAAACAAACCAATGCTGGAGGCATATCAGGACATGCTCATGGAATGCTACACAAAACCCCTATGAACTGAAAACGGTCAAATTTAGCAATTGGAAAACCCCAACGCATCCCATAGTGTATCTCACAAACCACAACAAAACTACCAGGAAAAATGACACCCAACACTGGCATTTACAATGAAAGGTTGAGGAGAAAGAGGAACAAGCACTTTCATTGAAAATTGTGGAACACTATGCAACGTGATAAGGAGCTTCTGCAAACACTTTCGACATTTTCATGGTTCCGTATGAGAAAGATACAATATTCTGCTCAAATGGGGGCTCAAATTTTAAATTTGGGGGTAAACTCTCAAATTTACAAAAGAGAAATTCACCGAAAAATGAAAATTCTGTCAGGAATCTCTTGTCATTCCAAACCTGTATGACTTTCTTCTGCAAAACACACAAAAAAGAGATTTAAGAAAGCCAATAGGTCTAAAACACCATTGCATCCCACTGACTATCATTGAACGGGCAAAAAAAGACTGAAACATTTTTCAAAATATCTTTTTTTTTTAGTTTGACAGATTAAAGAAAGGCATAATTTACATTTTTGGGTGAACCCATGACTATCTATAAAGACAAATGAAAAGGAACGGACTGAGGGAGGGTTAAAGAGATGCACATGTTTGACTTTTCACTGCACTGGAAAGGCAGAACAGTCATTGGGTTTAATGTAGAATCCCAGAATCATCCTCAACTTCAAAATAATACACTCTATAAACCCCTGCAATTTCACTGTCTGCCTTTTATCAAGCCGTTCACTGCAGTACCTTTCCCAAATGAAAACTGCTGACACGCTGCTAACTCAGCAACGCTTTACACAAGCACACACACACACACACAACCGAGATGCACCATGTGCACACACACACTGACAAATACACAAAATGTAACACATAAACACAGTTCTCAGTGTGCATCAGGGTAAATGCATTCATTTCAGATCCCGGAAGGACATTACAGCACTGCATGATTTAATCTCTCAAATAAACTGCATTGGCTGAGCTTTTTTAAAGCTAATGTCATTCTATTCTGCATCACATTCACAGATTTATTTCTGCATTTCAAGCTAAATTAATTTCAGCTCTTTTACAAATCTGTCCAAGGAAGTTTTATTTATAACACATAGGTTTTTGTCATTAATAGCAAAAAGCAAAAAGAAGATGTAATAATTGAATTAGCCTGGCTGAAGTGCATGATGGGACAGTGGAGTGCAGCGACAACGGTACAACAGCAATGCCTGAGCACAGGCAAATCATGCAAAGAGAGATAGAAGTACCTCTAAGATTAAGAAATATCCAAAACAATTCAAGAATTTAGGTCTCGGGCTGTAGACGTGCCACCTCAGATTCTTCATTTGTTTAGTAGGCAAGTGAACCTCACACGCATGCTTCAAATGTTACTCATTTCTATCTCTACTAGCAAGAAAATCAAACCTCTGTGGGTCACACTACTTCATTTGAGAATCTCCAAAGATCTGGAGGGGGTCATCAGAATCCCACCTTCTCCATCATACTAATAAAATATGACAAATACTGAAACTGAAAAACAAACAATGACCTCTGCTGGGAACTCCCCCCTCATCCTCCCTGAACCCTGCACATGTATCAGCACGCTTCATCTTAATTAAACATACTGGAAGTTCCTATAACACTAGAGCCGTACAAACAACCCCCTTCAGCAAAACCAACACTTGTGTACTCTATAAACATATAAACTTCTGTCAATGTCTCTCTCCTCGGTTTTTTTCTTTCTTGTTTCCCAACAAACTATCTCATGCTGAGAAGTTTTCTGAGAAATCTGGCTCATTAAAGTAGGGATGTTTTCCCTCTTTTTCATTTAAAACAGTTGTCACGATTTTAGGTTTAGAGTTTCTTATATTGAAAACACATCCTGAACAAATAAGCAAAAGCTGTTTATTTACTTCTCAGTTTATACATTTATCCAACTATTTGTTCATCTATCTGTCTGTTCATCAGTTCATTCATCTACAGTATCTATCCCCCCATCAGTCCAACCATTCATCTGTCTATCCATCCATCTATTCCTCTAACCAGCCGTCTTTTCATCCATCTGTCAATCCATCCACCCATCATCTTGAGATCCTCCATCTTACATTTATCTATCCATTCATCCATCCATTTCTCGACCCATACATCCATCCATCCCTCCAACATTCGTCTGTTCATCCATCCACGTATACATCCATCCATCCATCATCTTGAGATCCTCCATCTTACATTTATCTATCCATTCATCCATCCATCTCTCTGCCCATACATCCATCCATCCCTCCAACATTCGTCTGTTCATCCATCCATCCATCCTCTATCTTACATTTATCTATCCATTCATCCATCTGTCTGTTCACCCATCCGTTTATCTATCTGATACTATTTATATGCATCAATCCATATTTAATTGATCTATCCATTCATCCATCCACCTCTCTTCTTCACCATCCATCCATCTATATCTCAAACCATCCGTCAGTTCATCCTTCCTTAATGTCTATCTATCTCTGATCATTTGTCTATGCATCAATCCATCTTTCGTTTATCAATCCACTCACCCATCCATATCTCTCTCTACTCATCCATTCCTCCATCTATCTATCGTCAGGTGATGAGAGATGAAAGTCACTTACTTTGACACTTGAGTGCAGCGCTGCTGATCTGACGGCTGCAGGCGTCGCACCAGTCCTGGCTCAGCTGCCTGGAGGAGAAGATGTGGCCCTCTCCACTCTCCGCCTTCACCCTGGGGTCTCTCTGGGTGAAGATGGACCATGCCTCCATCCTCAGAGGCTCGCTTCGCATCTTCACTACTCCTGACCTTGCCTGTGTCAGCCTGTCGATCTGCAGCCCCTCCATTTCGTCTGGCGGGCAGCTTAAGTTTGACCGCGGCGAAGAATTGCGAACTTCTTGTGGTGATGAAGACGCGTGGACCTTTGCCGTGTCCTTCACGGAGCTCCTCCGGCTCCCGGCGCTGTGTCTGCGAAACATTCTGTTATTGTTGTTAGCGTTCTCTCGGTCCATGTCCACAACAGATCCGTCCATACTACTACGTGGCGAACCGGCACTACTGCCTCGGTTGTGTGATGCTGAAGGCGGCTCGTGATTGAATAACAAGAGCGATGCTGAGACTGCGGCTCTCGCGCTATCCACATCACTCGCTCTGTTTCGCATGATCTTCTCCAGCGACCATTTACGCGAGAATTTCTTTCTGTCGCTCGACTTCAGTTTGTGGAGTAGTTTCTGATCCGTGTCGAGGTGGTGTTGAGCAGGGTGCTGTCCTAAAGTGACGGACGCCATGCCTTTAGGCTGGAGTTGTGTGCGCGCTGAATACAAACTAAATTGAAGCGCCAGCGGCGAGCGTGTGACGTGCACACTGAATCAGCCGCGCGCTTTAAATGTCACTAGCATAGCGGACGTGCGCGAGCCTGCCCCTCACAGACTCGTGATTTTGACGATTACTTCTCTTATTCCACTCTTCTAGTCAAATCACCTGTATTTAGCTATATAGCGCCGTATACAATACAGATTGTTTCAAAGCAGCTTTACAACGATTAAAAAACTGATATTTACTGAGATTTTACTGTAAAGCAGCATTACAAATTATTTTGTGTCATTGTTGAGGAGGTCAGTTCGGTGTTCATTCATTTCTGTTCAATGACTGTAAAGTTAATCAAATATGAAATGAGTTCAATTCAGCTATAACAGCTATGTAGAAAGAGTGATGTCATCGTCCAGCTCAGTCATATCTCAGTAAGATAATAAAGATGGGAAAATGCAATACAATAAATAAACGAAACTGGAAGTTAAACTTAGATTTATATTCTATATCCATATTCTACATCTCTAATCCCACCCCATACCTAACAACTATCTTACTATTAATAACAGTAATTAAGAGAATTATTGAGGCAAAAGTCATATTTAATAGTAAGAATTGGACCATAATCTAAAGTAATTGATTGAAAAGAGTCATTTTGGTATTAAGTCACTGCATAGGTTATTTTTCTACCTTAAATAAGAAAAGATTCTGACATGATTTATCTTTGTTTTATTTTTTACATGACAAAACCAGCTGTTTTAACAGGGGTGTATAGACTTTATGTCCACTGTATTGTACATACATACATACATACATACATACATACATACATACATACTTACATACAATCATTCAGTTTGTATTCATTACATAGCATATAATTTGTATCACTTATTCGATTGTTTAAACTTAAAATAATTTTCAATATAAAAAAATAAGTTTCATCAATTGTGTTAAACATTTTATTAGCGCCATACAGTCTGCAAAGTACCTAGTGAAGATCTTAAAAAAAATACAGAACATTTAACGAATGCGTTTACCAACGGGCAAAAATTAAAGTTGATAAAATTCCATGACAAAACAAATATACACACACTTTGACACTGAACCACAGTGTGGTCTCTGTAAGGTCACCATAGTTCCCCCCCCTGAGCGAAAGGAATTCCCCATAATGTGACATCAGAACCCACCCAACGCATCTTTCACTTTCACTTCAAGTAGTAACATGTAGTCTGTTGACTCCTGTCAGTATTTGTAGGATGATAAACGTTACACTGTTCGCATTTTTCAGAAGCCCAGCTGAATACTCTCAAACAAACAAAACTTTCTTTAGAGCTGTTGTGTGATTGCACAGCTGTGATCAATAGACTAATTAAATTATTGCAGCTATCTCTCAAAACCAGAATCAATTACACAGGTCAGATTGAACAGCTCTCTCTTTATTCCATGGCTGTGCAATAATTACATTATCATTGTTAGCTGAACGCACAGTGCCATCAATATTTAAGTCTCAAGATTACTCAGGAAAACTGCTGTAGCCAGTAGTTACAACTGATCTATATTTCTTTCTTCTTGGCAGTTTAAGTCAATACTACTAGACTGTATTAAGGTGAAATGCAGTAACTACATTAACACTGAATCATCGCTGAATTTTTGACAAAATATGTAGTTACCTCTTTGAACATCAGTACACATCATGCAATTTCAGCTGCCTGTCCTGGCAACAGCCATTAATTCCTAAATTCTGTCATTTAGGGTAAGAGAGCTTTAAATAAGGACAGATTTGAGGTGTCCTTTTGCTTTTTCTTTGATTTGTTTTGCCTTCTCTTTCCTTTTAGCTCAGAGATCAGGGCTCTATGATATTGTGTTGCATTCTGTATTCTTTGAGGTCTTCATGGTCTGTTGGGTTGAGGTATTTTTGTCTCCACAGGCAGTGTAGCAGTACCTACTGCCAGGCTTAAAAAAAAAAAAGTTAAATTAAATATGTATTTACTAGAGTACACAAAAACATTAGCGCTTACAGCTAAACACCATACCTTTCTATCACATTGTTGTTATTCTGTAGCTCCCGTGCCACTGCCTCCATCTCATCCTTTAATCTGTTCATTCTGGAAAAAATTCTTTAATACATTTTTTTTGCTGGAATTGATAAATGCTGTGTCATCGTCATTACAAGGACATACCTGAGAATCATGAGCTCATCTTTTTTCGGTCCATCCACCCCCTCTGCTCCTATTGGCTGGTTGAGAGCTCTGAGCACAGCTCTGTTTATAACCTGCAACGGTGGAGAAGAACATGGTCAGGTTACTCTCAATCCAAGCTTTCTGAGCATCAGGTATAAACGTCTCACTTTAGAATAGTTCAAACTGATTGGTTAAGGCAGAAAAAACATGTGAATTAAGGGAAGGAGTTAAAGGGATATTTCATTTACTCACCCTCAAGTTGCTCAAGCAGATCTCGGCCCCCATTGACTACCATGATAGGGGAAAAATACTATGGTAGTCAATGGGGGCCGAGATCTGCTTGGTTACAAACATTCTTCCAAATATCTTCCTTTGTGTACAACAGAACAAAGAAATTCATACAGGTTTGTACTTGAGGGTGAGTAAATGATGACAACATTTTTGGATGAACTATCCCTTTGAGGAGAGAATCGTACTTGACGCTGCCACTGCAGCCATGATTAGACTCTTATTAATTCTAGTGTTCTAGTGATGCTAGAACTACTTTAACTGAAACCGATTTCATCCAGAAAGTTAGCACAAAAAAAAAAACTCCATATGTTGCGTCCACAATCGCATACTATATAGCAGGTACTACATTTGGTTTGAAAATAACTTGGCAACTGTTAAAAAGTATGTTCTATTTAGTATGAATGGGTGTAATTTGAATAAAATTTGGATGTACTACATCCGCCATGTTGTCATTGTCACGTGACTTACAGCGTCAGTTGCCTCGATTCACTTCCATTCACAAATCCTCCCATGGCCTCATGGGATAATAAAATGTCCATCGAATGCGCACTTTAGAATCTCGTCGGAAGTAGTAGGTCATCCGGGTATTTTTCTACCTATACCATTTTATGAATACTATGAATTTGGACACACACCGAAATTACCCGGAACAATTTGCCCCAGGAACTTTTTCTTCTCCTACACCTGTTGCTGTCTGCGTTAGAATTTAGATTCCCTGCCCGAGCCCGAGCCCGAGCCCGAACTTGACCCGATTTCCCGGCACTATCCTCGGGCCGGGTCGGGCCTGGCCCTTGATCGTTTGTGTTTTTTTTTATCATTACTTTATTAGCCTAATTGGGTGGGCAGAAAGCTATGCCATAATCAGAAATAATATATATTTTTAGCAAAGTAATACTACAACTAAGAAACAAATGTGTACAAAGTTAGGATTAGTCTAAAGATGCGTGTTAAACTCACAGCACACGCAGAGATGAAGTGCAGCATTCAGAAACGCTCCAAGACGCCAGTCATGAGCTGCTCGCGGTAACACTTTTGCTTAAAGGACAACTCCGGTGAAAAATTTACCTTTGTATTATATAGCCACGAACGCTGTGCTAAACTGCGATAATTCCTATCGACCAGCTCACTTAGCACAGCGTTCGTGGCTCGACTCGTCGAGACTGTTTTCCAAGATGGCTCCTGTCTGTATACGCTTAATGTTCTGTCTTTATAAAGTATCTTCTTATTAAACTGTTTGTACACTTATAAAGTTCTCAATGCTTCGGTTTGCATGTAGGGACCCTCATTATGCTACTCTGTGAGTGTGAGGCTATTTTGAGCCTTGTTAGTGGTATTAACTAGCGATTTAATTTGACTTATTCTATGCCCCATTTACTCGCGTTATAAGCTAATCTGTTTTTAGAGATAAAACTCTTTACATTCGATTTTCATGAAAACGCATCCCAGAGAACGATCTACTCGGTAACCATGTGTTAATTACCCCTGGTTAATTTTTCACCGGAGTTGTCCTTTAACTAGTCTATTTCTTTTCTTAACTAGAAGTTAAAGAAAAGTAGACATTTCAAGCGTTCTATACACATGTTTCTCATATCTGTGAGGCAAGTAGCCTTCTGAGTTTCGTTTATTTATGAGACGCACTCCAGCTCATGTGCAATGCATGTGATCGCTCCCGCACGACTTCATCTCACCCTTATAATCTGCTATTACTCTATTTGCTTGTTATTTATTAAATCCAAGCAATTGGCTGACGAAACCTTGATTAAAATTAAGATACAATTTATACAAAACGACATTCATTTTAAAGAAGGGCTTCATACAAAACAAAACTTAATATTAAAGGGGTGATGAATTGAGAAATCAACTTTCCCTTGAGCTTTTGATATATAAGAGTTCATGGCAAATATAAGAATATCCTGTAAGTTTCAGAGCTGAAAACTTTCTTGTTAGTCAAAGAAAAGCTTTTATAGACACCAGACCCTGAAAACGATCTTGTGCTTCACCCTTACGTCATCGCGCGACGAAACACCGCCTCTACAGAATAATAAGCACGTGTAATTCAGTAGCCCCGCCCACCGACTCATGGAGATGGTCGGATTGCAAGCCAGCAGCAATAAACATGCAGAGGATATCATGATATTGCTATTCCTGGTTGTGGAAGAACACAGTCGCTGCATAAGCTTCCTTCGGATCCTAATATTAGGAATATGTGGTTGAACTTTATTTTTAATGAAGTTCCAGCTCACGTGGGGATTTTCAGACATATTGAGATTGAAACACAATGCTGTTCCATCTATATTGGACCCGACAGGAATGGTGCAACACACTAATGTGAGTAAAACATGTTTTTTATACGTGATAGTATAGTGTTACAAATTGTTTGATATGTGTACGATTGTGTATTGATTATGTGTAGAGAGACTTGTTGTAACGTAATGTGTGTGTCCACGCGAGTGAGAGTGTGTCCGCGAGTGTGTGTGTCTCCGCGCGAGTGTGTGTGTCTCCGCGCGAGTGTGTGAGTGTGTGTGTGTGTCTCCGCGCGAGTGTGTGTGTGTCTCAGCGCGAGTGTGTGTGTGTGTCTCCGTGCGAGTGTGTGTGTGTGTCCGTGTGTGTGTGTGTGTGTGTGTGTGTGTGTGATTTAGTGTTTGTTTGATATTTTGTGAGTTCTCTGAGCATTTCCCCTAGACGATTCCTGGGAAAAGACGGTAGCTGAAGCTCATTAAATATGCAAATATTACCCAATTCTAGCCGTGGGCGTTTACTTCCAAGTCTTCAGTTCGGCACGCCCATCAAATCCTAGTGTTTCTCAGAGAGCCTCAAAACCAAGGCAGAAAATAGCCTATTACTTATTCATTATGATGTTTTTGAATGTAAAAAACACATAAACGCCATAAATTGACTTCAGACAACAGTATAAAACAATAAAAAAAAGCCAGTTCATGACCCCTTTAAACAAAATATAATAACCACCAAAATCATTTCTGACCCACTCGCATCTTTGCACTTTTCATAATCAGATGAAATTTAAAAATAACATTATAATATTTAAACATAAATATTAAACAAAATACATTGTTTACTGGCTACAACAAGTAGGCCTATAGTAGGGTACAGTAGCTACAGATGCATGTCATGTCTGAGCGGGATTTGAGTGAGCATTGTTTTACCAGTGAGCGGTTCATGAGCACGTGCCTGCATAGAGCGGATTATTGAGCGGAGCATCACACCCATCTGCTTCGCTCATTACAGGCCAGTTCTCAGAACGCCCACATATAAAAAAATGGTTGGTTTAAAATCGGGCTCGGGCTCATAATTACAGTTAATGTGTCGGGCTGGGCCGGGCTCGATTTTTTGAGCCCGATCTAAGCTCTAGTCTGCGTTTCCATCACGGTCTAAAGTACCGTGAAGATTAGTCCAACGACTGAACTTCATCGCTGGTCCATCGGTCAAATTTTTAAAACTCCATTGTGACTGCACACACCGCAACAGACTTATAAAATTTGTGGTTGAAATAAAATGCTGCGTGGAATCAGCCAATCGAAAGAGCTGAGTGAACTCAACCAATCAGCATGATCAGCCCCCAAGTCCCACCCGCAAAAGTTCCCGAACTTTGAAAAAGTAACACCTCATGAGCAGGGACGTTTTGAGGTGGACATTTTTACCCGGAACTTCATTTAGACCCTGGTTCCTGCGGTCAAAACACACAGAGTACCACCCCAAAATCCCTAGTTCCTGGGGAAAGTTCCTGCGGTGGAAACGCGGCTATACTGTTATTCGCCTAATATATAGTTTGGACATAGGCATATTCGGGACAGCGATAGTGACTTTGCACAAGGCAGTATTTAGCTGTAGTTCTGCTATTCAGCTCAAAATGGTCAAAATAAATGAGAACTGCAGTGAAAAATACAATTCTGCCCACGCATTCTTTTCCAGATGGGATTAAGCCACCAAATTTGTTTAAAGGGGTGGTAAACCACGATTTCACTATTCTAACTTTAGCTAACGTGTAATGTTGCTGCTTGAGCATAAACAACATCTGCAAAGTTACAACGTTCAAAGTTTAAAGCAAAGGGAGATATTTGCTTTTAAAGAAATCAGTTTCTAAGGACTACAGCAAATGGCCGCTAGGGACTACTACACATTCACCCAGGTTTTGCTGACATCACCAGGCCCAATATTTACATAAACCCCTCCTCCGGGGAATATGAAATAAGGGGGGCGAGGCAATTTTGTATCGCCGCGGGGAAGCGTTAGTAGGCTGTGTTTTTGCCGCAATGCTGAAGAAACGCTGTTATTTTCATCCGGATTGCAGGTCTGGGGTACTTGCTCTGTTCAGCCTTCATAGGGAAGGGGGTGCGTTGCAGAGCGTTTAACATACAGCATGTTATATGCACGTGTGTTTGAGTCAGCGGGGAATCAGGCGCGCGCGCAGGGCTCCCTGCATCCACCGTCTTCGCGATTTCAATACCAGATTTGCACAACGTCAGCTGCGTGAAAAAAACACTGCCGGTGCGTGGATGCATGACGCGCGCGCTGCACATTTCACGGAGGACAACACAATCTTCCACAAACTTTGCGAGTTCAATACAGGATATGCACAACGGCTTGTCCTGAAAGCTGGATTTACAAACAGAAGCTGTTTACGGGCCACAACCTGTAAGTCTGATTTATTTTTCATCGATGCGTTTTCCTGTAATAGGTTGTAGCAAGGAAGTAAACAGATGACAACGCTGTTCTGCAAACCAGTCTGTTAAATGCTCATTCATACTTAACGTTATCCGACGAACACCTAACGTTACAAACACTAACGTTAAAATCTCAACAGCGAACCTGGCATTAGTGTAAATGATTCTTTGATTAGAGCTTTTATGTATTGTTTATCTACAGGCATGCTAAACATGGTTCTGTGTGTGATTTGGCTAACTTACTAGTTAAAGCCAGTGCTTAGTGTTTGTTTTGGGTTAGTTCTTGCGACAGATATTTGGCTATAATCGTTCTAAAAATACAAAAGTTAAAGTGCCATTCAGTAGCGATCATTATAGATCCGCAGTCTTTACTCTCGAGGACTGAACAGGTTCTGCTCGATCATCTTCACTCAAATGTTCTGGGTCTGATTCGGGCGGTAAGGGGCGTGACGTTTCTGACGTGAACTGCGGTTAGCGAATCACAACACACTGGGCCAGCTAACCAATCTGAGCCCACTGCGTATTTTTGAGGGACTGGCTTCATACAACCCGGAAAGCATCAGACCGTTTTACAAGGAGGGACAGAGCAGTGTAGAATAAAGGTCAAATATATGAAAAATAAGGCAATTTTTTTTAAAACGAAGCATGAACACATGTTACAGTGCACCCCACAAACACAATCAAGCCTTCAAAAGAATGTGTTTTACCACCCCTTTAAAAACACAGCCATGTTCATTTTGGACGGGATTAAAATCACAGTGAGTCTTTTTTGGTGATACAAAAATTACCTAACCTCCTTAGGGACAACTAGTCATGCCTGAATAGGGCTAAAGACCGACTGTGTGTGTATTTTGTGGGAAGCAGAAGGCTCACCTTGTTCTGCTGGGCCTCACACATGTGCAGATCCCCCACTCTCTGCCGCAGGACACCACCAAAATGTTCTAGATTTGTCTGCATCTCATAGAGAATTCTGCAGAAATAATACTAACATGGTCATTGAAATATGTATGGCATTGACAAGCCATAAAAACAGTCAGTAATGAATATTATATGAAATATGTTTGATGTAAGTGGAATTTAAGGATCTATGCTTCAAACAAAGAATCTAAACCAATAATCTCTGGAGACTGTAAGATTTACTGAGATTGTAATATGTTATTGTACACTTGAGCAAGTCTGTACTGGCACTGTACAATTACATGTACAAATGCAGAGAATTTGACATGCTGCAATCTATCATCGTGAGTGATTAGATGGTGTACTCTTACTCATCTGACCCCTGTTTTACCTGTTCCAATCCCAAGCAGCCAACAGAACATCCTGGTACTTCTGCAAACAGTCATCCTTGAATAAAGTCTTGACTTTTTTTATGTATGAAGCCAGATTGAGCCTGGGAAGAATATAGCAGTTTCTCAGTTTCATTACGGTAAGAGACAGACACAGTCGAGATCATCCAGGTGTTTAACACTTACTTCTCAAACTTGTGAATCTGTTCGTCATTATAGCTGAGCTCTGGGACAGAAAGTGAACGAATTAGCAGCAGTCAGATAACATTTTCAAAACCCCAACTCAACACTGTATTTTTGATTTGTACGACTGCTCAAGATAAGTTCTATTTTAGCTGGCTGGCTTCTCTGCAGAGCCATATCTAACATTATCAATGCAGCTAGGCAGAAAGGGGGGGTATATTCTACTGTCTCCATGCTTTGCTGTCTGGAATGGTCCTTTCTGTCAGATAAGACAGCACAACAGTGCCTCCTCTCCCTGCAGCGGGTACAAGCAACTGAACTAATCGCACTAATCTCAGCAACTGGCTCCACTCATGAAACTCCACGTCCAGCTTCCAGAAGTACGAGTGACAGAAATGGGTCACTGCCTAATATACAGTACCCTCACACGGAGTTTGGTGAATTTTTATCATGGGTTTATAGCTTTTTATTAAATAATCTGCAGAAATTCAGACCTTTAACAGGTGTCATAGATTTGTTTGTGTTATGTTATATTGTTATATGACATGAAAAACATGCATTCACTTACTTCCTGTCACTCTGTCTCTGTAATACTGCTGATGAACCGCAAAAATCTTCCCCAACAAAACCTCCATCTTCTGGATGCTGCATTAAAAAGAAGGTAAATCACGTTCATTATCACTGTATTACTTATTAAAATATTCCTTAGATTATATTCCGTAATAATATGCTAAATGAATAGAACTTGATCAACCATTTCCAGAAGAATATTGCACTTCCGTTCAAAAGTTTTTGAAAGGTAAGATTTTTAATGTTTTTTAGAAGTAGTCTCTTATGCTCACCAAGGCTGTTTTATGTGTGTTTGTTATGTACGGTACTTGATATTATTGTATTACAGAATAACAGAATTTTTTTTTTTTTTTTAAATCAACATTTGGACAAATTTTGTGCTTAAATATTAGGGGTACTGCATGAAAAAATTAGCTAAATAATAGTTTGAATCCATACAAATAAATAAAAATAATGTGTTAAATAATTATTATGAAATAACATGTTAGAAAAAAATAATTTAAATGTTAAAACGATTTATTTAGCTTTTACAAATCAAAATAATAGATAAGAGCAAAAAATCCCTTGTCACCAGCATTGTGTTTTAATATTGTTATGAAAGAGTATGAAAATCATAAACTGTATGAACTTGCCTCTTATCCTGGGCCAGTGTTTCAGAGTGTTTAGACAGCCTCACATGCAGGTTCTGTAGTTGATTCTGGAACTCTTTGACTCCAGTGGTGAACATTCGCTGCAAATCCTCTTCTATCTACACACAATGATAACCCTCAAGGATGAAAACTATGGCGTGTTCATTTATTCAAATATACATTTCACAGAGAACAACTCTTACCTGTGGAAGTTTCTTCTTATTGTCTAAAAAGTCGGGAAACTCATATGCAAAGCGCTGAGCGCTGGTTGGGAAGAATTAAGAGACGTCCATCACTAAATACCGTACAATATAATGCTTATTAAACTACAGAAAGCATTAGTTTCATGATATCACTGTATATAGTAAACTAAAACATAGATTCCGTATGCAGATTCTTACAACCGATGGAGATTCTCCTCTGTGCTCTGTGAAGAAAGCAGCTTCATATTCACCATTGCAATCCTTTGTGCCACATTACTGCAATCAAAGCCTGTGTTTTCACTGAAAAGTCAAAAGTATTGTTATTGGACACGCTAAAATGTCAAAGTAATTGTAGGTGGTGTTTTCTTGTGGCATTAATTATCAGGATAGTGACGCATGCAGAACATTGATGATATTAGCACTCACACGTAGCTATAGAACCCCTGCAGAATCAGTTCCCTGCACTTCTGGAATGAGCGAGCTATACGGAGGTACTGATGGATGACCCCAACAATGGTCTTTAGGAGGAACAAAAACAGCAGGACACAGTGTGAGGTTAAGGGATAATAGTGTTATAATGTTCACCAAAAATAAGCACCAAATAGAAAAACAAAAGAGGCTTGCTTACCTTGGAGAAAGTGTAATCTGCCATGACGTCAAACTTTGTAGGCATGGTGGGGGCCTCAGCTACAGAACAGATGAAAATAGAATGGATGGTGGAAGAATAAAGAAGGAAAAGAGAGCATGTGGCCTTTCCTTATTTGTTTGTGTAAATACATTAAATTACACTGAAAAATATCAACTTAAGACTCACTCAAACGTCATAAAATAGGTACTGAAATAAAAAAGAAAGAAAGAAAACATTTATTGTGTCCTTACGTTCTCTGTATGGATGTCCTGCCAATTTCTCTGGTCGTCGGCTGAGCAGAAAAATAGGGCGGTCTGGACTGGTGGGAGGAAGGTTTACTACTTTCATAGTCGGCTCCAATTTGAGAGGATGACCCTGAAACAGGTACTGTTGAGCCGCAGGTTCAATTCCAGTTTGGGCCTGAACATCCTCAAAAAAGATTGAGACCCTTGATGAGGAGGGGAAAAAAAGCACTGTGAAAAGTCATTTAGAAAAGAAAAGAACCCTTATTCATATTTCCATTGTAGGAAATCCTTTTTAAATGACCTACAACCAAATTATAATATATTTAGAAAATGAATTTTCATATACAGTAACTTAAAAAGAAAACTATTGGGCCACATTGTCATTTCACAGTATTTCAGTTGTAGTGACTTTTGTAAACAACGGAGGAATCTCTTCTCCAAGAGAACATACGTGTTGTGGAAGTGGATGCAGATGCTGTGTGTTGTGGCCTGTTGAAGAGAGAAGATGTGGACGGTGATGCGTTGCAGGATATCAGTGGTAGCAGAAAAGAACTGGACAAAGCCCCAACTCTTCTCCTGATTGGCCTCCAGTATGTTGGCCAACACTGGGACCAGTTGGGCCTTCAAACCCCTACGAAAAGAAACAGAGCCATTGGTGATCTGCTCCCAAATTCTAAGGGGTTTTTCACACTAGAAACAGTTCAACCCGGGAATCCTAGGTATTCTTGCTTCACATTTCACACTTCTCATAATTTACCCAATGTTAACAATTAATCCAGGGTATTCATATGCTGACGTTTCACACTGTACATTCCTAAACCCTGGGATAAAGCTCTTATTTGCATATGTGCAGTGTCAGTGTCATTGACTGGACAAACACAGCACGTGACCGGTTAACATAAAGGCTCCAGAATTGAAACTTCATATTATATATTGCCAACGGCTATCGCATTTTACCTGAATGGATATTTTGGACTATAAAGAGAAAAATTAAACGCTCTCTCCTTCACTTCAATTGACACATTTTCCATCACCATTACAATGGGCAGTTTTTCTGTGACCGTCCAAAGCATGAGAATACCATGTGATTGGGTGTCGGTAGCTAAGCATCTAGCCGTAGCATTATAACACAGCGTTAAAAGCGGTGCTAACCCTGTCCCGAAGCAGGGTTTCATAACCCCTGGTAAGAAGCTGTGCAAACGCCGCTTCTAAATTACAAGTGTGAAACGTTTCTCTACCTGGGGTTAAAAGCGGAATTTAGAACAACTATAACCCGGGGTTAAGCGCAGTGTGAAAAGCCCTTAAAGGGATAGTCCACCCAAAAATGTTTCCCATGATCAAGCCATCCTAGGTGCTTATGACATTCTTTTTTCAGACTATCGGAGCTATATTAAAAAATGTCGCTCCAAATTTTGAAGTCCAAAAAAGTGCATCCATCCATCATAAAAGTAATGTACGGTTCCAGGGGGTTAATAAAGGCCTTCTAAAGCGAAGTGATGGGTTTTTGTAAGAAAACACCAAAAGAGTAACCTCTGACATGCCACATGACGTATTGACGAATGCAGAATCACAGAGGATAGGGCAAAACAAAACACCGGTCACGAATTAGTCTAAAATGAGAATTTTTGAAGAGAAATATCAGCGGATTTCGATATAAGAGAAGAGGAGCTTGAGTATGTTGCCCAGCCCTATTTGTGTGAACTGCGAGAGGCGTCAAAGCACATCCTACGCCATACATCGCATCAGAAGTTACTCTTTTGGGGTAAGTTGACTTGTGTAGGCTGTCCGCCGAAAGCTTGTTATTTTAGATTATAAAGTTTATATGGATTTTTTTTTTACAAAAACCCATCGCTTCACTTCAAAAGGCGTTTATTAACCTCCTGGAGTCGTATGAATACATTTTATGATGGATTTTATGATGCACTTTTTGGACTTCAAATCAGAAGTGCCATAATACCATTTTAAAGCTTGGAAGAGCTGTGATATTTTTAAATATAACTCTGATTGTGTTCATCAGAAAGAAGAAATTCATATACACCTAGGATGGCTTGAGGGTGAGTAAATCATGGGATAATTATCATTTTTGGGCGAACTATCCCTTTAAGAAACATCAGTGTTCTGTCCAGCATGTTAAAGGGATATTTCACCCAAAAATAAACATTCAAAATTTACCCACCCTCAAGTTGTTTCAAACCTGTATGAGTTTCTTGTTCTGCTGAACACAAAATAAGATATTTTGAAGAATGTTTGTAACCAAGCAGATAGAGCAACTATTGACTACCATAGTATTTTTTACCTACTATGGTAGTTAATAGTTGCTCTATCTGCTTGCAGAATTTTCATTTTTGGGTGAACTATCCCTTTAATCATGATAAATAAAAGCATGTGAAAAGCAAACACTTAGAGTCTGAACATATTTTCATACATTTACAGAGTTTGTAAATGGTTACAGAGACAAACTGGGCATCACTGACTAAACGACTTAGAATGCCAAAACAACAGGCTTTTCAAGTTGTTCCGAACACAACAAACTCACACAGAAACATGCAACTCGCTGCTAGGAGATGCTTGACAATTGAAAACTAGACGATTATCTGTAAAATATGTCAACACTGACTACCCAAAATCTGCAGACTGGCTCTGACTTTCGGCAACTATCATCGACTCATCCAGACTGTAAATTGCGGCAAATATCTAGGTGTGTAGTGTATTCCACACAGTAGATGTAACATTTTTCATTTGGCGCAAATCTGTGTAATGGGTTTGCAATATGCTGGGACTTGGTGTTGATCAATACAGAATGACATATTGAAAGAACGGTATTTTCCCCTCACAAATTGATTTCATTTGCATAAAAACATTAATATAGAATTGCTGACCGAGGTCCATGTACAATTCCTTTTCCACTACTGTCTGTCCTCAATGTGTTTACTCACTCTGAGAGTTGACAGTAGTGCGGCAGTTGGTAGATCCATTCAATGGGTCCGTCTTCCTCCTTCTGCACACCTGATATGGCTCCTTGTGGCTTCTCTGTCGTGATCTTGTACCTGAGAACAGCACACCACCGAAAATAAGTCTAATACAAATAATAAACAATACAACACATCAAACTGGGTTAGAGTTCATGCTATTTTTAAAAGAAGGAGAGCTATTAGTAGCTCTTTGTTTATTATATTCATTTATATCTATAATATACAGTTATGATTAATATATAATAGATTTCATACATGATCTTCTTGTTTCTGCGTGGGCCTCCAAATGGTATGAAGGGAAGACTGCCAGTGGCAGCATGGTAGAAGGTGACACCAATGCTCCACAGATCCACAGACACTCCATATGTTTTCTGCTGAGGTTTCTTCAATACTGCACGCTCATACATGTCCGGATGCTGAACCACACAAGTTCAAAAGAGTTATTATATCAGAGACCAATTTTATTCACAGACAGATCACAGGAACCACAACAAACACCTCATTAAATTTCTGATAAGATGTGATCTATTTTCTGTGAATGACTAAAAAATAAAGGAAGAGGAAGCCTTTGAGTTTATCTCTCAGCATGAACAATTGTAAAAACTGTGTTTCCTCCTCACCAGATATTCCTCTGTGCCATATATGGACACAAAATGCTCTCCGTCCTCCAAATCACGGGCAGCACCAAAGTCCGTCAGCTTGTACACGGAGCGCCCATCCTCGCCCACTTGCCTCATGATATTGCCAGGTTTGATGTCCCTATGCACTACTCCATTCTCCCGCAGGTGGTTCATTCCTTGGACTGCATATGTGCAAATGTGAGAAAGGCAAAATGTATCCACAGTAATGCCTCCTAACAAGAGCAGAAACTACTGATCTGACGGTTTACATACCCAACACTTCATTTACTCTGTTGGTTCTTACCCACACACAGCAATACAATAAGGAACTCAGACTCAGGAATTCCAAATGCATTCTCAGGCTCCTCCAGCAGGTTCAGCAGGCTGCCACCCGAACAGAACTCCATCACCAGGACCTTCTGCTTCGGGTTCATATGCATCTAACATGCACAGGAATAACAACGGTCGTGCTTTTAAAATGACACTTTCAGATCTATTTTAGATGAAGTGTCATACAGGTTTTATAGAATGTTTGGAAATAATGGTCTCATTTCAAGATCAAATTATACTGCCTTTTTATAATTGATACGATACACATTATTTTTAAGTGGCTAATAACCGACATAAGGAAGAGATTTTGAATGGTTTCAAATTTCATTCATATTTTTGACACAATCCACACAAAATGTGGAATGTTTTATTATTATTATATTTTATGGTTGCCATTTATGCCTCAATAGTTTGGGGTCTGAAAGATGCTCACCAAGGCTGCATGTATTTGATCAAAAAATAAATAAAGTAAAACAGTAATATTATGATTTATTCATGTGATGGAATTTCCAGCCACTTCATTGTGCTCAAAAAACATGAATTATTATTATTGAAAACAGTTGTGCTGCTTAAAATAGGTTATTAGGTTGTGTATTATTATTATTTAATGAATAGCAAGTTCAGCATTTGTAACAATGTAAGTGTCTTTACCATCACGTTTGATCAATTCAATGCATCCTTGCTGAAAAAAAATATGGTAACACTTTATTTTACATATGTTACATGTACTTACCGTAGTAACAACAGTAAATGATGCATTATTGCATGCAATTAACCCAAACCAAACCCTAATCCTATAGTAAGTACATGTAGTTAATCAATATTACTCAGTACTTAAATATATAATTACATTGTAAAAATGACACCTTGAAATAAAGTGTAACAAAAAATCATATTGACCCCAAACTTTTGCATGGCAGCATACATGTATACTTTGCAATACAAATGGTTGTATTATCATGCTTGTTTATGGCTATGTCTGGCATTTCACTGTATTAAATGCCATTGATGTGCACTGTTCTTTAGAAAACTTACTAACTTGCACAAAGTGGGCCCTAATTGACCCAGACAAAATGCATCAAAGGAAACCGAAATATCAAAGCATTGTATCGTGGCTGGAAAATCTTGAACAGCGTCATGAACCACATCAGATACGTACCTCCTCCACAGCAAAGAGTTTAACAATGTTGATGTGATTGAGCCTCTGCAGCACATCGAACTCCCTCATCTGCACCTCATACGGCCTGTTGTAGCTCGCCAAGTTAAAGACTTTCACTGCCACCAGCTCACCTGTTTTCTACAGGAATATAAAGTCATTTAGCGTAAAATGTCAAGTCTATGCAGTGTTTTTGTAAGGTGAAAATGGGTGTTAATGATAAAGTACTTTGTTTCGTGCTTTGTAGACGCTGGCTGTCGCCCCCTGACCGAGAACATCATCCAGGGACCAAAGGTGGTTTGCTGTACTTGCCGTCATTGTGTGGACACAAGCGGATATGATCGGATCTGTGTATGACAGGGGAAAAAACCCTCTAAAGCAGTAAATATTTAATGCTTCGTTTTATATTTAATATTTAATGCTCTCATTTAATTGCTCTCACAATTCAATTGCTCTCATGATTGCACTTCATTTAATGCTGTCATGATTTTACCTTTCCCCAAATGTACTGCAATTTCATTCATGGGATTAATAAAGTATCCACAGTGGCAACAAAAACTATTTGGACTTTTAAGAAACATTTTTATTTCCGGATATTAAAGAAACAATAACCAAATGAGGTGAAAACTGTGTATTGTGTTTTCATGTTTTATGGGGACTTTCCATAGAAATAATGATTTTTATACTGTAAAAACGGTATATTCTATCCACTAACCCTAAAACCTACCCATCACAGAAAACTTTCTGCATTTTTACATGTTCAAAAAACTTTATTTTGTCTGATTTATAAGCTGTTTTGCTCATGGAGATGTCCATATAATCAAAATATTACCTGAGCTCAGGTAATATGTTAATTATTTTGCCAATGAAATCCTGATCTGTTAAGTGTAATAATACTAAATAAAGTTTGATATTACTACAGAAATAAGTAATTAAGGTGTTTTAAACGTAAGGTAACGTTAAACAGAATCAAACTAACTTACATCGAACAGAACAGAATCAAAACTCACCGATGTATTTTTTTAACTCGACTCAGCAGTCACATCACAACAGATGTGTCAAATAAAGTCCATTTCCTTCCTGTACGACCTGTAAACAGAGATTAAGTACAAACATCATAATATTTCGCCAAAATAAGCTATTATTCATAGAAAGACGTTATTTGAATAAACTGGCAACATCCTGAATACAGAGTATTTCCCCTTAACATCATCATCATCGCTCTGAGTTGACAACACACGAAAACTACAAAAACAAACCAACCATTTGTGTGTTAGATGCCGACGCATTTTCCACTTTAATCCGAATTAGTCAATCCGTTTGAGTTTTTCTAGAGACTAGTTAACGTTACTCTCGTAGTCCTCCAGTAGAAGTTTTAAGGGCAGCTCGACGGAAACTCACCATCAACTTTCCTTTCATTTCTGTCAGGAACTTCCTTGTTCGTTATTTGTGTCTCCGTAGATGATTTTAGACTGAGGTTAGATAGGACAACACAACACAAGTTAAAATATTATGTTGTGGGTATTATATTATTAATTATTATACATTATTTCGTTTACAGTGCAAATCACTAACCATTTTAGTCCAATATATAAAGCCTGACAACAAACCAAAAAAATGATGTCGCCCTCTATGGGATAACATTTACAATCACAATATGATGCAGAAGGGCGAGCTCATACTTCTCCATAGCAGAAAGCTTATCTCACGTCTGTTCAAAAATTAACTTAACGTACACAGGCACGGGGAACTTACCTAGATTTGCATATTCTGGCAATTTCTTTACAAGGCGTCCTTCTGATTTCTGAAGAAAATGTCCACATTTCCTGCCAAGGCTAAATAATTTATCAGTTTTTTTTCTGGCACTTGAAATATACAGAATTTCCTCAAGAACACAATAGGCACCTTCAGGTTATTCATAACATTCTGACAGTATTTAGATTTTTGTACAATTTATGTTGCAAAATAAAAATGTTTTGTTCCTTATACTGTATATATATTTTTGATCCTTAACCTTGTTAAATGTGGACAAATTTCTCTAGTTTCCTAATTAAATTAAGATTTTTTAAAATGTATTATTTTTTTAAATCCCCTTTCAGTTCCATAGGAACACCTCCCGATATGTGAATCCCTTTTACAAACATTATCGCTGACAAAAAAAAATTAAACCTTTTGAAATATGATTCTTGTTTCCTTTTACTGTATAATATATATATATATATATATATATATATATATATATATATATATATATATATATATATATATATATATATATATATATATATATATAAAAGCCTTGCTTATATATATATATATATATATATATATATATATATATATATATATATATATATATATATATATATAACATTATATATAATGTTATATATACAATATATAATCCTTAAAAGAGACCTGGACAAATTTCTCTAGTTTCCTAATGAAATTAATAAAATAAAAGAATTAATACATTTTTTAGTCCTCTTCTAGTTCCATAGGAACACCTACAGATATGACATGAATCACTTTTACAAACATTATCGCTAAGACAAAAATAAATAAATAAAACCTTTTGAAAGCTTTTTGTGTAAAACTGTTTAATGCCAACCACTGTAACAAGACATCTCAGATTGACACTAATGGATCATAAAGAGATCCATGCCCAATTATATACATGAAAAAAGAGAAAAATGTTTACCAAAAAAATCACACTTTACACCTTTTATTAAAGCATTTAATCAAAGACAGGTTTAGAAAGTATTTGTTATTTTTAAAATGAAAAACTAAAAAGTGGCTGGTAAAATTGAGGAAAAAGGTACATTTTCACATTATTTTATTGAAACAATTAATTAAAGACATGTTTAGCGAGCATTTTTATTTAAAAGGGAAAAAGTGGCTGTTAAATTGGGGGAAAAAAAGATAATTTTCACATTTTGCAATATGACACAATCAAATACACGTTTAGCAAGCAATTTTTTATTTAAAAATGTTTACTACAAGAACTACACGTGGAATTATATAATGTATATTTGAGTGGCAACTACTATTGCTGTAACTGTACAATATTGTACCAAAAAGAAAAAACCCCACAAACAAAATAAGAGAGAGAAAAAAAGAATGTACCTCTGTAATGTACACAATTGTATATACAAAGTACATCTGAACACAGGTTTCTCTGGGTAACAGATATCTGAATGGACAACTATAAATATATCTGACAAGACAATTCATTTTACAGTCTTGCTTCAACTGGACAGGAATTACATTTTAACAATAGTTATGATTACAAAAAAAGAAAGAAAGAAAAAGAAGAAGAATCACCCTCACTTAATTTGTTCACAAACATACAATGCAGATTTAAGTGTATAATGATTGATTTCAATTTACTCAATGAAAGACAACATTTTGTGTGTAAACAGAGGCCTCGGCCAACAGCATACTATTAACATTACACATTAAACACACACCATGAGTTACCTGCTGTCATTTGCATGTAAAAGTCCCGCCTACAAAAGAACTCCAATAAGAGAGTTTCCAGTTGCCTTTATGAGGTATCAGGAACAACACACACGGAATACTTCCAATCATTAACACATGAACATCCACCTGTGAAGACGTTTTCAGAACACGACAGCACATTCAGAAAATTACACGTTAGGAAAAGGCTCGTCCTCAAAAAAAAAAAAAAAAAAAAAAAAAAAAAACCTTACTTGGGGGGGAAAAATGCCTCTGTCATAAACATCTTGGTCTGTCCAAACATATTTTCCAGGAGTCACAGTCAGTCATGCATGTAAGACTGTACAAGGCCAACCGCCACAACTCATTTTCTCGGATAATAAAGCCTTGCTTAGGAAAATACGGACTTGTGAGACCATGTGAGGGACATTTAGCTATCTGGACAGGCAGATTGTCAGACATTAAAGAGGCTTTTTCCACACTTTATCCTTTCGGAATCTGAAAAACTGAGGAAACCGAGCTACGTTTTTTGCATTAGTCTGTTTGAAGTCTTTCCCTTTTTGCATTGTAAAGCCATAAATCTCTCTCTAAAAAACTGCTGTTAGGTTGCTAAGATTCAGAATATACATACTGTACGTAAACACACATACTAATACATAGATACCATGATACAGACCCAGAGGTGAGTAATAACCTATAGGGAAAATTCAATAAAAATATTTTCCTTTTATGTGTTTTTGTTTTTTTTTATACACGGGTGATGAAGAAATAATGTGCTTGCATGACATTCCTCATTTTTAGACACTTTTTTTTTTTTTCCAGTTATAATCATAATTATTCAACTCATACAAAACAACACCCTCTTTTAATGTGCCCACTGATAGATATAGTAATACAATAAAATGACACGTTAGACTGTTAAAAATTTCGGAAGTGCTTTTGACCGGAATGGAAATGAATCCGTCTGTTAGGGAAGCCGTGTTCGCCATGCAAATATCTTGTGAATCCTCATGCAAAGATGTTCCTTCACCTTTATTTGACATGTTTAGGTGCACGTCGATGGCTGGATTCGCTAAAAGAGAAGCAGAAACTCTGCCGATGTGGATTATACGGTGATAAATGCACTGTAACTATAGTGATTATTGTATAACAGATTTGTAGAATCTGTAGAAAAAGACACGTTACGTTGGAGGTGTCATGTGACAAGGAACTTTTTGTTCTATTCACTGCAATGCTGAATGCGTCTGCTTCAAGTTGCACCAGCACCAGAGTTTGAGAGGGAAAAAGTCTCTTGGAAAGCACATCCACTGCTTTGTCCTCAAAGTCTGACCCCTTTCCCATAAAATCAGTCTATACAGGCGGAAAAAACTCCAAACCACTAATTTTGGATTAGAAAAGAGGGATTGCTGATGTCCATGTCTCAATCCAAACTAAAACAGTGCTGTAAAATCACTCCAATATTTCCACGTGTTTATTAATTCCACACACACACACTCATGCTCACTCACGCAAGCATCCATTATTAGTTTGAGTTTGTAAAGTTGTCCGCAGTTTTCTGTTAAGATCCCAAAAAATCAGTATCAGAAGGTGCTCTTGGAATTACTGCGAAACCTATTGGGATCGAGGCTGTAAACCCTCAGACTGGGCAGGACTTGTCAGTGGGTGGTGGAGGGGGTGGTGGTGTTGGTGGGATGGTGGTGGTCGGGGAACCCATCGCTGGACTGCCCCCAGCCGAACTGCTTTTTGGGAACACCACAGGCTTGGGTTTGGTGGCTGGGGGTTTATCTCTGAAGGTGGAGCCGGAAGCAGACAGGCCCGTGGTAGACATTGACGAAAGAGGGCTCTTGGGACTGGTGCTCTTGCCAGGTCGGAAGGTGGAGGGCATGTCGCTGGCCGAACTGGCACTGCGCTGCAGAGGATGCTGGGAGGAGTCGGCCTCACGGAGCAGGCGGGAATGAAGCGGACTGGAGGGTTCGGACGCCCCACCGCTTTTTAGCTGCTCTAGAGTGTCGAGCACAACGTCAGGAGCGTGTTTGACGCTGCTCTGCCTCTCCAGCTCTCGCAGCTCACTTAGAGCCGTGTTCATAGTGGCCTCAATGTCCTGGAAAAAAGAGAAAGAGAGAAGAGAAATAAGAGAAGAAAGACAAAAAGAGAAAATTATTATATATGTGATTATTTTATATTTATCTTGAATTATTTAATTTTTTTTCTAATGAATATTTGTAACAAACAGCACTTCTTGTGCTGTTATTGTTTTCAAATTTAATTTAATTTAGTAATTTAATTAAATTACTGAACTTTAAGTATTTCTTATGAAGGCCTAGTTAACTGGTTAATATATCATTTTTTGTTTGCAAAACAATTAAAACAAGTTACTGACCAACTGCCTTTTTAACGTGTATTTTATGAAATGTAAGCTAGCCACAGTTTGATTGAGTTTAGTGCCATTTTCTAGTACTTTACTCCTTTTCAAAAAGACAACATCCGTAGCTTTAGTTTCAGTTACGGTCAGTCCCTTCTTATATCTGTTATAAAGCCAGTACAACGACAAAGGATGACTGGACCTCAGAAACTCCAACTCAATTACAACCACAGGCGGAATCGATCCTGGTCCTCTATCCAGCCGTGAAATTACAGCAAAAAAAAAAAAAAAGAAGATAAATAGGACGCTTTAATACACTGACACTCCACTGGAGAGCTCAGCACTTTTTCCGTAGAGGAAAATGGACTTTCAGTTTACCTGCGTGTCACTTTTATTCAGTGTAAGTTTGCAAGAAACCTGACAGGGTTTGAATTAGTGATGCACCGATCATGATTTTACATGGCCGATTCCGATACCGTTTTTTTTCAAGAAAACTGGCGGATTCCGATACCGATTTCCAATCATTATTTTTTTTTTACACAATAAAAGAATGAAAGTATACATTAACAAGATGCTTATTTGGTATTTAACAGGCTAAATTGGCTTTTGGCTAATGAAAACAAGTCCGCAATCTGAAATTAACGGGAAATTGAATTGGAAATGAAAAGGCTGAAAGGTGAAATTAAAGGCAACAACTGCATATTCTGCAATCCAAACAAAGATGTTACTTAAATCAGCATTTGTTTTTAAAATCAGTGTAAAGAAAAAAAGTCTTTACCAGTGAAATTAAATAAAACCAAAGTATATAATTGTTCCAAAATGTTAAATCAAATAATGTTTAGTGCAACGAAAAACAACTAAGATGCTACAGCAGGTGCTTTTTAAATCAAATTAAGTCAATGTAATTTTAAGGTAAAATAAAAATGATCATCCTATAGGCTACAGAACTGATAGTATTTCTTTTCAAAAGTGCATGCATGTTCTTCTTTAGGCTACAAAAAGAAGTATTTCGGCTTTGTCACAAGTTAGTCTGTTTCGTTCCAATCCGATCCAACACGTGAGAAGCTGAGCTGAACAAACGCTCACTATCTACGCTTGTGCAGGGCGCAGAGAGTTAAGCTCGCGCAACTTCAGCTCGCTCAGGAAAGCGGCTCTTCATTCCCTTCAGCGTATCTCGTCTCTTCCCTCAGTTCTCCAGTTTCCGTTTGTAACACACAAGTGACATGTTCGCGAATGGTTGCAATATAGGCGTACTTCCGGAAAAATCGGCAGAAAAATACAAAGAAAACCGGTTCCGATTTTTGACCGGTCAACCGGTGCATTCCTAGTTTGAATGTTACTGAATTTGTGCAGCAGTGAAGAACTGAATAATTCTGGGCTTGTACCTGTGAGCTGTGCTCCACCTGAGCGATGACCTCTGGGTCCAGTGGTCTGTGGTTGCTGAAACTCTTGGATCGTCCTGCAGGCGTAGACTTACGGAGCTGAGGACCTTCCACCTTAGTCTTCAGAGACGAGTGGCGAGTGATGGAGTTCAGGATGCTGTGAGCGCTGACTGGTCGCTTATCTGTCCCCTCCTTGGCCAGTCCACCTGCAGGCATGGAGGAGGTCTTTAAATTCCCTGCTCCTCCAGATGAGCCCTCACCAAGCCCCTCCACTGTCCGGATTGTTCTCCGGATGCTGGTTGCTTCTGGACGTTTCCTCAACCTGAGATGGATGAAGAATAGGCAAAATGTCAATATTATGAAAATAATTTATTTGAATAATACGGAAAGTAATGCAATTAAGGCCCTGTCCACACGATCACTGGTATTTTCAAAACTGCACCTTTTTCTACGCGGTTTGGCTGTTTGTCCACACGCAAACGCAGTATCCGGTTACTGAAACCGGACTTTTTTGAAAACTCTGGCCAGGGTGAAGATTTTTTAGAAACTCCAGTTACAGCGTTGCTGTGTAGATGGTGAAACCTAAGATTTCAGCTTGTTAAGTCGAAATGTGCACCGTTCTCTCCTTTGTTTGATGTCAGTTTGTGCGCCGTTATCACTTTTGTTTACATGAGTGGAGTGTATGCAATGGCGGACATAGCTTTTAATAACTCTGCTACATGCGCAGTTATCTCATTGTATTGCAGAACAGAGGCGCCAGAATGCAATAATACAACATAGTAAGGCAAATGTGTGAAGCTTCAGTCCACTTGAGCCCTGCCCCTGTGTACAGTTACCTGTTACTGAGTCCAAAGTAAACTTGTAGAAGGGTTTCAATGAGCCCATGGCATCCCTCAGTGCATCGGTGCAATGGATGGGACCCATGTGGAAATCAGGCAGCCAATCATAGCGCGGTTTTGCGTTTTCATGTGGACGGAGATTTTGTTTAAATCGTGCTTGTGTGGACGCGATTGTTTTTTAAAACGGAGGAGGAAAAACTCTGGTTATAAAAATACCCGTGTAAGTGTGGACTAGGCCTAAGACATTTTAAGAGACTAAATATATAATTTTAAATATTTAAGATATAACATATTAAACATATTCACTTTTTAAACATATGTAACTAATATTTCTACATTTAATCTATCTATCTATCTATCTATCTATCTATCTATCTATCTATCTATCTATCTATCTATCTATCTATCTATCTATCTATCTATCTATCTCTCTATCTATCTATCTATCTCTCTATCTATCTATCTATCTATCTATCTATCTATCTATCTATCTATCTATCTATCTATCTATCTATCTATCTATCTATCTATCTATCTATCTATCTATCTATCTATCTATCTATCTATCTATCTATCGGCTGTCAAGCAATTCAATAAAATTATCTAATTAATTACACAATGTGGTGATTAATTAATCACACATCAAATTTGGCTGAGAAATTAACCCCAAAAGAAAATGTTAAGTCATTATTGTGTTGAATGAGAAAAGCATTAAATAGACATAAAAAAAAAATCAAAGTAATTACAAAAAATATTTGATTTGATTCAACATAGAATTTATTACACATAAACTTTTAGGCTTCAACAGCCATGAGGGTGAGTAAATAATTACTGAATTTTCATTTTTGGATGAACTATACATTTAAATGTTTTTTTTTATTGATATGTAAATAATTTTTTTTAAATTAAATTATACTCTGAATAGGTGAGTATAACTCTGCCAGTAGGTGGCGGTAAATGTCTAAATGGGTCATTCATTAATTTGATTAGTTCAAACGGCTGATTCATGCAGGAATTAAGTAAATGGATCTCTTTATGAATAGACCATAGTATCATTCATACATTCACACATTGATTCACTCAAAACGTTGATTTATTCAGAAACGAAGCACAGTTGTGTGTTGCTCGGAGACACACAATACATTTGCTCTGGCTTTATAGATAATATTTTTGTTGCCAAAATTAAGAAAAAGCAGACAATATTGTGTCTAAAAAAATAACAACACAAAACGTATTTATTGAACTGTTCAGTATCACAGTTGTACTTGTGCTATTCGGGACAAAAGCAGCACTTGTGTGATATTCGTAGTTTTCAGTCACGTGACTGTCGTGGAGCCCTGGAGGGCAAAACAGCCATAGAACTGCAGCACAAGCCTGTCAATTTTCCAACTTAAAAACAAAAATATGTGAACAAGATTCAAGATTTGGCCACTTGTGATCCATATACAGCACCTGCTGCAGTATTTCAATCACTAAAAACCGAGGGACGTTTAAAAACGCTTAACGTGAAAAACACCAATATGGAGTAAATTAGTGGATTAAGCAAAGTTTAACGTTAATCAAGGATTTGTTGATCTGGGTTTTATTTTAAATCGAGTTGTGTTGCACCCTTTAATTGTAAACACAGATTAACTACGCAGAAAGAGCGTTAGAATTAAAAGGCTGATCGAGCAGCACAGGCGGAGTGTGAGCCGACGGCAGGCTAAAGAATCCTTATTAGTGCAGCCCACCCTTAAAGTGCCGTAAACAGGGATATTAAAAGATCACATTCAGTTTACACCTTTCTGATGATTCATATTATATGCAGATGAGCCCAGATATGAACGCAACGCATTTTCTTTATAATAGTTTCCGATGGAAAAAAAAAAAAGCTTAACGAGAAACCTTGTGTTTCGTTAATATTCTGTGTTCATTTGCTTGCCCATACAAAGTATGCATAATCAATAAGGTGTTTATTGAATTTGGTATTTTAATATCACTGTCTTACAATATTAACACTTACGACAAACCTGGTAAAAATGACTGGCGGGCAATGGAGGAAAGCCTTGTTTTGCCCTCCTTTAATCGAGTGACGTCACATGAAAACTTAGAATTGTTTCAATAAAATATTTTTTTACACCATTTTAAATCAACTTACTTGTTGAGGTTAGCTAGGTATATATCCGCCACATGACCTCCAGTGGGTGAGCTGGCACTGGCTCTGGTGGACACCTTCTCTTCCACACCATCATGGGATGCCTCTAGGTCAGATTTGGGACTTCCTCTACCTGCATATCCATCCGGCCTATTACACAAAATCACAGACACCTCTAGAATTCATACACTATAGGTGGTCTTACAATTAGTTAAGATCATAGATTTCTACTAGGTCACTGACTAACTCATTAGAAAAGCAGTTCTGACCAATATCATTAGCTAAAGTCAATAAACCGGACAGCTTACATGTCCTGCACTACTATGTACTGGTGCGGCACGAGTCCCTCTGTGCCGTTGTGACGACCCTCCCACCAGTCCTCAGATGCACGGTGGTACAGCAGCAAAGACGCCCCCTTCTTAAAGGAAAGCTCGCGGTTGGTGCGTCCAGAGTAGTCAAAACGTGCAATGGCCTCGATGGGGTCAGACTCTGAAACGTTCAAGGACCCTGACTTTACTATTAAGAGACACGAAAGACAGAGAAAGACAAAGAGAGAGAGGACAAGAAGGAGAGAGAGCGAGAGGGAAGAGAGAGAACAAAGGAAAAAACGAAGGGTTATTGCGTGGGAAGCCAAGCAGGTTAGAGCACAATTATTCAAACGGCTTTGGAGCTGCAGAAGGGGAGCACAGACACACAGGGGTGTGAAATGTCTTTATGGAAGATGTGGGCATGTTAGTATGGTCTTCTAATTGGCGTCTAGGCTCACCATCATCGCTGTTGTGGATTTCACAGGTGGTGTCAGGTGCAGGTTCATCCACTAGGGGGGGCTCAATGTGTGGATTATCACTGAAGAATTGACAGCAAGAAAGATGAATCAGTGGAAACCTCCATTTACAGACTTCAATGCATTAGAAATTACAACAACACAGACTTTACAATCAATACACACTTGCATATACACTAACAAATTAAAAGTTTGGATTCACCTGACAAAATTTATGTTTCTCACTATCTTAAAGACCTTTTGATGCACAGACTTCTGCTTAAATGCTTGAAATGTAAATGTCATTATTATAAATAAAATTGTAGGTAAAATAAATACAAGATAAACAAACAAACTACCTTTTGAAAGACATCTCTTATGTTAACCAAGGATGCATTTATTTGATCAAAATAACCATTTCTTATTATTATCAATGTTGAAAACTGCTTAATACTTTTGTGGAAATCTTTATGCATTTTCAGGATTCTTTGAATAGAATTTTGAAAAAATAAATATTTTGTAACATTATAAATGTCTTTACTGTCACTTTTGATTAATTGAATGCATTCCTGCTGAATAAAAGTATTTTTTCTTTAAAAAAAAAAAAGCACTACCCACAAACTTTTAAATGGTTGTATGTATATGCATGTATGTATAAATAAATCAATAAATGCACCGAAATACAGAGTTTGATGACACATGAAACCAACAATAAAGCTAATAAGCTTGTTTATAATATTCATATTTTTATATATATATATTTATATTTACTACCTATAATATGCATGCTTATATGTTTAGTTGCAATTTATTATTTGTATTTCGCATTCAAATAATGACCAAAACCTAATGACCCAATCAGGACCCCTTTTTCGGTCACAACACACAATTTTTACTACATATTTGCCATATATTTTGCATAATTTTATAGTTTTGACAACTTTACTATTCCTCAAATTTGAGAAAAATAGTCTAGGGTGAGTAGGTGTGTTCAATCGTTTCATTTCAAGTAAATCTTAATACTGGACTGAGAGGAAAAGAGCAGAAGCACAAAAAAATATTCCCAAAATGAATGTGGAGATTTCTGAGAGAAATTGTAGGTCTCTATGTCTCTCTCAGTTTGTTAATGCTTCTTTAAAGCAAAACAGGAAGCAGAACACAGATAAGAGGATCAAAGCTGGACCTTCCTGTGGCCTCTTGACTCCAAACTGAACCTGCCTTCACTCAACTCCTGTGGGGAATCTAATGGCACCAGAATACACTGTACCAACGCACAGGAAAATGGCTCGTTTCCAAGGTCATGCAGGCCTCAATGCTGATAACAGCCCTGTTAAGACATTCGCAGGCCAAGAAACCCTCTAATACCCTACTATTAATTTAGTATAAAAACCCAACTGAACAACCTGATCTCCCATTGAGCACTCAAGCAAAAACACTGACTAATTTACTGTCATCACTGTACCAATAAAAGCTGCTCTCTCGTATCATGCGCTGGAGGAAATTCAAGCTATATAGAGTGAAAGTGCAGTACTCTACCCAGCTGGAATATATCTCACTAAACCCATCCTGCTTTATTACATACAGTTGGCAAGCATGAAGTCTGGGCTAATGAAAAGTGTCGTTTCATTAGAAAGCAGCTTTAGACAGGGTAATAACGTGCTAATCTCTGCCTGGTGTGTGTAGGGAGACATTGTCAGACAGGTTTGGCAAAGCACACGTCCATCAGTGTTTCAGTCAATCTTTAAAATGACAGATTGGTCTCACTGAGCAGTCAGTTGGTGAAGAAGACCATGTGATCCCCCTGTCACTCCATCTGAGAGAGTGTGTGTAAGCTTTGATCTGGGCTCTTAAGGTAAAATGATCCTTGTGACTTCTGCACCCTTGAGCAGATGAGTTAGTGTTCAGGGAGGTCAGAAGCTGCTCTGATTCTTAATGTCTTCCCCAGAGACACTGCATGTCTCATTCTGCTCTCAGCATCAGTCTAAGACAAAGCTTTGACACTTATTTTACTTCTGCATGTGTAAGGACAGTCATGATCCCACTGTGCAAAAGTAAATTTCTTTCTCAAAAACAGCACAATTCTGCCCAAATTGTCATAATCAAAATGATTTTTTAAATTTTATTTAAAATATATTCTTTGTACAAGAATGCAAGATATCGGCTCCGCCCAAGTGTGCAGACATGAACCAATCAGGCTTCAGTATTCAGAGAAAAACAGTTTTCTCTATACATGTCAGCTACCGACGCAATGCGAGTGAATCATTTTGCAAGGGAACAGACTGTCATAAAAATAAATTATAAACACAAGAGAGAACCAACTTAATATTAATAGGTGATTATGTTGTATTCAATGCATGCTTTTTCCAGTGAGCTTTTTTGTTTTTATATGCATTTTCTTTTTTTAAAAAACAGTAATAATTTTGTCAGAAAAATATCTTAAACAAGTTTAGTGTTTTGTTCCTCCCTCATTTAATTAAAATATTTAAAATTACGAAATATTTTCCTTATATTTTGATGGTTTAATTTAACTAGTAGGGCTATTATAAACAAATATCCCATATTCATTCAACATTTTTTTTAACATATACTGTATATTATTCTGTGCAGATAGCCGAATTATATTTGTTTCGCAATAAAGAAATGAGAATTTGGGAGGAAAATGTCCTTAATTTTCATGAAAATAATATTACTATGTGTATTTAAATAGCCTCCATTTTCTTTATGTGAAATTTTTATTTTTATTTTATATTTAGCATGCAATATGAGCCTGACATTTCTTTTTGATATTCACTCAAAAGTTTATTTGTACCCTGACTGGCAAAAATAAAACAAATATTAGCTTTTATATTGCACTACTAAATAAAATATAAGAAGTTTCACATGAATCACAAATTCAGATCTAAGGCTATACAGATGTAGATGAAGCTAAAATACAGAATGTAATATCAGAATGTAAAACAGTAGTTCATATCAGGACAGTGTTTACTACAGTATTTTGTTAACGTGTCTCGACTTCACGTGACTTTAAGCCTCAGGAAACTGACAAGAGACTAAACCCTGAGCTAAAAACACATCATCTCACCAGCTCAAAGTCTTAATTATACCGCCCATGCAATCCAAACAATCCCATGCATGAAAACCACATGAAATGAGCCACGTCTCTATGCTTGCATCTCACAAGCAAACCTGATCTGGACATGTTGCTTTCTTTTCATGGTGACACAGCAATCTGAAGTCATTTCCTCTTTGACATCCAAAACAGTTATTAAAAAGCTATGGGAGGCATTTCATTAGCGCTTGCCTTTGAGCAGGGAGGATGACCTCATTTTTAATTTAAAAACGTTTTAAGATGATGTTTTATGAGTATGGCTGTCTGCCACAGTGCTGTTGAAGTTGCCTTCATTGTGACATCTTTTGGGAATTCTAGGTTGTGTGCTGACATTTCTGGGGGTCAGAAATCTATCTGTGTCTTCAACCATTGAACTGACGGCTTTAATGAGCATAATAGATGTAGGACGTAAACTTTAAAAAGTTACTGGCTCCCTGTAGGGCTCTGTTGGTCTTTATAATGTCTCTTTATCTTTATAATGTTCAATCCATCATTTCTGACCGGTTCTGCATTAAATCAAGCTCGTCTGATCAACTCATTTCTGGTTTTGCGGTTCGGCTGAGCAGCTGCTCCAATAAAACGTGGTGCCAAAATTCACTGCCAATGAATTTTGCCAAGATTATGTGCTTCATTTTCATCCTTTTTTCTTTTTTGTAACCAAATTCACTCACACTGATTTTAGACTCACCAGTATTCCTCAGTGGCTCCTCCACGATCATAGATGGGCCCCTCCAGCTCACGAGGCCCTGGAAAGATGATCTCGTGATGGATAATAATAGTTTTGATGAGCTCGTTTACATGTGCCTGGCAGGAGACTTGATCATGGCCCTCGGGCACAGACATGAGTGTGGGGCCGAAGCAGATAGCCAGGTTGTAGGGGTCCATCATGTTGTCGTCACTATAGTGGGACAGACTAGTTAAAAGAGAGAGAAAAAGAAAAAAGAATTAACCAAAATATAGGAATGCAAATTGAATGATTTGGATTAATACATTTTAAGTTATTATTTTAATAACAACAACACATCTGCATGTTTACATTTCTCTTATGTTGGTTAATGGTCACAAGACAAGCTGGTGACAATTACCAAAAAAAAAGCCAATCATGCCCCTTAGAACATCCAGTAAAATAGAATCCATACACCCATTCTCACAATCCCTCAATTCAACCTCCATCACACACAAAACAAAATATCTTACATCCTTTTTTAGTAAGTGTTGTATTTTAATAAATAGCTTGTTTATATGTAAAGCTTATTGTTATGTTATGTTTTAAATTAACCAAAAAGTATGTTAGATGGATACTACACAAAAATGTTAAGATGGTACTAAAGGTTAGAAAATGTCATAAAAATAAATACATCGGAAAAAATTTGAGAACGGATACATTACATTTCTTTAATCACATTTTCAATAATCCCTAAAAACACTTGATGGTTTGAAGTATACCAAATATCAAAAACTCTAAACAAAATAGTCATACTATCCAGAAACATGTTAAACTGATCCCTGATTATATTCATTGATTCAGAGTTTGACGTCTGAAGTCCTAGCATACAAAGTATATGACCTAGTATATGAGAGAGACCAGCTCCTGCTGGACTAATGTGAAAAACAGACTGAGTTCCAGACTGAGACTCTATCTACACTTCCTTACGACAGCTCATTTATCATGAGCCTAAGCCAGCTTCCTCCCATTTATGTGTGTCTGTGAGACTGTTCTGAATGGTAACACCTTTTTAATTGTTCCCTTACTTACTTCATGGGATGCCCACTTCATTTAATTACTGAAAACTCGGATGTGTCCACAAAGTGAGAAAAGGTATCCTTATTTGTCTGTCTGTTTAGGGCAAGGGGGGTTGGGATACAAGCAGTAGGGTCACATAAACATCCACATGGAGAGGCTCCAAGCCAAATTTATGAGCACTATCCTTTCCAGACAGTTACAACTGCACAAGCGTCTCCAATTACCCATCCCTCTTTCTTTATATCTGTCTGTCTTGTCCTGCAAACGTCTATACCATCCCGGTGAAGTCTCTTGATGTGTATTTGTGAGTGTATACCATGCATACCTTTGGACGACGCACATAATTTGGCTGTAACGCAGGCCAGAGCGAATTAGAGAGAGCAGCAGTTCTTTAGAGACCTATTCTGGCACCTCCATTGACTTTTATAGTGGAGGAAAGATCTATCGGCCGTAGCACAAACAGAGAAGCCATTCACTGAGGGCTACAGACATCCAGCATGGGAGCACTAATGGGGGCTTGATGGCGACACCATACCTCAACACACCCTCGCTTCCCCCTTCTGGCTGTGATACGAGGGCTGGAAAGGGTTCAGATGCTTTAGGAAAACCAGACACGCCTGCGTGCATAACAGCGGTCTGGAGTAGAAGCTAAGATCGTGTTGTGGTCTGGAGGGTCTTTCAAAAGGACCACAGGGTGGAAAAGAGTGGAAGAATGAGAGGCAGAGATACGGAGGGATGGTTCCAAGAGGCTTGAATGCTGTAGCCCTCAGTCTTGGTTGGGTATGGGCCAATTTTCTCTTTTTGGAAAGAGAATATTTACATTTGTAGTAAAAAGGTCTAGTAAAATGGTAAGTTTAGATTGTATATAAGCTCTTTGTACGTTGAGGTAAAGTTAGCTGTAATAAATCACTGGAAAACGGCACTGGTTTAAAGGAAATGCTTACCCAAATAATTCTGTCATCATTTACTCACCCTCATGTTGTTCCAAACCGCTAATTTTCTATTTATTCTTTTATTCACTGAAAATCTCATATCTTCAGGGCTCATCAGGGGTTCATGCTCCCCCGAGAGAAACTTTTTAAAATGGTGGCTCTAAAATGTGGATTTACAGTTGATTTCAGCATGAGGATATAGGGAAAATCTTACTCTAGGCTTGGCATTTGCAAATGAGATGAGATTTAAGACTTGTATATTGATATATATATAAAAAAAAATGTTTTGGTCATAATTCCACTAAACGTGTTTGGAAGAAGAAGAATGATGAGTACCATCCCAATGATCCTAAGAAAGGTGAAAAATCAGCCCAGAACTACACGGGAAGAGCTGGTCAATGACCTGAAAAGAGCTGGGACCACCGTTTCCAAGGTTACTGTTGGTAATACACTAAGACGTCATGGCACGGAATGGCACGGAAGCATGGCATGGAAGGATCCCCTGCTTAAACCAGCACATGTCCAGGCCCGTCTTAAGTTTGCCAATGACCATTTGGATGATCCAGAGGAGTCATGGGAGAAAGTCCTGTGATCAGATAAGACCAAAATATAACTTTTTGGTCATTATTCCTAGGGCTGAACGATTAATTGCATTTGCGATAATATCGCAATATGCTATAACGCGATTTCCTAACCGCAAAGGCTGCGATTACAGTCTGGTCACGTAACACGCGAGAGTAAAGTCTGCAGAAGAAGCATCAACTTGGCACGTTACACATTTCATATGCCTGGCCTAAAAGAAAAAAAAAACTATTTGTGTTTGATCTATCTAATATGGTGTTGTTCATACTATAGGCTACTATCATCTCTCCAATGATTCTGGATCGATTCTGAGCTTAGATTTTAACTGCAGGTGCGCAGTGGCGCTGCGTGTGTTTTAGAAACACCCGTATTCTGATTGCTTCCATTATATATCTCTCTCTCTCACACACACACACACACACACACACAATCACGCACGAACCATAAAATAATATTTCATAACGTTCGGAAAGGTTGACGGCGCGAATTGCAATGACATTCGCAGGCTTCTTTGCACAGGATAAGCCTGTGAGAAACTGATGTCACGCTTACTGTGTGTGTTCTCGCCCGCCGGTATTTTCCTTACAAATGCTCAACGAAGGCTTCATTCATGTCGTTAGTAGCTCACTGACAGAAGGCTTTCCATTTCAAATGCTCACGCGGCGCATTGTGAAGAGTGCTTGCGAGCACGCGTCTGTGCGCGTCTCAAAATGCTTTTATGACGCAAAATTAATGTTAACACCATCAGTAATGTCTTAATGAATTAAACAGACAGGGCAAAAACATCTTATATTTCAAAAGAGATCTGTGCATTAGTGTGAATGCAGGTCTCCCGCTGTCTATGATGTCATCATTAATAATCAAACAACAGTAAAGCTGAGAAAGAGAAAAATCACTCACAGTTCAGACACTCTTAAATACTGAAAGCACTCTTTGTTCATTGCTTGTAATATGTTTTTTTGTTTCTCTTTATGATTTACTACTTTATGTTTTGCAGCTATATTAGTTTATATATTTAAAATTATTAACATGCAATTGTTTTAATTAAAATGTTATAATGTGTAGTTATTTTAAAAAGCTTATAATTACATATATCATAATAAAAAACATATTAATTATTAATATTAATCTTATTAATTTATTAAAAACTTAAAAAGGAAAAAGTTCAAGAATTGTTTTGGAATCGGATCGTGACTCCCAGAATCGGAATCGGATCGTGAGGTACCAATTAAAGATTTCCACCATTACTATACAATAATGTATTGTTGAATAATACAGAAGATAAAGAGTTTAAAAAATAATCGCATATTAAATCGCAATATTGGTTAAAAAAAATCGCAAATAGATTTTTTTCCAAAATCGTTCAGCCTAATAATTCCACTAAACGTGTTTGGAGGAAGAAGAATGATGAGTACCATCCCAAGAACACCATCCCTACTGTGAAGCATGGGGGTGGTAGCATCATGCTTTGGGGGTGTTTTTCTGCACATGGGACAGGGCGACTGCACTGTATTAAGGAGAGGATTGACCGGGGCCATGTATTGCGAGATTTTGGGGAACAACCTCCTTCCCTCAGTTAGAGCATTGAAGATGGGTCGAGGCTGGGTCTTCCAACATGACAATGACCCGAAGCACACAGCCAGGATAACCAAGGAGTGTCTCTGTAAGAAGCATATCAAGGTTCTGGCGTGGCCTAGCCAGTTTCCAGACCTAAACCCAATAGAGAATCTTTGGAGGGAGCTCAAACTCCGTGTTTCTCAGCGACAGGCCAGAAACTTGATTGATCTAGAGAAGATCTGTGTGGAGGAGTGGGCCAAAATCCCTCCTGCAGTGTGTGCAAACCTGGTGAAAAACTACAGGAAACGTTTGACCTCTGTAATTGCAAACAAAGGCTACTGTACCAAATATTAACATTGCTTTTTTTCAGGTGTTCAAATACATATTTGCAGCTGTATCATGCAAATAAATAGTTAAAATTGTGATTTCTGGATATTTTTTTTTTTTAGATTATGTCTCTCACAGTGGACATGCACCTACGATGACAAGTTCAGACCCCTCCATGATTTCTAAGTGGGAGAACTTGCAAAATAGCAGGGTGTTCAAATACTTATTTTCCTCACTGTATATATATATATATATATATTCAGTATTCACTTTCATTATATGGAACAGAGTATCTGGGACATTGTGCAAAACATCTACTGTTGTTTTCCTGGCTGTAAGAAAATCATACAGGGTTGAAAGGAGGACATAGTAAAAGTGGGAGTAAAAGATTGTCATAGCTCTTGTCTTGAGTTGAAATCACAAACAACCAAAAGAACAGAATGACGTTAGGGGAAAAATGCAGAAAGATCTTTGATCTGGGGAACTCACTGGTTGAGGAAAGCGAACAGGTATCTCATGACAAGCAGGACGTTGCTGGGTAGTGACAGCAGGACTTTGCGGATGTGGACAGCTCTGTCCTTGAGGTTCTCCATGGCTGGAAAAAACAACATGAGCAAGAAATGAGTTCATTTAGGACAAAAGCTCCTCCATTGTCTAATCTGGTAAGCCTGGTCTGCGGTATGCACGTGTACTGTGGGTGTAGGAAATAAAGCGGACACTCACAGACACAGGACATTAGGTCATGGAAGACTTCCTTAGGAAAGAGGGCGTTCTCCAGGCCTCTGAAGTAGAGCTTTAACACTCCAGCAATGGAGTCCATATCGTGATCATTCTGGTCCCCGGCCAGCGGATCCTCACCTGAGACACGATGATGGAAAAGACAGTGACCCATTAATAATACAGGTTTGATTTGAAATAAATAAACCGAGGCTCAGCATGTGACAGTCCAGATAGACTCACCTCTTTCAAAGGCGTTCTTAATGTCATTGACTTCCACCTGGGAGCCAGACACCCTGAATATCCCCTCGTGATGGAGACCTGTACAGACACAGACAAGACGATAAGGACACAGAATAGACAGGAAGTCCTGTGTTGGTTTACTCAACCTGAAGTGTTTGTTCTTCATTGTGGATACTGATATAATCTTAACATTGAAGCTGGGTCTGCTGACCATACAGTACAATGGCAAAAAAAAAAAAGTGTTGAGTTGTGAGTTTGCAGTCTGAATTTAACTTGATTGGATAAAAAAATTAAATAAATATAATATTTAAAAAACAATAAAAAGTAATTTGTTGTTTTAATTTGCAAAAGTAAATAGTAATTATAAATGATTACTACAAATTAATTACTACGATTATTATCAATAATTTGTATTGTGTTATAAAATAATAAACACATCATGACAAAAATAGCCCAATTCACAAACCAATCTCTTATGAGCCACTTTTTTAATGAATCACTTAAAAAGTTATTGTTCATATGATGAATTACTGCTTAATCAATCAGCATGGTTACTGTATCTGACTAATTTGTGTATATGACAACTCATAATTAAAGATAAATATACACATTCCAAAAATACAGGGTTACCACACCATTTGACCAATGAGTATCCATGAGATTTTCCAGTCGTTCAAAGATCTTTTTAACATTTCTAACCAGTTAAATATTTTGAGCAGAGCATAACCAGAAAAATATATATTTACTAGATACTTTTCCATGGATTTATTCATTTAAATTACTTTTCCAGGTCTGCAAATCAGTTTTAAAAGTCCCTTGTTATTTGCATGACATTGGGAACCCTGGTAATAAATGGTATATGAATAAAAACATTTATATATGTTATAAAAATGGCATTGTTTCGTTTTGTTTTAATTAGGATTAATAAGGATGAATCCTCTGATGCCAAAAAAAGGAAACACTGGATAGTGCTACATGAATGGAAAAGGTATATACTGTACGATAGAAAAATAAACGAAGCAGAACACTTTGTTCATTTCATCAGGTAAAGTCCAGAGAGCGATACAGCAATAGTGCTTTTGGCAAGAAGAGGAAAGTGAGTGAGAGAGAGAGAGAGAGAGAGAGAGAGAGAGAGAGCGCTCACCGTGTCGACTGATGAAGCGAATACAGCTCTCCACCATCAGGGGAATTATTTGGCTGGACTCCTAAGAGAAGGAAAGAAGAAGAAAAAATTGAAAGCAAAATATGAAGGAGAAAATATGCAGGTCTGTTCAGATGGTTCGGGGGGGGGGGGGGGGGGGGGGGGTTCTCTAGACATTTTGCAGCACAGGAAACCTTTCTGAACAAGGGTCTCTATTTCTCGGCACAGGACTCAAATAATAATAATATTTGCAAAAGGAGGCAAGCATCAAACAGAATATAGAAGGGATGAAAAAGCAGCACAGTTTGAGCCATGGGGGAATGGGGCAACGGTTGCTAGGCGACAGCTTCTCGCCACAGCTTCCTTTTGTTTATTTGGGTGAACAGGAAACGGCTAAGCGAAGCGGAATTTGGGCCACGTCTGGCCTGAATTGCTCCTTGGAGATCACGCTCATATATACATATTCTTACATGAATATAAAGCATTGTGGGCCGATTTTGTATTATTTTTACAAATAAATTTTATGTTTCTCAAATCATTTGACTTCTAGCCACAGTGTATTGCTCTTATATCATTATCCTTCACTAGAGGGCGGCATGGACATTAGGGTAGTCAGGGTTAGGGGATGAGGGGATGCAGTGGGTCCTTTTGTTCGTTCACCCATACTGTAAGGTGGTAAACCCCTTTAGGGTTTAAATTTATCACACTGGCCCGGTATCACACCTGCCACGTGCACAATGATTATAATTATACAGATACACGTCTTAGTTAGTAGGATTAGGAATGTTTGGCTGCGATTCATTCCTCAGTCACGATTCAATTCCAAAATCGGTTCTCAAAGCAGCACACCATTTGCTGTTTTTCCTTGCATTGAACACCACTATAATGTTTTGTCTTGTATATGCATTTCAATAACATCATTGATAAATACCTGTTTCCGCACAGTGGAGTTCCTCCGTCCGCTGATGGACATGAAAAAGCAAGAGAGAGAGAGATGGAGAAAGAAAGAAAGAGAAGAACTGTCATTTCGATGGACAATTTCCCCTCAAACTGCTCTAATTTTCAATTCAATTCAGGACCTGTCTGTGGCCATTAGCCCACTAGAAATTGCCCTCCTGAGAAGGATCCTATTTTAATACACTGGATTTAAACAGACATACACACACAGGCAGGCTTGTTATGTGTCTCGTGTGAACTCTTGTTTAAAAGTCTGTTCCCATTTTCGTACACAATTATAACTGGAGTAAATCACCTACCCCTGGCCTCAATAAATAAATCAGCAGATGTAAATAAAAGATGATTATGTCTAGACAAGATATTCATCTATAAATGGCCTTGAACATCTGCATGTGTGCTAGATTATTTATTGTGCGTAAATGGTTTGCGTCTTGTTTGTGGGTTTCCTACAGCACTCACCTGGCAAGGCAGTAGTCGGTCTTCTGACCTGAAGGTAGAGATACGAGAAGAGAAAAAAAAGGAGGAAGAGAGAGGAAAACCGTTAGAAGGAGGCTGAATGTGTGAGGAAGAGGCCACAGCTGGACATGGTTTCCTATGAGAATAAAACGTCCCGCTTCTTCTCTGTGCTGTCACAGAGGATCTTCCTGTGGGACATGACCCCATATCCACATATTCCCCGCCAAACACATTCAGCGACATCACAGCGTGTTATTTTCCACATCGCATGTAGTTTGACTCAGCAAATGACAAACGGGCAACAGACTTCAAAGAGCTAATCATCTAAAACACTTTGTTTCCCTCAATCTGTGCTAGAACATTCTGTCAGTTCATTCAGTAACAGCTGGGGCTACACACACTGTGCCCGTGCCATTTCACACCGAATGCCAGATTTACTGAGGCATTTTAACATTAAAATCTCTTATTTCAGTGGAAAAAATGAGTAAGACAGCCTGTGAATAACTAAGGTGTTTCAAATTTGATCATCAAATTCTCCCACTGGAGTGTTTGTCTATGCAGAACTCCTTGCTATGACACCGGAGTCGATTATCAGTAATGATTAATATTGTATATTTAATTATATATGCTCTTTTCTGCAAATGTTACATTAAGTTTAAAGTTGCATCTAACGCTCATTAAAACGTTAAAAACACAAATATTTATATATATATATATGTATATATATACTGTTAAATGTTATCTTTAGCAAATTTTAAAATTAATATTCAGGTTTTTTTCATATTGTACATTATAATGTTAAGCATCAAATCAGATTATTGAGGTCATGTGACACTGGAGACTGGAGAAATGGATGATGAAAATTCATTATTTGTTCAATAAATTCCTTTTTCACTGTAATATTATTGTATGATATTATAATTTTAATGTATTTTTGATCAATTAATGCAACTTTGGTGAGCATAAGACATTAAAAAAACATAATACCCTAAACGGTATTGCTATTATCAGCATTGGACAAAATGTTAATATCAGCACTGGCATTGGAACTGTGAAAGTTCCAATTGGGGAGAAAATTCATTTTTACAATATTATTACTTCAGATCAAAACGATTAAAGCATCTTTCTGACTGCACTAGTCTCAGCAAGCGCTAGTTATTCCTCGATAGAGGAATCAACTCCATTACTCTCTCCATCATGCATAATTATCGCTTCGTTATCATCTGTGCCATCAGTCTGATTCTCTCAGTTCCATTTCCTGTTCACTGGCTGTCCTAACAGACTGGCTGACAGTTCTGTTCAGTCTGGAAGAATGAACGTGGGAGGTACATCAGAGCGAAAAACACTCCAGGAAATCCCCGCTGTGCTCTCTTTTATACGGATGAATTTTCTTGTAGCATGGCACATGACCTTTGACCTCCTCCATCCAGGCCTGCCAATAAGCGAGTGGATAAGATCACACCATGGCCCTGAGGACAGCAGTACAGGGCGGCACTGTGCTGTTAATGCTTCAGATTCTTATGAGACTGATGACATCTGTACCATTCTCAAGTTAACACGCAGACATGGTCAACTCCGTACCCTCTCTGCCTGACACTGCAACATCCCAGACATGTATATATTACTCTTTCCTACCCATAAAATAAACTTAAAATAAAATAAAAAGGTTTAAAAATAAATAATGAAATCATTTACTAATTTATGTATGATTTTACACACATTTACTTTACTATTTAAATTAGGATGCATCAGACTAATGACAAACCAATGGCAATTATACAACATTTAATTCTGGTACTTGAATTTGACTGGATTTGTTGAGAATTGCTAAAACAGTGCTACAGTACTGGTCCAAGAGCACATCATTCACTCAAAAGATTTATTTAAAAATGTACTCATTCAGGAACCAAAACGCATGACTGTCTTTATGAGTGCGTCAGTTGAATCATTCACTCGACTCATTCACTATTCCTGTGTGAAACAAGTGACTAGGTATGTTTACATGCAATCATTTTCATTCAATCGAATTTCAAATTCTGGAAGTTCTGTTTATATGAACCCTAAACGTTTCAATATGATTTACATATGATTCACAGTGTACAGTCACTGCATTCAGAACCACTGAGTATAATTGTCGTTTTTTCCTTGATGACGCATCTAAAAATGAAACCGACATGTGGCACATGTCAGAAGAGCTTTTTTAGCACATAAAAAACCTTATGTAGACGTAGGCACTGAGGCACTGCGCATGTGTCCAAGGTATTTTTTAATCCGACTGAGAAAACTGTTGGATTCAGGCATTTAGATGTTTGTTTGTTTGTTTTTTATTTCAGGTCTAAACCACCCCATCCAATTCAATGGAAAATGCAAGCGCAATCGGATCAATCAGTCTGATTGAGCCATCAAACTAATTACTAACTGATTATTTGATCGCATTGCTACTGTCTTTATGAATGAGTCACACTGAATCATTTTCTCAACCAATTCATTCAAAATACTGATATATTAAGGAACAAAACAACACTACTGTGTTGCTTTGAGAAGTACGTTGGATGGAAGTAGAACTATTTTCACAGCAACTGATCCAGTTTCTAAAATGTAAGTTATCTAATATTGTTTCACTATAATGAACTGCTGTATGAACATAATATTACACCCACAATATTTTATGACGCTAGTTTTTTCCATTTTAGATGTCCCCAAACACACACACATCACTCGAGAAAGATTACTCACTTTCTCCCAGAGTCTTTTCGATCAGTTCATGTTTAGCCTGTAGTTTGGTGATGAGGTTCCTTCCCTCCAGAAACTCCTTCAGCTTCTGAAACAGTAAATATGAAACATTTAAACTCGAGCACAACTGCAAGATCATCTCATCTCAACGCTTATGAGCAAACACTGTCGAGAAATTTCATTTGGATAGCTATTAAGTGAGCAGTACAATCCATCATCCTTCCTTTTCTCGACTTTTTGGCAAAGGATCCTTCCTCCACCCCTTTCAATTTGCTGTGTAGTGTTGAGACTATACATCTTGTCGACGTAAACATTAATTTCATATCCACTGGAGCACAGGGAGACACTGGATCTATGTGCTCTAATAGCTTATGGCTCTTTGGGGGCGAGAACCCTGACCTGATGGAAACCTGACAGCGGAGAGACAGATAGAGGGTTCAGGAGACTGATGGGAAGAAACCTGAACTGCGGAGCGAATAAGGGAGCTGGGCAGGCAGATGCTTACAATATCATCCATCATATATCACAGCCATACCAGGAACAGTAATGCAGACACAGGAAGGATAGCCAAGACTTGGAGCAATGCAATGGTGCTTTTGGCAGAGAAAGAGACATACTGAATGTACATAGGGAGTTAAAGAGAAAGAGTAGAGACGTATAGGGGAGGAAAACATCAGGTTATGATCTGATGAAGGAGATGTGCTAAAACAGTCTGTATAACATCAAGCGACAAAAAACAAATCTCTGCTTGCTAATCTTGTGCCTTCATTGATCATATTGACAATATTCATTGATTGTCAGAGACCAGAGTAAATGGAAATTCATATTCTTATTGTCCTTTTGTTCTCACTTTTGTTTTGAATTTTTCAAAGCAGGTTTATTTCAGAAAAAACTATTTCTGAACAGGCACATACTTTAATATCTTGTATTTATCATTTTTATAGAACTGCACAAACCATTTTTGATACAGTTTGATTGGTTTATTAGATGTTTGAAACTTCATGTTGACAACGTGTAACCAGTCTTCTCTATAAACTCGCCCCAAGGAGTTTTTGGTGGCTCCCAGTGCATTGCTATGCGACTGCAACAGCATTCTGGGTATTTTGTCAAATCTGTCTGGAGAACAAATTCCTCTGTAATGTTATTTGTTGAGAATTTCAACACAACATTGTTTCAGTGGTCTACAAACAAGGACAGATCAATGAAGAGCAGTCAACTGCAGCAGTCTCCTCTAATTGCCGTCTTCTCAATCAAAGGCTTCTTAAAAGACTCTGTTAGAGAAGAAAGGACATTAAGCTGTATCTCAAACATTTAATCTCTTATCTCTCCTCTCATCACCCTTCCTTTCCCATTTCTCTTTATGTCCTTCCACGCCTCCAGCTACAGATTTCCCACCGTCCAATCCACCATACCATTTCTTCAACCGTGTAACCTTATAATAAACTGGTTTCTCCCACTCTCCGTCTTATTTACCGTGAAGTAGAACTGTTCGGTCTCCTGCTGGTTGGCTCGTCTCTTGGCTATGCTGGGTTTGCTCATGAAAGACTCAGACACAGTGGACTTGACTGACTCCATTGAGTTACTGTGGTGGAAACAGTCAGTCACATCAAAGTCCTCAATGGTCACCATGTCCTGGATGGTCTGTAGAGTGGCTTCCATTGTCTTCTTCACCTATTACAAACAGAGTGAAACAGTAATTTCTCCTGCTATAATCACTCGATCAAGATATTTAATTTCGTACACAATAGTGCACTGCATTAAATCATTTTTATTGGTATTTTTGTTTTGTTTTTCAGTAAAAATATCTAAAAATCCTTTAAACAAGAAATATGTACTTGAGGAGCAAAATTGCATAAGATATTAAGATGTTTTATCCCACTGGCTAATTGGTTTTTTATATTATTTATGAGCATAAACCTCACTTTACTTTGGTAGATTAATATTTTAAAACAAGAAAAAAAAGTTTGAAACAGTGTGATAAGACTAATAACCTTAAATAAAATAATATCATTTTAGGTAAATTTGTTCCAAAATAAAAAAAAATTCCAGTGTGAGAGAAACTAACGTTCTGGGTTTTGGTATTTTAAATAATCACAAAGGTCTGTGTACAAGATCCATTAAATAAAATAAATAAATAAACAAATCTAGGAGAAAGTTACATGCTTTATCGAAACACTAACATGAACCCATTAACAACATAAAGCTACCTCCCCAGTCCAACCTTCACTTTTTAAGTTGATGGATTTCAACATAAATGTTTAATGGTAATGTTAAACAGAGCTACACTCCTATTGGTAACATTTGATCAAATTAGCCAAAATACTCAAGGGGCAGGGATCTATTGAATTTTATGAATGTAGCGCCAAGGTCAAGGGTTTTGTTTATGCAAAGTGTCTGTCAATAAATGTAAATATTTTAACTCAATAGAAATCAGTGGAATAAAGTGTAAAGATGTTTAGAAGTGTCAGATGACAAAAATGACAGCACAAGAGATGAGCCACGTATAAACAAAGAATGAATGTGTACACAATTCTTGAAGAGATGATTGCAGATGAATATCAGTGAGTACAAATGTATAGGCCTTGTAAATATATATTTACGTTATGCATGTAGGCATGTGTTTAAATGCCTATATTTAAGTATCTTCTTGTATTTATTTGGCCATGTGTGCATCACCTCTTCATTCTCTATCTTCAGTGTGGACAGACGGGACTGTAGCTGCTGGCATCTCTGGATCAGCTCTACCTGCACAGGCTGCTGGGCACACATATGTCCCACCTGACGGAGAAAGAGAGAAGAAAGAGATTGAGAACAATAGAATGAACTGAACTGAAGCAAAACCATCTTCAGCAGTGTCCCCATGTGATCCGAAGAAAGAAGTCACCCGAGCAAGCCGCTATCTGCCTCTCTCTCATTTTAGCCCCTAACAGCTGGGGAACATCTTGCTCACTGTGGTCCACCCTCTCCCTGAGGACTTAACACACGACAGGGCACATGTGCACTGGGTAAAACCAGCTGGTCTGTTCATCACACACATACAAACATCCAGGACCCTGATACAAGGTTAGCTAAAAACAAAAACAGCATCTTAAAGCTCAACTCAGCAGAAACACTGTTGATTGATTTAATAGGGAAAAATCTAGTCCAATTGAAAACGTGAACTTTTAGGAGAGCTGTAGTGTCATTTTTTCAATGTTAAGATTCTTCCTCTCACACTTAGAGGTGTCTTTGTGATGCTATCAAAATATCGCTTGTTTGACAATCCAACACAGCACCATTGGCTCAGCCAATGGCATGAGTTTGAGTCAGGGATATACATTTGACTGACCAAAGACAGTTTTTAGAAAACCTGTTTCGAAAAAATCATTATTTTCGGTTTTGTGACACTAGTGGCAGGAATGACATCTAAAATAAAATAAAATACTAAATAGAAGTAATAAACAGAATTAATAATATTATTAATAATAATACTATAATAATAATTGTATGGCAACTAATGCAATTTATTAGCTTTACTGTTGGCTTATAGGTGCTGTAAATGGTGTTAACCATTAGGTGACACAAGAGGCAAAAAATAGACACATCTGAAAAGACTAAAAAAAACAATTAATTTAAAAGAGCCTTGTGTGATATTTTAAGACATATTGAAGATTTTATGATTCCATAAATTAATTAAAGTACCTATAACGCTACCAGTCAACTTGCCACATATTATATAACATCATAACTGGACAGTCTACTGACAATATATACAGGGCTGAAGCAACAGAGGTCTCTCAGCAGACATATCGGTCAATGTACAACACCTGATTGAGAAATGCTTCAATCCTCTAGGGGTGTCTGGGTTTGTTTGGACATGCATTGAGACAGTCTTGCAAGAGTCTCATGTAACAGCAGGGCACATCCTCTCAGAGAGACAAGCCTGATCGCTGAAGCATGTATTAACAAGTGGTATTTAGCAGAGCTGCTTTCTTGATATCATCAAGATGTCTGATACAGTATATTGGAGAAAAAGCATTTGGCATCAGTAAAGCTGCACTCACTTGCTTAAGAATGTGTGTGTGCCATTGGTTACCCACAGTGTGACTCTGCTTTTGGTATATTGCTTGGGGCATGAAAATAATTACCACCACTGCATATTCCATTACTTCATTTCACCAGTGTCATGTCTTAAGCAATAATAATCACACCAACTGACCATATCACCCATGTGAGACTGGAAATCGAAGCGCATCGGAGGGCAAAAGACGTTGTTGTAGGTCTCCATGAGCCTTTGTTTGTCTGCGTTGGCCTCCAGGTTCTCTGCAGCATTTTCGATGGTCTCCAGACCACTGTGCTTGGAAGTCTCAACGTTAAACTCAGCTGAGAGGTAGGTACGCAGTGCACGGTTCAGGCTGGCATGGTAGCCTAGGTCACAGCACTGAGAGAGGGGAAGAAAAATGGCATTTGGTTGGTATTTTAAGCCTCAGATGGAAATGTTATGTTGAGAAAGGCAGTAAAATCAAGAGTAAAGCACAACAGTTATGCAATTGGCTTTCATCCAAAGCAACATAAAGTACAATCAAGTACATTTTTATTAGTACTAAAAAATAAAATAAAAGTGTTATTATTATTAATAATAATAATAGTCTGTCCTTTGTACACCCCCTTAAATCAGCACTAGGTAACTTTTCAACCTTTATAATATATTTTCAAACCTCTTGTGATGATACATCGACTTACAATAGGTTGAATGACACGTCTGCCATAGCCTGACGGGGTCTGTATCGTTTTTAATCGTACTTTTAAACTTCGGGTTTCGGGTAGTAACCCGAGAAAAAAAAGAACTACAAAATTCGACTGCTTTACGGCATATACGTCACTTCCACCACCACCCCCACTTCCTTAAATTCGGACGTGTGAGCCAAACTATCATTTGTTTGCCGAATGTTATAGTCATGGCCGAAGCAGCACAGAAAAATAAGAAAGCAAAGGTTTTGTCGGAGGAAAGCAAAAAGAGGAAACGAGAAAGTGATGGGATTAAAGGCAGGACGAGGATCAACATTGGCCCAGCGTTTGCTCGTTGGCGTGAGCTGAAGGAGGAGGGGCTACATTCTTGCAAGTAAATACATATGATAAGACGTACAAAATCATATTTTAGGATACCTAACATGTCTGTGATATTGGTTTATTTGTCTTGCCTCAAGCTATAATGCAAATTGATTTTTCAAATTTGCAGATTCATCTAGGGTAGCTTGATATTATAATATTGACGATATATGGTTATTACCTACCACTCAAACATTGAATTGAAGTATCATATAGATTCCGTAAAACGGTAACCAATAGACTAGGCTACTATAATGACGCTGGCTTGTAAACGTGAGCATCGCGATCATTTGGCGTTTGAAAAAAATAAAACCCATGAAATTATATTCATATGACATGCTGAAACATATGTCACTGTACCTGGGATGAAGACATTTCACACGCGACGCAAGCAGAACACCTGCATGTGAACTCCTGCTGCAGTGTTCAGGGCTATCATAGTTGTCATGTCAACAAATGCTCGTGCGATGCATCCCCTGATGTAGAATGACAGTTTACGACAGTAGTAGAGGACAATACTGTTTCCCAACTGTAGGGGGACCCCGAGAGCAAAAACTACCTAGTGCAGCTTTAACACACCTTGAGAAACCCATTTTTGGCTATTAACCAAGTACAACTTCCACACTCTGATTGCTTGAAATGAAAGACTGCTCAGACTAAATCCATCATGCTCACTCAGAAGACCCCTGTGTGCCGCAATCGAGGGAAATATGAGGAGGAGCCTTGTTATGAGTCTGATGCAGATACATTGGGACAAGTGCGGAGTTCACACAGGGGGCTACTACAGGTCTACCTTCTGGGTCACACTCGAAGAAAGAAGCCTGATGAGACAGCACACTGTCAGTGGGTATTAATACATTGTGGGACACTCTATACATGGGCATATTCAGGGCATCACACTTAAACGCCCTTTTAGGGTTGCGCAGGTCATAAAAAAGTACCGTGGTATGAAAATGTGTGCCAGTTGGTTCTCACATGACCGGAAGCATAAATCGAAGTTTACTGCATTTGATATTATCACATTAACATTCATTCTGTAATTTTGTCTATACATCAAATTCAGATGGGTTGCTTAACAAAAGTAAAGTAATTTGCACTTTCTGAATTGTGTAATTTGATTACTTAATTTAATTACTTTTGCAAAAAAAGAATGAAAAGACATACTTATAAAATAATAATAATTTAATTATTGCAGATTAATTATTGCTGAGATGTAGTTTTTTGCTGTCTATGGAGGGGTCAGAGAGCTCTTTGATTTCATCAAAAACATTGATTTGTGTTCCAAAGAATGAATGAAGGTCTTACGGGTGGTGAAGGTCCCACCCATGACAGAAGACCGGACCTTAAACAGAAGGGTTTTTTACGCCATTTTTGTTTAATTTTTTTCCTTCCCCAGTCACCGTGGACTTGCCTGCAGTTCAGTTACTGGAGGACCATTCTTTGGACTTTATTCATCTGGCGTGCCTGACTCACTACCCGGACCGCTTGCTCTGCATTTTCTACTACTCTAGCCTAAGCGAGGAGTCCAAGGCATGTCTCCTAGTGTACGATCCCCGGGATAATTAAAGAGAATGTTACCCTGTCTCTCCTGTCCCCGCTGGTCCTGCCCAGCTCCAAGTCTCCTGCGTCACCTATGATCCCTCCCAGCCTCCATCTCCTACCTCCTCTTCAAACTTCAGCCAATTCCTCTGCCCAGTCTCCGCTGTCTCCCTTCAGTCCCTCTGCCTCCCCTCTGTGGCGTGGATCCATCTCGGGCCTTCCAGCATCCAGCTCTTCCTGGACGAAGGTGTCCCCTGGCTCCGTCTCCAGCAGCACTTCGGCCTGTCGTCCGGACTCCTCCGCCTTGGCTCCTTCCCCCTCGGCTCCACCTATGGCCATCGGCCTTACAGCTTCACTGGGCACCCTCGATCCTCTGGCTCCACCTCAGACGGACGTCACCTCGTCTGTGCCACTGATTTGCCAGCCATCCGCTGCGCTCCGTCTCTCCACACCTATGGCTCCATCTGGCTCCACTCTCCCTCTGGTACCCCAGTTCCTGGTCTAGCGCTCATGACTGTGGCTCCATCATGGCCACCAGGACCAGCGGTGTCGCCCAGTTCCATCTGCTCACTGCCTGCGCCCAGGGCTCCACCATCTTCGGCTCGGCCTCCATCATCCATCCCCATGCTGTCGTCCCTCCCAAAACGCCACTGTGGGCCTCCTTCTTAGCTGGATCATCATCCGGCTCCCTCTGCTCCTCCCGCCACCCCCTCATGGACCCGCCCTCCATCCTCAGTTGGACTGTTACAATGCAAGGACGTGCCTCTCCGGAGTGGGGTGTAACATGTATACCCTGTTTTGTTTTAGTTTTTTTGTGAGTTTTATTTCTGTGTGACCGAGTTTTGTTGTTCCCTTGATTAATAATTCCATTCACCAGTCGTTCTGTTAATTAACTCATTAAGCCTGTGTGTATATACTCCCTGTTTTGTTCAGTTCTTTGTCCGTTCTCGTCTTAGTGTTGTGGAAGTGTTTCCCACATTATTTTGCTTTATATTCTGTGGATTATTGTATGAAAGAGTTTCTTGGAGTTTTTCGTCTTTATTTGATTACTTATATAGTTGTACACGTATATATGTGCTACACCTATAGCACCCAAACGTGACACATTTCATTATCTGCTCCAAGCTTGTTCATTTCTAATATTTCTCAGCTATTTGTTTAGCATATATACTGACACCAATGACAGGTACGTTTTTAACAACCCCTAACAAACTACTTCAAAGCAGTGTTACTGTTAACTAAAAAATTTTAATTAAACTATTTTTTTAAATATATTTTTCAGTAACTGAAATAAACCTTAAATAAATTAAAATATAAATATTAGATGAAAAAAAAGAAAGAATTGAAATGCTGTCTTGGCAACTGAAATAATTTCAAGTTGAAGTAAATAAAAGACTAAAAGTACATAACAAAATTACTAAAATAAAAATAAAAAGCTAAAATAAAAAACAAAAGCTAATTCAAAATATTAATAAAAACTATAATAGTGCATACAGTAAATAATGCTAAAATAACATCAAGACCTTAACTGCATTATGATGTCAAATATCAATAGGCTTAAGGAAGAATACTTGTGATTTAGCTCAAAATTTGTTTTGTTTTTTCTAGTTTATTTCTTCATAACAATACACTAGAAGCACTTAAAGATTCACAAACTGGCTATAGTGAAGGCTATATTTAAGCTATAGTGATGAGATAAAGGTCGACTTACATCTATGAGGTCAGACAGATCATGGATGTAGTATTTGAAGACGCAGCTGTTGGTGGCCTCCAGAGCAAGAAGGTACTCATTCCTGGCCTTGATGGCTTTCAACTTGTTCTCAGTGTATTTTGCTTGCCGCTGAGAATAAAAGGTAAAAACAGGAGGATGAGGCAACAATTCATGAATTCAGAGATTCATCAAGATTCATTGTGATATAAGTACCAAAATCAATTTTTAACTCGAATTCTTGGGCTCCAAAGCTTAAGTAATTTTTCACTGATAATCTATCAAATATGTCAATACTTATAAACGTCATTGGTTTGCTAGTGTCGCAAAACCAAACTTTACAAAGTCAAACCTGTGTCACAGGAATATGGAGAAAGACATAATTTTTTGTGTAAGAAATAAAAGCATATGCGGTTTGGAACAGTAAGAGTGTAGGTAAATAATGACAGACCTCTTGTTTTTGAGTGAACAAAAACTTTAAAGTTAAAATCAAACATAAGTTCATGATGGATGGCACCTTGTTTAGCTTACACTAGCCCTCCCTGAATATGGAAATTTTAGAGCTGACACCACAAACTGCACTAGATTTCCATCTGTAAATGCTGCTGGGATGACCACAGGCTCTCTCTAGTGGGACGCATAGAGGAGCTGCTGTTGGTCTTGTGGAAACAGAGGTGGCCCTGGAACAACCCAGAGATGATCCCATCAATCATTCTGTAAGCTGGTGGTACTGGACAGAGATGGTAACCAGAGGACTCCAGAAGAACAAAGACATGAATTGACAACAATATCTGTCCCAGACATGCTAATGCCTGACCCCTGACCGCATGTCATCTCATTACATCATCAAATGACATTCTACTACACAGCGTATACAGTCATGGTGGAGCCATTCATTTTGTTGAATTAAGCAGCCGTTTAGTGCTAAGGATTTCCATATCGAATTGGAAATTTCTGGAATTTGCAGCCTGGAATTTGTATAATCACTATATTAACCAATACTATCAAGCTTTGTCTTACCCTAAAAAAAGTTAATTTTGTGATAATTTTTTATTTTAATTTCAATACATTTAAATTAATAAATTTAAGTGCAGAATGCCGTGATTGACCAATCAGAATCATGTATTTTATAAGCATAGTATTATTTAGCCAAGAAAAGCATGGATTACATATCTGATGTTATACATGTTATACACTGGATAAACCACAATCAACAGGTCATTAAAGCTGTCCAGGATCAGGTTTGGGAACCTCAACACCATCTGGCAGTGGTTTCAGCTCCTTTCAGCCCCTCTCTCTCTCAACTCCCACTCCATCACCTTTCCCATTTCTCTGAAATCCCCCTCCATCTGTTCATTCTTCTTCTACCCACGTTCACCTTTCCTCCACTCTCTCTGCTTAAACTGTCCAAGAAACTCTGATCTCTCCTTCCATTAACCCCTTCTCATTTGAATCCTCTGATCTCGCTGCTCACCTTCTCCTTCATCTTCTCAATCTTCTTGACGGAGCTGCGGCGCACGTGTTTCTCCTCGATCTTGATGTTGGTGAGGGAGTCTGGTGAGCGCGGGGTCTGCCTGTCCTCGTGTCGGACGTTGCGGCTCATCTGCTTCTCCTCTTGCTTCTCTGCATCCTTCAGCTTGCTCTCGGCGTTGATGCTGTCCATGTTGTACATGTGATAGGTCTTCATCACCTGTGCAGCGAGGAAGAGGAAATGTACATTAAATGTGCATGAAGTTTAGCTTAGGGTGAATGCATCCTAGCCAACATTTCAGGGTGGGGCCAATGTAGACACGATATGGGGTTATGAGCTAATTCACATGTCGGTATGGGCCAACGTGGAACCCATGGACAAATCCATTCAGGGCCCATACCTCAAGCCCATTTGTGACTACATTGAACACACCATGAAATGTAGGCTGGGATGTAGTTTTAATTAGATTAGATTAATTGGATTTTGCAGAGAAATATGATGGCAGTTAAAAACGATTCAGCATAAGTATAAATATTTGTCAGACTGCTTTGACATCTGTGTCGTGGTGGTTTGTTTAAATAAGGATCCTTACAGGTGGTCATGCTCATGAAGGCAGCTTGAAAAGATTGACTACAGACAAGAATCAGACTGAAACAGGAAAACATCTGAACTGGTGACCTTTTAGCCTCAACAGCACACAGTTATTCACAACACAACCGACTCAAAGAAACCGCTACGAGCCCGAAATCTCTCACACCTATGCTTATACTCACAACCAGACATGCAGAATGTGGCGAGGGGGGCGTGGTTTAGCGAGGTCTGTGACGGGAGAGAGAGTCAGAGGACGAGCGGCATGTAAGTGAATCAAGTGCAAATGATGAATACCGTCTTGTTTCAGTAATTGGTGTGGAGAGACAGGTTATAAGCCATCCAGAAAACAAGGACGGCAGAGAGAGAAGCTGGAGACACACAAACACACACACGCTGGGACTCGAGCTGGGACACTGCAGAGAGGAACTACATTAAGTAACCAAAGAAGTTACAGAGAAACTGAGTTTTGATTTGTGCGATGTGCACATTGTTTTGTTACCTGAGTTATTAAGAAAATAAACCCTTTCCGAGTTCCAGCAAGCCGACCCCTTGTCTTCTTCCTTACCCACACACAAACTTTGTTACACAGAACTTTTTAGCGCAATGTGTTTGTGCAGGCATAGAGGGAACGGGATATTGCACCATGAGTTTCCATCAAGGACTAAAACTCCAGCAGAGCCACTCTGCCGAGTCCAATTTATTAACCCTTATTACTAATTCTTGCCCCAGTACCCCATCAAGTCACATTATAATGTAGGTGAAAAATAAAATGACCCCTATAAAGAACAGTTAACATGTAAGTCCAAAGAAAGACTGAAAGATCCTTGGCTCTGTCATCTGTTGCCAAGCATTGGAAGACGCCACCAAGCTTGATAGTTAGTATTCAGCAGATGCTAAATTTAGGAATGGGATTGAAGGGAGGATCTCATTCCAAACTTCTGCTCCTTTGAGAGGAATGTCACAGAGTGACGCCATTCTTGTGCTTGCAATCAAACACTCTGCCAAGACCGGAGAGATGATACCAAGCCATCACTCCCTGTCTGTAAAAGAGAGAAACTTAATGGACTCCATTTCCCTCCATTTAAACTGGCTTTCATGAGGGTGTCAGCCTCCATGATGGGCATAATAAATTTAGTAAGCTCTTTGCAATGTCATCATTAATAGGAAACACTTACAAGAGGAATTTGGCAAACATACATGTGGGCTGGTCTCAATGGCCTTTTCTTGCTCTTGTAAAGTGCAAAGAAGCATCAGGCTCTTTTCCCATTCTTAAAGGAACAGTTCACCCAAGATTTTTTCCACAGAGGAAAGAAACTCACACGGATTTGGAAAGACATGAGGGTGAGTAAATTATGACAGAATTACATTTTTGGGTGAACTACTGAACTAGCCACTGTTGAAAAAAGTGAAGAGGAAACACGTTTCATCACATTTTTCACCATTTTCGGCCCTGTGAGGTTCCTCTTAGGTCCAAAAGGCTGAGATAATCATCATCAGCTTTTCCATTCATTCCTCCCTTTCTTCATATAAAGCACAGATGTCACTAAAAATGGTGCCAGGTTTATTTTCATCATCTTTAACTCTTTAATTAAAGGATTTGCTTACTTTTTATAGAGTATTGAAATGGGTTACAGTCATTTCCCAGGAGACCATGTGTGGATTTGTATGGGGGGGAATCCAGTCGCCATTCAAAGTAAGCCAATATCACGGGTTCTCCTCCTACCACATTTGAGCCCAGAACACCCCACCCTAAAAACCCCAAACTACTCCTTCCTCCCCCACAAAAACAAGGAATACATAAATATGTGCAAAGGGCATTTCTAATTTAATTTCTTCTCCCAGTAAAAATAAAACCCTGAAATCATTAGGATTATTTAGTTGTGCCACAAATTAAAGATGTGTGGAAGCCCGATGCAACACTGCACTTTGTATCAGAAAGCAACCCTGATGCACTCCCTTATACAGCAGGATAATAACATTACTTAGAATCCACTGAATCATCCCTGAATTTTCCATGCACAACTTCTATTTTCAGCTCTCCCAGCGAACATGGGTCTCTGCGGTGGTACGGATACTGCAAAGCTAAGTCTATAAAACGGGAATCATACTGCCACTGAGGGTTAAAACAAAGGTTAACTGCCATGAAAGTTTTTATTTTGTTGTTGCTAGAATGTAAATGCTGAAAAAGTTATTTATATAAACTAAACTATTTATATAATATAATATAATTAAGCAAATCATGGAAAGTGCCATAGTGGGAAACAAAGCTTGTTCACATTGTCCATGTGAATAGCTGGAATATCATAAAATCTTCTAGGATTACAGTCAGTAAAGGGTGAGACTGGATTCCAGACTTCCGACCCACAACTGTTGCTGTTCATTACCATTCTGAGAGCATCATCACCATTTAGAGAGCTCTCGTACTCGCAGTGCTCCTCTTTGGCATTGCAAAAGCAATAGATCTGCTTTAGAGCCTCAGGTAGGCTGCAAGCAGTCAACCAGCGTGCCAGCAGGTTATTCATTGCTGGCTGAACACTATAATAACTATCATTCACTACTTGTTCACGTCCTTCTGTTTTACTAATGAATTACATCGACTGTCTGGTAAAACATTTCGTTCAAACATACACACAAACATCCATTTTAAGCCATATGAACATTAGGAGGCGTTCAAATGGTGCCTTCTAGGCCCCTTCAAAAACTACAAATCGGACAATCACACACAGGAGGTACACAGTGACTAAAAGCTCTCAAAATGTTTTCAACAAGAAGAAAAAGTAACTATAGCCAACCCCTTGCCTCAAAAACACTGATTGGAATACCACCACAAGAGACCAACATAAGCACTCGACTGAATCAGAGAATCAAATCGAGGATGTACCTGCACTCCATTTGAAGTTTGCGGTAGAAAGCAATACAAACAGAAAATGGAACATGGAAATGTGGCAGAAAGATGATCGCCTCAGATTGAAGTTGTTACGCTCGACTAAGCTCTGTTTGAATCTTACCGTGTACAACTCGTTGAGGACCTTCATCAAATCCTCCTGCAGCTGGAGGCCCACCTCTTTACTCTGTAAGAGAAAAGAAAAAAACATTAGTAAAAGACAAATAGAGGGAGATAATAGTGTAGATCATGATTAACAGTAGCGCCCTGTTCTCTATTACAACCGACTATCCTTCATGGGCCTTGAGCCCCGAGGCTGTCACTGTTAGACGGACCGATGAGACGCCTATCTGCCCTCTCAGTAATGGAGGTCAGCACCAGCTAACCCCAAATACATCTAGTTCAATACATTCCTGCCCAAACCGTCATAATATACTGGACCACTGCACACAGGGCCGGATTAACCTTATGGGCAATTGGGAACAACCAAAAAGAAAATACGGGGGGCCATACAAATGTTTTCATAGAGCAAGAAAAACTGCACGGTGACCAAAGCTTCTTTTTCTACTTGAATATCAAGTTTAAATTGGAAATACATCATATTATGGATTTAAAATGGGTTGCAAACACCAATGTATGTTGTCTTTCTATCACCATTTACTCACCATCATGTAGTTCCAAACCTGTGTGATTTTCTTCAAACTTAAATGTGATTTTGTCCATACAATGAAAGTCAGTGGGGACCAATGTTGTTTTGAATCCCATTGATCTTTCTTCAAAATATCATCTTTTGAGTTTCACAGAAGAATTAGGTTTCGTAACAACATGAGTATGAGTAAATTATCATTTTATTTTTGGGTGAACTATCCATTTAAGTTGGAGGAGTCGCCACTTACAGTTACAGTAGTTCCTTCCACTTGTGCACTTGCATCTACATGTTATACTGCTATTAAAGTTGTTAAAGAAAGTGTATAGGCAATGTAAAAGCATTCAATTTCAGTTAAATATCAATTTACATTGAATGTAAAAAAAATATTGTGCAGTTGATCCGACATTGGAAACCATTAATTGTGAATTTGATGAGACTTCCTCTCAGAGACTGTAGAATAAAGAGGTTCAAAAGCTGGAAATGGTGGTTCGCCGATCTGGTGGATGCTGTATCTTGTAAGAGGAAGTTGGGAAGCGAAGGCACAGCATGACATGAAAATGAAGTGCTTGCAAGTTCAAGTCCAAACTTCAATTGCTGTGGGCTGATAACTTGAGAGCCGGCCAAGAAGATGTCTAGCATTCATTGAGGGCTTTTACTCAGTTACTCCTTCTCTTTTACCCACATTGACAATTTTGTGGGTTTTTCCTCTCTTTGAAAGTCTGAACGAGGGTTTATGGGTGTTTTTGGATAGATCAGCTCTTGAGGATGAGAAGTGACGAAATGATGGAAGAGAAAGGAAATATGTGACTGAAAGGAGATGAAGTGTGTGCATGGGCATAAAAGACAGAAGGGTGTAGTAAAGGGTGTAAGTGCTTTGAGAAAGTCTTCACAAACAGTCAATCTGTCAATCTTCACAAACAGTGATTGTGCAGTCACACATCTCCTTCCTGTTGTCAAAGATGGAAAGACTGGAGTTAATTTTAACCTTTTGAAAACTGAGATGGATGAGTAGGCTATGGGAGGCGTCCTCTATGGGATCCCCTTTGGGGAGTCATTTATAATGAAGGTCTGATGTGTTGTATTTGGAGGCAATGGACTGAGTAATATGTGAGAATGCACAAGAACGCCCAGATTCAGAGCAGGGAATGAAGTGACTGTGGAGATACTCACCACATCTCTCAAAGCATGTTTGAGGTCTATCAAACGTAAAATAATGAATAATGGCAAAACAAGAAGCCTTTGTGTTGTGTCGCCATATATGTGTATATATATATATATATATATATATATATATATATATATATATATATATATATATATATATATATATATATATATATATATATATATATATACATATATATATATATATATATATATATATATATATATACATATATATATATATATATATATATATATATATATATATATATATATTATATATATCGTGTTTCATTCTGGAGCATCAGTGAATGTTTGAACCTTTTTTAGTAGTTGTGTTTGAGTCCCTCAATTGTCATCAGTGTTAAAAGATGGATCTTAAAATCATACAGTCATTGCTGGAGAGGGTTCAAATATGCAAAAGATGCTGGAAAACTGAAGAATGTGCAGGACCTGGAGGATTTTTCTGAAGAACATTGGGCAGTTTAACCACTCAAGACAAACAAGGGACTTGTGAACAACCATCACGAAACAAAAAAACAGCCGTGGATCATCCAGGGAACAACACACAGCACTGAGAATCAATGGTTCAGAAACTTTTTATCAGGGTTATTTTAATAAATTCAGCTTTTTTTTTTGTCTTGTGGACTATATGTAAACATTTGTATGTAAAATATCTTATTCAGGACAGTACTAAATAAAAAATAACATGCATTTTGTATGATCCCTCTTATTTATTTAAAATTATTCCCATTTTCACAGATTCTGCAAGCGGTTCACATACTTTTTCATGCCACTGTGTGTGTATATATATATATATATATAGATAGAGAGATAGAGAGATAGATAGATAGATAGATAGATAGATAGATAGATAGATAGATAGATAGATAGATAGATAGATAGATAGATAGATAGATAGATAGATAGATAGATAGATAGATAGATAGATAGATAGATAGATAGATAGATAGATAGATAGATAGATAGATAGATAGATAGATCTTTATTGCATTATGGTATAAAGAAACAAATTATAAATCTAGAATATTTGTGGCATACCATGTGATGGCCCGTGAGTAAAGCACATTTTGTTTTAAAGTTTGGGACAATTTCTAAATATTTAATTGCCTTAATGCCTTAGAGCTAAAAAAGTTAATCTATTCGTCAGTGGGGATCGAAGATAGAGGGAGAAGATTTTTTTCTGCTAATCTTTTCCTATAATCACAGGTACACAAAATTAGCAACCATAATCTCAATATTGCAGGTATTCATGTACCCCAAAATAGTCCACTCAAGCCATTGATGTCTGGTGTAATAACATCATTGGAAATAAACTCAGTGGACAGTGGACTTCTTCAGTGGACACTGGACACACCTAAAAATACCTCCAAACAAACATTCAAATTCTTTATTTATGAGAATGTTGCAGAACTGCTTTATAGATGAAATTAACTCATTTAAAAATGTAAAGTTGCTTTGAAACGATCTGTATTGTATAAAGCACTATAAAAATAAAGGTGACTTGACTTGACATTTTCCTATCATGTGTTCCTATCATGTGTCAAGGTGTGGGAGATAGTTCAGAAGCATTTGGTCTCCCCAGCTGACGTGTGTAAGCTCATTTGTGCTTACAGACCTGCTGGGGGAAACACGTGCATCGGGTTGCTGGCTCCTGCCTGCCCTGTTGGTTGTCGGATGACTAGTCAAACACCCCATGACACATCCCTATTGAGATCAGTCCAATAAGGAGAATTTGATGGATTTATTCAGCCTGCTCTTTCTATTAGGATTGTTGGGTCTAGGCTATACTCCTCCTCTCCATTTATCCTTCCTCTCTCTTGCTCCGTTGCTCACAGACACACATAACACTTCCCCTCTAAGCAGCATAACACTCCTGCGGTGAAATGGATCTTCAGGAGTGCGGTCGGACCAGGCAGAGCTGCCTTCTTCCATCTGCTCAGAGACACACTCCAAAGACAACACACAAAAAGAACCCCAAAATTGGGAGTAAACTATAGATTTTCCATGAAGAGCTATATAAATCTGTTGGGCAACAGAGGAGAGACTTTGGGATGGGAGGACATGGATTTATGAGCCTTAATGACAAGATGCACTTGTTAAATGAAAAAGCTCACACATTTGTCTGTGAGCCTGGCAGGAGATTGGTTTTGGTTCTGCACAAATCTGTCACAGAAACCTCAATTTGGGGTGTTTGTGAGAGGATTTACTGTTACCGTCACATGTCAAAGGATTGTTCCCATCAACAGTGCCTCTGCTTCTAATTCCCTCCGAAAAACAAGAGCATGCGATTCAACTGAGGGAACTTTGTCTTAATTCAAAATGCTATGTAAAGTGATCAAGCTACTTCAGCTAAAAAATGCATTAAAAATATGTCTGTTTGTTGGTTATTGGAGTCTAAAGAAAAGTCAATATTCCACAGTTTAGTGACTTTTCCTAATAAAGAGAAAGACTTTCATGCACATTATATATTAGACAATATATTAACAAAGTAAATGAGAGCATGAAATTAGGATAAAAATGATCGTCATAGGATGTCTGTTTTTAATAAATGTGTATTTTTGTCATCGCTCATTTAGTAGTGCAATCTGTAGTGGCAACACTAGTGGCACTAAATGAGATTCCAAAGAACTTTGCCAAACACTTCTATGCACCAGTATTCAAATTCTGGCTGATAAAGATACGCCGCTAATTATTTTCACATTATGGTCGATAATCGCATTTTTGACGGCCTAAACATGCTTGTTTAAAACTCATGAAAACTCATGAAACTTTGCACACTCGTCAGAAATGGTGAAAATGTACTTCTGATATATGGGTTTCAAAATTTCTCGATAGCGCCACCTACACAATTTCAATGAATCGCCGTTCGCACTACATTTCGTGTACAAGTACAGTCTAACCTAAAGGCCTTTGCGACGTTAAATTGTGAAGATCTTGAGTTTTCCCTGAAGGGTGTGTCTGTGACGGCCTGACAAAATTCGATGTTTCGCCATGAAACAGGAAGCTGTTAATGAATCAGGCATAATGTCCGACCTGCCCCCAACTTCACGTTTGATAATAGTCCTGGCCTGAAGACATCTACATGGCAATGTTTAGTTAGTCATAGCGCCACCTGCTGCCAACAGGAAATGGCATGCTTTACACTGTAATTCACTCCCTGAAACAATTATTAAAATATTTAAATATGCCACGAAGTACCAAACATGCTAGAAACATTAAATCTTGCAACACTTGGTTAAGTGCTAATGTATGCAATTTACGCCACGAAACAGGAAGTTGTTGTAACTCAGGCATATAATGTCAATTCTGCCTTAAACTTCACATGTTTCATAATAGTCCTGGTCTGAAGACATCTAGGTGCCAATATTCCGGTATAGTCAAAGCGCCACCTGCTGGCAGCAGGAAGTATGGCACATCGAAGTGATTTTACAATATTTCTCCTATAGTTACCCGCTTAAATGCATGTGCTCACTATTCGCTGTTTTCCTGAGGCCACCGGGTGGCAGTTTTTTACAATTTTTTACCAGATTATCATTATGGTACCAATATATTGTGCATCTCCACTATTTGTCACCAGATTACAATATCAAATTATATTACTAAAGCTAAAAGTGGTCAAATTAAATTGCACTACATTTCTGATTAGGCACTGAGGAAGAGGAAAGGATTCATCCAAAACTTCACTTCCATACCTCTCTTTCTACAGTGTTTTCCTTTATTGTGTGTCTGCTCTTGTGGTTCAATAAAGCCGCAAACCTCCTCCGGACACGGCTCCCTTGACTGCATTTGCATTTAGAGTGCAGAATTTCTCCAGCATGTCGTAGCGCTTTTAAGACAGGTGGGGAGTGTGCAGCACTAGGATGTGGGGTAAGTCCAATCGCACAGACTTCGGCGATTCCCAGGAAGCCTCCAGAGAGAGGCCGGCCGGGAGCGTTCAATTAAAGGCCTGTTATTCTTGCAGCATGGAGGGCCGGGTGAGCTAAACTACAGGAGAGAGAGAGCCAGAGAGTTGAGAAGAATGTTGATAGGGAGGCTCATTTCTCTCTCACAGGAACTGAGGAACAGACAAAGAAGACAGCCGGAGAAAAAGAAGTGCTGATTGGGGTCTGAGAGACTCTTGCTGTTAAGTTACATTGGGGGGAAATTGTTCAAAAATGAAGATCCCTCTTGATTTAAATTTTTTAGAAACGTTTAGAGCACAATCTTGCATTGAACCTTAAATTACACATCGTTGAGACCAAGAGGTCTTTTCAAGTGGACATCATTCAAAATGAGCTTCTTATAAAGTACCAAAATTCCCGCTCAACTGATGGCCTGATGGGACATCTCTTAACTATGCTTGTTTTAAGGAGATCACCTGTGGAGGTTCCCTCATCTTCTCACTAAACAAACCTAGATTTGACTCTGTGAACTGGATTCACCTGGACAACCAATGGAGACAGGAAACGCATGGATCAGAAAGCGTCTCTTTCACAGCTCTGGGTCTAGATAGTGAACATGCTTGCCTGTCTAACCAGTCTACACAAGCCAAGAGTAATGAGACACCAAAGGCTGGATGCTCTCTCACATCTATCAACCTCACCTGTCTGACAGGATACAGAATTTTAGCTTGAGATTTTAGATTATAATCATCTCAATATCAGCTTTAAAGAGCAGTAGATCACATAAAATCCACACAAGAAGGTTATGAACCATATGGTCATGAAGCCCTAACATAAATATCAGTAAAGCATATAAAATACATACATAACTGTTTGATGAAAACAAAATAGAAAAAAACTCCATGTAATACAGCACCCGTCAGCTCTTTTCGAAGCTAGCATTAAATGCTCATGCTAATTATGCACCCCTTATCCCACTTAGCGCACCTTTTCAAAAGTGGTCACAATAAGTCAAAACTGGCACTCTGAGAAAAAAGTCAGCGAGGAGAGAGAGATTATCGATTGAACTGAAAGAGAAATAAAAAATGAAGCATCAAGCTCAGTGACCAATGCAGTGGCTTTAATAGAGGAATCGACTGGTCTGTAAAAACAAATATCACCTTTTTGAAGAGGCGTCCTGAGTCCTCGCTGATCTGGGCGAAGCGTGGGATGATGTTGTTGAGGTATAGATCGCTGAGAGTGGCGTGGTCTCGACTCTCTCTCTTCACCTGAGTCAAGAGAAGGTTCCAGCAGTTGACTGGAGACAAGACATTCTGCTCTTTCCTGCAGAGAAGAGCAAAGAAAAACACATTTATTATCATACATTAGAGAAGAGAGAGCAGCAGGATCAGCTAAAACAAGCTGTTGCTTCATAAAAAAAACTATTTTATAAGATGATTTATTATATTATGCAGTACTGTAGTATGCAAATATTTTCTCTTACAACGATTCAATTATGAAACATAATCAAAAGGAATCAAAGAAACCATAATTTCAACATATCCAACTGATTAAGTCAAATAAGATTCAAAATGTTTAATACACAAACTAAATGCAAATTTTTGTTTTTAATAATCAAGGCATGTCTTCCACACATTTGAATATTAAAATGAGGACTTGAGTAATGATGCTAATGAATAGCTGAATCTGTTTTAAAACAAAAACTGCAATGGACAGTGTCTGATGCTCCTATAGTTTAAATGAGACACTATTCAAATACCAATTAAAACATAGACATGATTTAAAATAAAATAAAAAAATTCACAATATACATTTTTGTAATGTTTTGTTTTGTTTTATTTTATATACACATATACACATACACACACACACACTGTATATATACTGCTCATTTGCATGAAGTTGCACTTGTACACACTGCCAACTGATTTTGAAAATGAATAACTTCAGGTCACTTTGTCGCTACAAATCAAGCGAACAGCCCTTGAGACTTACATATCACCGTAACAGATATATCCGGTCAAAAAACCCTGTGGATGTTCTCTAATCCGGAATGTGCCCTTGATGTTAAAGGTTACTCTACAATCCTGCTATGGTTAAGAAGGGTACATGTGCATATAGATCTGTCCTGATAAACCTGTTGCTTTCTGTGTGGAGGTAACGCATGGACTATACAGCAATGGATGCCACGTCAAAGAGGAATTCTGCTAAGCCCTGTGTTACTCCAGGCATATGCTGGAGGGATGGACCCAGCAGTCTGTGAATGCCAGAGGAGACAGCTGACGCTGATTGTCCCGTAGAAGCCCATGAGGTGGGGCCAGTTCCCTGCTGCCAAAATGCCTCTTAATGGGTGGGGCAGAACCTGAAGTTTCTTCAGACCAGACAGTCTGAAGAGAGAGATGAAACAAGAAAGCCTGCATCTAAAGAGCTCACAGAAAGCATCCGGCTGGCTGTTAATGTTTCACAGACTGTCTGTTTACAGAGGAACAGCTAACACATGACCTTGGTCCTGCTGTTAACTCGAGCACTGAGCATCTGTGAGAACTAAAACAATCGAACCCCCCATTCATCACATCTACCCAAACAACCAGCAACTTTATCCATCAGTTATGCAAACGTGTAGATTTAAGGGCTAAACAACTTGTGACCGGCAAGGGCAAAAGTGTTGAGGTAAAATCCATTTCCCCTCTCATTATAGAAACACAGCATGTATAAAAACACTATACTGACACAATACTAAAAGACTTTTATTCAGCAAGGACACAGTATCAAAAGACATTTATAATGTTATAAAATATTCCTAATTTAAATAAATGCTGTTCTTTTGGAATTTCTATTCATCAATGCACAAATCATATTACATACAGTACACAGCTAAGCATCAGCTGAACCTGTTTAACATAATAATAATTGATTAATATTTATTTCATCAATGCCTACATATTCTGGGCTGAAACCAGGCACTACTGATGGGGGGAACCTCAAGTGATGTACATGTACAGATGTATTAACACTTGACTGACACAGTCCTTGTTGAAGAGCACGTTGGACTAATCATATCACTCGACGGGGACCCTGTCTCTCTGCACAGGACATTCCCTCTGGTTTGCCTGCCGACAAGACTTTAGACAGACACTCCTCCCAACAAGTTCAAAGAGAAGGGAAATCAGCCAGTGTTCAGAGCTCAGCAGGGGCCTCTGCGGAGGTACATCACAGCCTGTTCTCCTGCTCAAAATCTGTCAGTGTTGTGGAAAGGACTAGACACATCTTATTTCATCAATGCCCATGTAACTCGTTTGATGATGGGATCAGAAAAAAAGACCAAATATACTGTTGTCATTAGACAGCCAATGTATTACTAAAGATGAGCTTTACATTTCAGCTTAGCATTAGCTCTGTTCAAAACCCTTAGGCATTGTTTTGTATTTAATTTCTTAACATTTTCTACTTTTAAAGTGGAGGTCACAAAAACAAATGCTAACCTCTGGATAAGTCATTAGCTTAGCAACATTCTAACTTCATTGGAATACCAATGTGAACATTAATAGAGTTTCTGCCCAAGGATCAGTCACTTAAAAGTTTGTATTTTGTTGAGATGGTGCATTAAAAGAGGGAGCAGATAGCATTGCAGCTCACTTTAGAGCAGATTAATAAGACTACTTATTAATAAAAAGCAGTACATGGGTAACAATCCACATTTAGGTGTGCACACCACTGTCACCAATTACTTTTCTTTTCACAAACTTTCCCAGACACCCTTTTCCCCAATCCAAACAACAGCGGTTAAGAACTGCAGCAGAAATAATTGCATTTGGATGTTTGGAGGCTACGGCTGAGGTAAAGAGTGGAATGAGATCTTGATGTTGCTCTGCCAAAAATCGCACAACATGTTGGTATAAAGCAACATTTGGGAAACGGTAGAATTAAACCGGTTCGAGCATGCAGCAAAAAGTGAAGCAAAAATAAAGGTCTTGCACAACAAGAGTTAAAAGAAGGCAAGTTCCTGATGGTAAACCACTGGGATGTGTGCCAGAATGTGATGCGAACACCTCCAGTAATTGACAGACATGATGAACATGAGAACACAAAAATATACGAACAAAACAAAACCTTTAAATCTCTGCGATTCTGAATTGTGTATAAATTAAGAATACAGAATTGAAACCAACAATCTGATGATTGTTGAATAACTGAAACCATTGACAGCCCTGAGAAACATCCTAAAATCTCTTAAACACACTAATTTACTTTTTCATATGCAAAGAAGAAAAGCACATGCTTAACCACATAAGATGGAGTCCTAGGAGAAACACAATTCCTCTTGAGAAACGTACAAAAGGGATGTTGATGAGATTAGCATGGCCCCTTGGCTGGTGGAAAGGGTTCTTAAATGGGCATTCAGACGAGGGAGCTCCGGGTCATTTCTGGAAGGCCATGAAAAAGCTGAGGTCACATGAGCGGAGAAATCGCCCAATTAACAGCAAGGTCATCGCAGACAGAGCCGGTCTTTCACTAAAAGAACACTCCGCAAAGCCAAGAAGGGCTAATTCCTAGGTGACATACATGAGGGACGTGACATGGCGGCATGTAAAGAATTTTAAGATATGAAGAATATGAAGGAATTCTTGACATTTGGACTGATGGGAATCGATTGATGATATCACTACACAAAGCAAAACAAGAAGTCCTGAATGTACGCACTATTAAAGGGGGGATCTAATACTATTTCATGAATTCTGACTTATTTAAACTGTTAGATTCTCATGCTAAACATGGCCAACATTTAAAAAAAAAATGAGTTGGACGTATGACGTTTGAGTATTTTTGTCCAAAATACATTCCTTCAGGATTCAAACAAGTTTCGGAAAGTTTATTTTGAGTATGGCCCTGTATGACGTCATAAAGGGTGGAATTCCTTGTATGGGCACTTAAAACCGCAGGCGGTGAGTGAAACTGCATCAAATGTCTGATTTATTGGCAATCGGCGTGTAAGTGCATATAATGTAAACAACACAAACATTTAGTGAATCGAAAGTTATCCAGGGATAATGCCATGATGTATTGTGTGTGTGTGTGTGTTTGTGATTTCCGCCCACTGAACGCCTCCATGAGTTCGGCTGTTTTCTGAAAGAATCAGTACAGCGTATCTGTCTTTTAGAAATATGATAAAACTAAAGACTCTTCAGAGATATGAAGGATTCAATACTACTCCACAGATACTCAAGATTAACATGAGATTGGCAGAAATTGTGGGTGTGTTATGTACCCTGTAAAGACAATAATAAAGGAAATAAAGAAGGAAAAACATGAATAAATATAATAACAATTAATAATAATTTCATATACACCATTTTATATATTGTTCAAAAGTTTGAGGTCAGTAAGACTTTTTTTTTTGGAAAGCATTAAATTGATCAAAAGTGACAGTAAAATAAATGTATAATAATACAAAAGTTATTTATAATAAATGCTGTTCTGATGAGATTTCTATTCATCAAAGAAAATAATGTATCATGGTTTCCACAAAAATATTAAGAAGCAGCTGAAAATTCAGCTCTCCCTTCACAATAATAAATTGCATTTTAAACTACTTTAAAAAAGAAAACAGTTATTTTAAAGTAGAATATTTCAGAGTGTTACAGTTTTTACTGTATTTATTATCTACTGTAAACTGTGAAAACTGTGTCTTATTCATTTCCTCAGTCTTGTTTGGAAGGTACATGAGAAGGTGTTGAGGGGAATTCTTCACTCTGGTGAGAAGTGTTTAACAAGGGCTTGGTTTCTGTCAAGACATGACATTGGGAAGACATCAGTCAAGCTAGTCAGAATGAAGAGGAAATGAAACTTGCCCTGCACGCTTTCTCTTACCGTCACACATTTAAAAAGTTCAAGCAAACACACCAGACCAGACAGACTCACTTCCTCTAGCCAAACTAACCAAAAACTCCTCACAAATGTTCTGGGAGGTATTGTGACACTGGATTCTGCAGAACAGGCAACATTACAACACTTCTATATGGAGGTCTAATGTGGGCAAAGTTCATTGGCCAGACAGGGGTGTCCAATCATGCTTCTGAAGGGACACTTTACTGCAGAGTTTCGTTCCAACCCCAAGTAAACGGACCTGAACCAGCTATTCAAGGCCTGTGTCTGAAATCACTCCTATACCCTTATGTACAGGTAGTGCACTATTTGAAAAACATAGGGCTTGATGCTTATTTCCCAAGGAGAATGTGCTTACAAGATGAAAAGCTTATTAAAAAACTTCAAGGGTGCAATAAAAATAGATCAAATAATGTATTTTTCCTACATTTACAAGCGAAATTTTAATTTATTAGAAGCAAAAAGTACACAAGGTTGTTAAATATTTCAGCTTCAAACTAGTTTACCCAAAGTTGAACATTCTTCAACTCTCGGCGACCGGTAAAAAAAATGTGTGTAACACGTTCAGTGTAAAATAGATGATCTGCGTCTCGTCACGCTGCTGGCGTTTTAAAAACATGGCGTTCGGACACACGGTAAGGGTTTAGGGGTGATTTCGGATACATTCCTAGAAACTTCCAGGTGTTTTGGATCTAGTTGGATCTGGAATGTGGCCTTCCAGTTGCAGGACTGGACACCCCTTAGGGACGCTGGGAATGCACAATAACATTGATGGTTTTCAAGATATTAGGAAGTGAGGTAACACCATACTTCAATGTTTTCAAAACTTAAAAGGATGAAAAGTTGTCCATTATGTTGACTTCTCAACCTCTACAGGTAGAAGAGAAAAGTTGAGAACTAGTTTGTTGTGTAATCTTGGATCAACAGAGTAGACCATTAAGCATGTGACACATCACCGCTCATCTGTGGTACCAGTTTAACCACCACGCTTTTTATTTGTCATGAGTCAAGATGTTGTGGTCAGTCTCAGTTGCTTCTTTGTATCAACTGAGACCATTTGTAGAAAATCAGGCATGCTAGAAATTAGGTCAGTGCACCATGGCGTTATCATTCCAGACCGCGTGTTTCTTAACCATGCTGTCCTTTCATTGCAGAGCGTCTCGTCATCGGGTCTCCCGCTGGCTTGCTGAACAAATGACGCACACAGTCATATCACACATAGAGGAGCCTTTTGACCCTTCACGGGTAGAATGGAAGGTACTGAGCTGAACACAAGCAGTATATCAGGGGTCTCCAAACGATCCCCATAGATGCCCCTTAATTTGTAGGTCAGGGCCTCATCGACAGCTACGTTCTTCTGGTGGAGCGGGGGCCGGAAAATACCTCGCATTCCTTCGTGGCATCACCGTCCCAGATGTTGCCTTCGCCTGTTTAACATGCAGATGTTGGAGCTGGATTCCAGGGGCTCAGGGGACCCACGGAGGGCAGGGAATGGTATTTATTCGAAAATCAATCTCAGCGGGGGTCAGTGGGATCAGGGCGCCCATGAGCAGGGTTATTGTGGACTACTTTGTGTAGCGAGTGGTGTTCAATGAGCGAGAAATTGTAATGCAGGCCTAATGTGAAAGAAAAATGAGGAAGATACGAGGAAATCAGGAAGCAAGCAAAATAGAAATTATTTTCATATGAAGAAACAAATTTCTCAGGAAGGAAGTGCAAGCAAACGTGCAAAAATGCGTGATGCTTAAGAAAACAAAACTTAAAACCATAAAAAAAAACATAAAACCGTATTTTAAAACAAAGTATTTTCATTAGTTTTCATCCATCCATCCATCCATCCATCCATCCATCTATTATCTACATTTGTTTAATTAAAATTATAAATTTGTATTTTATATATATATATATACTAAAATAAGACTAAATAAGACTAAAAATGCTGAATTTGTATAATTTAATAATATATTATTATTGTTGTCGTTGATTAAAATATTATTTTAATTAAAAGTATTAAAAAAGTATTATTGTTACTTATATTTCTGTATTTTTTTATTAATAATTTTCCATAAAATTATTATTTGTTTATTTTTGCTATGTAGATAATGGTTTAAATAAAAAATATTTAAATGATTCATTGTTATTATTATTTAACAGTAATAGTAGATTATTAATAGATATATAGTTTTTATTATTAATAATTATTTAATAATTTTTTTCAGTCATGTCTAAATATTAATATTTTTTTCTGTATTATAACATATATTGTTGTTGACCAAAAATGAAGAATATTATGATATATATCCACCCCTCCCACTACAGTATACGTCTCCATTTGAAACTGATCCTCTCTCAGGGTCTGAGGTACACACTACACAGGGGTCTCGTCAGAACCATGGCCTGATAGGACACAGAGCTGTCACACAAAACCGCTCTCAAAAAACATGTGTGCTAACTATTGATTATTTCTAGTAGCTGTCAGAGCCGTATGTTGACTTTCCCAGACTTGAAGCCTCCAGCACTCCAAGCCATTATTTTGGGAGCTGAGGAGTCAAATGAAAATACAAAGAACAAAATAACGTGAAAGACAGATAGGGGAAAGTGGCAGGAGCAAGGAGAAGCACATGACAAGGTGGAAAATGAAAGAAACAATGAAAGAAAGAAAAAGTTCAAACACTGGATATCCCCTATGTCAAAACAGTGCCAGGGGCAAAACTGCCAGAAAGAAACCTGTTGAGGTACGCATACTAGACCCTGGAAAACAACTTAAATCCAGTCCAACCTATTTACACAGCAAGTACAAACAGATGACAATGTGTCACCACAAATAAGGACCATTGGAAGTTACAAAAGCACCTTGATAAAGGTTAATGTAAGCAAATATTTTACTTCATAATGGTCAGGAAGCTTGTTGTAGACAAGGGAAAGACGCTATTGTTAGCGTCATAAAGATTCTCATCACACACTGATTCAATTAACAAGGCACACATGAGCCAGGGTATGGAAGTATTCAAAGCTTTAAGGTAGTTGGTCTTTAAGCTCTTCTTTCTAGCATGTTATTTTTTTATTTTTCTTCGCAAGACCAAACTGAATCCACCAGGATCCAAGCGTCTGACCACAGCGTCTGTTTAGACAGTATATAACACTGATTAATAGGCTCTTCCGCAGCATATCCTGTCATAACGACTGCATCGTTCTCATAGCTCGCTAGTTGGTATCAGGAAACCTTCATTCATTTAATGCCAGGTCCTCAGCATAATTGCCACTTGCCTTTCTACGCAACCGAGCTATAAAAAGCCTGGTAAACCTGTTCAAAGTCGAGCTCTAAGTATGAAAATAATATCAAGGCCACTCAAAAGGCTGTTTTGTTTCACTCTAAACAATACAATTAGCATTATAAGCTAATATTGTCAATCAGACCGTATAATCTAAACATTTATATCTTGAGTAAGAACATTAATGCTCCACTTTGCTTGCTTTTCTTAACATTACACCAGCTGTTTCTTTGTAATATGGCATAATAACTCTAAACACTACAGTAAGGGGATCAAATATGGGTCACTGGAGCAGACTTCGAAGAAAATACTTGACTTTATTCCACGATCAAAATCCCCACTGCTATCTAATCAGAGATGTGAGACAAGCCTCTTATATAACAGCAGGGTCTTGTGAAAGCCTCAAAAGACTTACTGTATTTACATGGTCTGAAGCTGGTTCATCATCTTCCTGACGCACAAGGAGGCTCTGTTTAAAGGGTTAGTTCACCCAAAAATGAAAATTCTGTCATTAATTACTCACCCTCATGTCGTTGGACACCCGTAAGTCCTCCGTTCATATTCGGAACACAAATGAAGATATTTTAGTTGAAAGCTGATGGCTCTGAAAGGCTTCAGATAGGCCTCCATTGGCATTCAGTACATTGACACTTCCAAGATCCATGAAAGGCACTTAAAACGTCGTTACAAAGTCTATCTCACCACAGTGGCTCTACAATAATCTTACGATGCGACGACAATAGTTTTTGTGCGCAAAAAAAAATCAAAATAACACCTTTATCCAACTTGTTCTCGACTTCCGTGTATGCCTCCACGACGCATGCGCGAGAATATGACGCAGATCCGGCGTTCGGACAGATGACCCAGAAGCGATTTGTTTACGAGCAGAGGAAGACGCGCGTGTCTAAGCTGTTGGATTCTACATTGATCGTGCTTTAGGTCTCGGCGTAGTTCTCAAAATGGGGTTAAAGTGTGTATTTCATGGATTCCCGAACACCGGCGCTACGTCATATTCTCGCGCATGCGTCGTGGAGGCATACACGGAAGTCGAGAACAAGTTGGATAAAGGTGTTATTTTTATTTTTTTTTGCGCACAAAAACTATTGTCGTCGCATTGTAAGATTATTGTAGAGTCACTGTGGTGAGATAGACTTTGTAACGACGTTTTAAGTGCCTTTCATGGATCTTGGAAGTGTCAATGTACTGAATGCCAATGGAGGCCTGTCTGAAGCCTTTCTCAGCCATCAGCTTTCAACTAAAATATCTTCATTTGTGTTCCGAATATGAACGGAGGACTTACGGGTGTCCAACGACATGAGGGTGAGTAATTAATGACAGAATTTTCATTTTTGGGTGAACTAACCCTTTAAGCCTACACGCTAACATTTTTAGTGGTTACGAAAGATTTGAATACATTTATATTGAAAAAGCACAAAATGAAGTGTTGCCTGAATATCACATGACCCTGGTGAGAGTTTACTCAACAGTCTCGACTTTCACTGCAAAACAGCCCTTATGTAATCAGAAGTGTGTGAGAGAGAGGTGGGAAAAAAAAGCCAGGATAAACATATTGATTTCAAACTGCGCCCAGGTAACGGCATGGATCACCAGACTATGATTTATCAGCAAAAACAACTTGAAGGAAATGTAGCCAAATGTTCTCTTACTTAAATTGAGGGTCCTTTGTGTAGCGTGTCTTGGCCAGGAACCTCTCGGCTAGTCTCTCTAGGTTGCGGGAGTAGTCCATCTCGATCTCTGCCTTCTTGCGGAAGAAGTCCTGCAGATCCTGCAGGAGCTGCACGCGGATCTCACATTGTTGGTCCAAACACTTAAGCTGCTCCACCAACTGGGCTCGGATCTCTGCCAATCAGAGAAGAACAAAAAGAGCAAGCAGAGTTATTACAGTACTTCACACTCTGGTTACGCAAAAATGTGCTTCGAATCAATTGTTCATTTTGTAAAAAAGATGAAAATTGCATCATCGCTATTTTACACACTTTGTAAACATGTTTTAGTGGTTTTGAATAAATCTTCACCAAAGCTGCATTTATTTAAACACTAATAATGTGAAAATTGTTATTTATTCCTGTGATGGCAAAGCTGTATTTTCATCAGCCATTACTCCAGTGTCACATGATCCTTCAGAAATCATTCTAATATGCTGATTTTTGGTGCTCAAGACAAGAAAACATTACTGCTGCTAATATTTTTGTGGAAATTGATAAATCTTTTGAGGATTCTTTAATGAATAGAAACAGCATTTATTTGAAATAGGATTTTTTTATGATAAAAGTGAATTACTGTCACTTTTGATCAATTAAACGCATCCTTGCTGAATAAAAGATTAAATATTACTGACCCCAAAATTTTGAATGGTATTGTATTCATGCTCAAATATTTGCAAACTGTGTCAAAAACAAACACATATTCAGCATGGACCCCAGTGTGATCATCTTTTGTGACTTCTGCATCTTTTTCCTTAAAGGAAATTATATTACTTATAAATTAATCTAGGATGCCTCAAGTTATTCAGTTTTTCTCAAACAACTAAATGTGGAAATTTAACATTAAGCCACCAAAATGATACTCAATAATGCATGAAAAAAATCATGATTGCTATAATTTGATAACTAAAAGCCACTAACTTTATATTTGTAATAGAGAACATGCATTTCTTTACAAAATGCACACACTCTATGAATGCAAGTTCATTTTTAAAACTGTTTGCAAATGTTGCCATTTCAAAACTTTTGTATGCAATTAATATGCAATGACAACTCCATGGAAATGCAAAAAACATGCAAATTTCATCTGGGACTGCTCACTACATAACCTAAAGCGTGACCATACCCTTGATCCAGGCAGAAAAAAATCCTTCACCTACATTTCACAATCTAGTCTATGCTGCTCTAGCCTAGTTACTCAAAAAAAAGTCGAAAATAGTTGGCGGAGACACATTTCAACCTTCTATGCAAACCTTTTGAAGAATAGGCTTTATGATCATCATTAATAAGTTGATTTGGTGCTTTAACACTAAAACGCTTTACAAGAGAATGGAGAACAACACATAGGATGAAGATATCTTTTTACAGAGGTCCATCATGCACATGCACACACACACACATACACACACACACACACACACATATCTTCAGAGAGTTTATCCAAGCTTATCACTTTTCATTTCTGTTGCATCTCTCTCTCTCTCTCTCCCTGTCCAACATCCGCCGAGCACTCAAGCATGGCTCCAAATTAATTTACTCCGCTCAATCCCGACAGCCAATTGAAATATTGAATTATGATGTTTATGTGAACTCTTGGGAACTCTGGATCTATGGATGCTTGTCCTGCATAATAAAGCTCCAATTAAAAAAACATAATACAATACAGCAAAGCCATCTAGTTTAGGAGCAGTTTAACTATTCAAAGCGATGCAGAGTCCTTCATCCAAACAGGAACGACTATAAACTAGCACCTATTCCATTGTTTACAGCTGCAGGATCACATTTCATTTGATGTATTGATGCCAAGTCTTGCGTTAGCTGTCAAACCAGTGTTTCGAGTGACAAGAAAAACAAACTGAAAAGGTCCGAGAATCAACAGTACCTTTGCATTTCCTGCTGTAGAGAAATCTGATGACTTTTGCCTCCATATGTTCTAAATGTTCCAGCCCGGAGAAGAGAAGAGACCAGTGGGGTGTGACAGTCCCGGGGCTATGATACCCAGCTGTCCCGACTCTATTGTGCTTTTGCGCTGAGAGCACACTTTCACTCTGACATCAGACAGAAGTGGGATTTCCACAGCCTCTGTGTCGCAGTCAAGTCAAACACAACAAAGTTTTACAAAGTGGGCTTTTCCCACTTCTCATTGTGATGATTCTATATCACAAGGCAGCCCTTAAGCCCTAGTCTGACATGCCAACATGTGACAATACCACTGACACGTGTAATTTGCCCTCCATATATAATTTATGACGATGTGAAATGAGTCAGTGCCACATCGTGCTCTCAAAAGGAGCCCTGTAATTTAAGCAAAAATCGTCTCCAAACACGCACAGACACAACATGGTCAATGAACCAGTCAGGCCTTCATGAGCTTAATAATTCAATTATGAGCTTACTAGGGGTGTAACGATACACTCGTGTCACGATTCGATAAAAATCGCAATACTGAACTCACGATACGATATGTATCGCGATTGTTTTAAGCCAAAATAAAGAAGGGAGAAGATTATTATTATTAAAATAATATTATTATTAGTGTGTTATCAGGCAGGATCCACAAATATTCCCCCATTGCATTATTATACATTATATTCAACATTATATATAGTCGTTTAATGTAGTAGAATGTCACTGAAACTCAGTGAACTTAATTTTTTCTTTCTCACGCTTTACTCTCGCTTTCAATGCAGGTAGCATTTTCTCCAGGTTCTCGCAACTCTCCCGGTGCTCGCTATTTACGCACTATACATATAAAAATAAACCATCCAAAATGCTTTGAATAACCATACTACTAAAACTAAACGTGATCTGGTGATTTAAAAGATGTTTGCGCTTTCACTTTGAAGAATGCCGTTCCAGCGCATGCGTTTCCGATTATCAATGCAATCCGTCACAGTTCTAATCGCAAGAAAGCGTGTCAAAATGACCACTCAAACTGTAAATGTTTAGCTAATCCAAAAATTTCGATTCTGCATTTGCTCACTCTCATGTTGTTTTCGCGAGTCACGCAATCATTTGAAAGTCCGTGTTTACTACAGTATATACGCCGTTGTAAATCTGTTCATCATATAAAACCATCGTGTCTATTCAGAAGACTTGGATTTGGATTAAACACTCGATTAGTTATTTTTACGATGCTTTTATTACATATTTTGGATCTTTTAAGTTGAAGAGGAATGGACTTTAAATGGAGGGACAGAAATATCTCAGGTTTCATAAAGAATTTTTACATTTGTGTTTGGAGGTTAGACGAAACGACATGATGACAGAATTAAAATTATACCTTACAAATACAGCAAGTTGAGCCTTGGATAAGACAACTCTATATCGCGAATCATTTACATCAACAATACATATCGTCACATTTTTATATCACGATATATCAATTAACAATATATCGTTAAACCCCTAGAGCTTACCGTTTATTTTTTATTTGAGACACAAAAGAAACCAGGGGTTTTCAAACATTTAAAATGTGTTTTAAATATACATTAAAGATGGGGGAAAAACATTAAAATATAATAATAAAATAAAAATGGACAATATTCCTGTTATATTCTGTTTTCTAAATACCGTTTCAGCAATCATAGGATTATAATCACAATTATTTTCTATTTATCATGATAGCAGTAATTCAACAAATGATAACCAAATGACGGAGAACTAAGAAGAGCATGATAATGTGCAGACAAGTACACTTTTGGCTGTTTAAAGAGTTGATTTAAGTGTCTAGATCACAGTGGTGGAGTGACACTGATGTTCTTGTGGTTGTATATGTGTTCATTCATGTCTATGTGTAAACCAAACCCTCTTAGCTGTCAAGGCTTTTAGCCCTTAGGTGACTGGTTAGGTGAAGGGCATGAAGCCAAAAGGGCTGAGTCGGGCTAGGTAAAGAAACTGAGGAATAGATCTAATGACAGCACATTAAGCAAGACTCTACTGGAAAAGTAAAACAGTAATATAAAAGTATAATGTGCTAGATGCAATACAAGCTAGAACAAGCACCGTGACTAATTAACTCAGGATCAGTTGAAATGTAAGTGATATTCTCTCCACTTTATAAAGAGATTTAAGACAAGCAGTAAACGCCATCCTCCCCGTCATCAACAGCAGGAAGAGTATAATCTAACCACACTCACAGGGAAACTCAAGTCAGATGTTCTACATTTGTCTGAGAAACACTGTGCTACCAATTTTCTGCCCATTCTGCTGTTCTGCATCTATACGGGAAAATCCTTTAAAATGCCCTGAGTGAAAAGACTACACATATAACATTTAGTCAGTAACAGAAATCCTTGGAAAGCTAAAAATACTGTACTCAAAAATTCTCTTTAGGTCCATATCCACCCCCACAGGCTGACTGAACACTTTTTTTGCACACTATAAATTATTAATTAATAAAAATAAAAAAAATCCAAGTATAGTATGTCCCTCAAACATTCACTTGGTCCTTGGGCACATCCACATAAGTACAAGTGCTTGGATAGTCACGCAATACACACATTTGAAATATAATTTATATAACTGATTTATCATTTAAAAATTACACTATATAATTTAAAATATAAATGCATACTATATAATAAATGTTATATATTATACATTTATAGACTATATATTAGACTAATATATAGAATAATACACTATATATATACTGTACACTATATACTGACAGACAGACAGACAGACAGACAGACAGACAGACAGACAGACAGACAGACAGACAGACAGACAGACAGACAGACAGACAGACAGACAGACAGACAGACAGACAGACAGACAGACAGACAGACAGACAGACAGACAGACAGACAGACAGACAGACAGACAGACAGACAGACAGATAGATAGATAGATAGATAGATAGATAGATAGATAGATAGATAGATAGATAGATAGATAGATAGATAGATAGATAGATAGATAGATAGATAGATAGATAGATAGATAGATAGATAGATAGATAGATGTCTCATTGCACATGCAGGTGCTGCAAAAAAACTACTTGGGAAAAAAACCCTGGAAATGTAATCTACTTCAGTGATTCGTTTGAAGATAACTTTTTCCATCTGAATCAACAAACAAGGACAACTGACCTTGATTCAAATGACCTGTTTGATTGAGAAGTTAGGTGAGCATGTCAAACATTAAGGCAATACAAAAGATTAAACGATCTCAGAGTAATCAGACAGCATTGACCCAAGCCTCCTTGAGTGAACATTTGCTGAACAAGCAATATATAATGATCTAATTTCATGGCTACAGGGCAGTCCTCTTTGCGACACAGCTGTTGGCGAGCACGCTGCAAAGTGCTGGCTGCGACCTTCATTAGGCCAAACCAAACACAGTGTTGAGTAATACCTGCTGGTCCCCAAACAACAATCATCACAGCTACCTGCTGAGATATCTGCTCAGTCAGGGTATTACACAGCCATGCATTATTGATTATACTGCCTCTAACTAAAAGGAAGGGCGGGAGTGAGCAAAACAGATTGACCGACAAGCTGGCACTGGACAAAGGACTGAAAGATAATCTTGGGAAGACAAACACTGCACGTTGATGACATATGGGTCAATGACAATAAGAGAGACTGCAATAAAGAAGAGGAAAAATCTTTAAAACCCAAATCATAATCATAAATTATTTTTGAATAAATGTGACATCTTATTCATTATTTAAATTTTTTATTAATATCAAGGTTAAAAAGTTTTTTTTTTTTCTTTTGTTTTACAAAATGTCAGGATTAATTCATAAAGATCATTAAAGTTTTTAGAGTCACTCCACATGACAATTTTTGTCATAAAACGTCAAAATATTTGGTAAAAAAGGTCTCCTCTATGATGTAATTTCCTGTTTGTTAGTTTTTTACTTTGCTTCAATGTTTGAAAACTTTTGTCCATCAAATTGGAGTTATAAATACTATTATAAATAATATCAAAAATAAAATTATCTAAATATGGTTTCACATCTTTTTGATATCAGTACAGTTTTACCACACTCACATTTCTTTAATTCAGAAATTAAAATAGCAAAAAATGTTTGCACGCTGAAAAACATGCAATTAGACCAAAGCAATGTGCAACATTTGTGCAAAAGAGTGAAAAATATCTTAAAAACAGACCAAAGAGCAGACATTTCAGCCCATGCTTTATTCAATGCTCAATTAAGAAATTAAAAACATGATCATCACAGAAGAGGTTATTCGAGTCACTGCATGCATAACTTGTATTTAACAATACAATTAACACCAGATCTGGACAAACAGACAACATGTCATTGACCCAGAAAAAACGGCGTACAAATCTTCTGAACTGAAATTATAAGGCCTACGGTTTGATGTCCAGTGTAGCCATGTACATCAGGGGTCTGTAATCTAATGGTGTTGTCTCTTCAAGGCCAAATCAATCCTCCTCCCCTCCTCACCCCAGCTGTCACTTTGCTCATTTCCCTGAGAGCATCTCAGCCGGCTCCCCTAAAAACCCCACCCCAAATCTGTCATATCTCATTACAAGCCCTGGCTAAGGGCTCCAAACTCCAGGCGTGTCGCCAGAGCTTTAAAAGCAAGGAGATAGAAATCACCAGGAGGTAGACGGCAAGACTGCTGTCCTCATAAACAGAGGACACGCTTGAAGTTTGTGAACGCTGGGGTGCCATGGTGACTAAGCAGATGAGATTAGTGCTTATAGTGCCACTCTGAAATCTCAACGAGTTCGAGGACAACACTAACAGGGAGCACAAGAGGGGTTAAAAAAGTTGTGCATGTGAAACCAACACACAAACAGCCCAGGAAGTCTGTTGTTTTGTCATTAGTCATCCTCACACAGTTGGTAAGTAGATGTCTGAGGTATTCACCGGCAGGCAAACACTCTGACGCATTCAGAAAATCGTAAATTAAAGACATCGAAGTACACTCCTTCTCCTGTGCTCTCCTTTCCCGCAGTTCATTTCACAGCAGACAACAAACATCAACAAGTTTCAATCTGTCGGGGATGATCTGAAAGCATATTTAATTTAAAAGTTTGTCAGCAATTTTTTTTGCTTAAACTTTAAGGGTAATTTCACCCAAAAAATTTAAATGAGTCATCATTTACTCATGAGTTGCCATACAATGAAATTCAGTGTGGTTCAATATAGTGTTTTTTGAACCCCGTTGACTTTCAAATGTATGGACAATTTTGACGATTTTCACAAGAGAAAGTCACACAGGTTTGGAACAACATGAAGGTGAGTAAACGATGACATGCTTTGGGTGATTTTCCAGAAACAAAACAAAAAATCACTTGGAAAGATAATCCGGACAAAACTCTTACCAGACAAAAAAAAAAAAAAAAAAAATCAAATGCATATGCAGAGTTTGATGTCATATTAGCCCTCTCTAACAAACCCACTAGGTGGATTTTCCTTCGGAAAATATCGTAAAAGACAGATTCCAGGAAAAACATGCAAATCAAGCTCTAATGATTAAGAAACTTTAGGCACAGGATGTTGTAATCTCACCCAAACTTTACAGATCATTTTCTTTTCATATGCCTCGAAATATAGTGGCTTGAAGCATTTAGACCCTTAATATACATTAAAATAAATGATTCTCATTTCGTTCGATAAGTAATAAGCAAGTAGGATTATGTCAACAAATTATATTATCATTTATATCACAGCTGAGATGTGAGAGGATAGCAAGAAAGAAACACACATTTGTGCTTTCGTGAAAAAGAGCATTGTGCAGCTCTGAGCAGTGCTATTGTCTCCGTAACTTTTATGGGATACAATCAAAAAAAGAGGCAAATCTGAAAGAGACCAGTTGTTTCCAGGAGGCGGGTTGGATAGTGTACACTACTTGCGTCACTGAAGGCAGCTTGAAGGAAACCATCCATTCATTAGAGCAAACAGGAAGCAGAAGGGAGATGACAGGAAGTCGGTTTATGTATAGAGGAAGAGAGAACGAGAAGCCAAATCCACAATACAAGAGGAATTGGTCTTAAACTCTTGGGAGAACGAGAAGAACAGCTGGCTGGGATGAGGCCCTGCACTTTAGCACCTGAGCTACAGTTTGAGGCCAACTGAGAGCCCAAAACTACAGAGAATAGAGGACAAGAAGGACAAGAAGAGAAAAGCACTTCCAGTCACATACTATACAGTGCCTCGGGTCCCCATTTTGGTCCGTCCATCATTTTATAACATATTTCAGCGGGGTGGACTCTATTAGTTCCAGACATGCCAAACTTAATCCTCAAATGAAAGATATATACTTCATTGAAGGAAGGAGAGAACAGGAAATGGGGGAAGAGATACAGTTTCAGGAGAGGTGGAGGGAATGATAAGAATTGAAAGGAGAAAAAAAAAAAATAGAGTCCGATTTTGCTTCACACACTAACCAACATTTCCCTCATTTGCATGCTGAATTTCCCCACCCTTTAAACCCCCATGACATGAAAATGTTTAGTGAAACAGGAATGAAAGAGAAGTTGCGCTAGTCTTTTCTTCCCTATTATGTGACATATTCTCCAAAAAGAAAAAACCTAGGGCAGGACTTGATTTTGTTTATTGGGAACTGATTGGATTGCTGGATTGCCGTCAAACAAAATCAAAATAAGAAATCTGTATCAATATCCATTCCTACCCTTAATACCACCAACTTCTGACTAGCAACATAATGTATCGTTGCGGTAGTGACGTAAACTGAAGCCTACTGACTAAAGCCTATATGTCCTACACCTACTTTCTGTTTCAATAGGGAAAAAAAGGTGTAAAAAATAGTGCTTTTTAAGCCAAATCATGTGGTCTTTTAATACTTGAAGAGACATAATGACGGTATACATCAGTGTGATGATGACACAAAATCAGGAAATAGAAAGTAGAAGGAGGAGGAGGAGGAAAATGACTCTGGTTTAGCTTCAAAATAATGAATTTAATGACTGAATTCTACTTCTATAGTATTATGGGACAATTGTACGTTGAATATCACTATACTGATGAGGGAGAGATTCATTTATGATTAGTTGCTTTGTGAGGACCATTTCAAGGATCTTGTACCATGACTCTAATTGAATGCAAGGAGACAGAAAAAGTGGAAAAAGAGAGAAAGGCACATGAATGACACCACATGACACGCCAGCACAGACTACACCAATGAACATCAGAATGAATAGATAAAAAGGGACACGATTCCATTAGAGAGCAGCTGTCAGGACTAAATAAACATCTCCTTGGTGGAACAAAAGAAGGATGAAGTGTGGGATTGTGCGTATGTGTGTGACATCAGGCTCAAAAATAAACTCAAGCTGACAGAACATTATCATAGCCTTCCTTCTCCCCCAATTTCCATAATCAAACCCGTTACTGTGGAAACCACGTTGTACATGAATGGTGAGGGACGTGAGATTGAAAATCAAAACCTCTCGCTGAACTCCCTCGATTAATCATTAAGGCGTTTAAAGGAGATAATTGCTTCATGATGGCGACCCATATTTCCTCCTCCGCGGCTAGCCTATTTCAGTGTGGATCAGGAAACACAGCGTGGGTTTTCCTTGAGGAGAGACTATTGGGAAAAGGCTCCATCTACACAGCTGACGTTACTCCACGAGAGCCGATGAGGTGGAAAAACTGTTGTCACCTACTCATCCGTACAAAACAAGGATAGTTCACACATGCTCTCACACTTTTAACAGGATTCTGTCTCTTGAAAAACACCTTCAGAACAGGAATAATGGAAACCATAAACAAGATGGTGGAAACAAAGGATGGTACATAGACAGGTAGAAAAGATGGAAAATCTGCAACCAGAGTATAGGAAGCTTATCTAAATCTTAAGAGGTTTTGCTAAGGCAAGTAACACTATTATTATTGCTCATACTTTGGGGTTTGTTTCATCAGACTAATGATAAAATGGCCAATAAAATCCCACCCATTTACAGTGCATTGAACATCTACAGAATGTAGATTAGAGAAGTTCCATGTGCAAAATTGACAGTATTGTACCATTACGAGAGAGATATTGATTCAGAACCTTCATAATATTTTAAAAACATAAAACAAGCAAAAAACAAACCTGATACACATTCTTTATTCATCATTTTGTGGAAGTGGAGTTAAATAATCTTTCTGTATTTTTTTGTAGATAAAATCATGCTCTGATCAAATAAGTGATCTGAATGTACATCATAAAAGTGGTCCATTGTGTGCAATATTCAAAGATGAAATTACATTGTAATGCACTAATCATTTTTACTTCCATTACATTCCTTATCACTTACACTATATTGAAAACAACAACCATGATTTTCAACAAAAATTCTCCTTTAGTGTTCCACTGAGGAAAGAAGATCATACCGATGATAAGTAAATAATGACAGAATATTTTTATTTGGGCAAATTATCACTTTAAGCTGCCAGTCTGCGGGGTACAGTTCACCATTTGATGGCACAGGTTCAGGGCATTCCACTAAAGCTCCATTGAAAACATCTGGGAGACGGAGGGTGGTTCTTCTTGCCCAGTAAGTTTTGTCAGGAATGGACCAAAGGGGAGTACACCCAGCGGGGTGGAATTCCTCCCATAAAACCTAGCTCTGTACTAGAACTATCCTGGACTATACTGGGATGTTAACCTACTTTAGGCTTCTACGGCCCGTCTCAGAATCGCTCAGTAGGCCATGTTATACTACATAAGAGAGGAAGTGAGTGAGTGAAACAGACAAAGATGGCTAAGAAGAAAAACTTTCTCATCAAAACTAGCTGATTCCATTTCCTAGTCTAGTCTTGTTTACTGAGGCCTCAGGCCAGACTAGCTCTGGGCATGAGTGGAGGGGAAATTCTTTGGCTGTTAGAAAAACAGGAGTCAACCGTTACTCCACTCTACAAGCCGGTGCAGAGCCAGCGACGATGCCTGCCACAAACTTTACTTTCTCAAGGTTGAAATTCCTTCCGTCGCGCTGTCTTCATTCATGCAACACTGGCTCTTATGATCTAATGCCAGAGATTGGGGCTGGACTTCTCCAATTAGCAATTGGCACATGGTTTGGTTAAGACTTTCAGCAGTCCATTTACAAACAGCGGCTGCTGAAGAACTGCTTTCAAAGTTAAAACCAACTTGAAACAGCATTTGCAATCCATGAAACAGGACATTCAACAAAGACAATATAGTGAACTTCTGGGACTATTGGATTCCAATGCTATTGGAATTGGTTGGAATGTGAAAGTGGGTGTTCCATCCTCGATGCAAGAAACGCCACTTGTATTCACATTTGAGGAGGCTTTTTGATCACAACGTGGAGGCTTATGGTCAAGCTCATCCTTGGGTGTATTTTGACCAAGCGGCAACCTCCCACAGTTTCTCTTGAAGCCAATACGGAAGTGACTTAAACTGCAATTCATCGACTGGCCGCTAGAGACAGGCTCCAGAAGGGAGCAGAATCTCATTGAGCTCCATGTTAAAATGCCCAACTTTACAGCAGAAAAACACATGTTTATAGTCTGGTACAAATTGTGGTTTTGGTCTATACGGCTAATTTTGCCCTTCATGACAACTGTGAGGGGGTGACTTTTTTTTATAACTCATTCATTTACATTATATAAAGCCTTACAAGTTCTGCATAATTAAGGGTGTGGCCACTTTGAGTGACAGGTGGATTGTCGTTTGTCTGATGTCTGCTAGTCATCGCGTCACCTCAGCTCCGCCCACGTCCCGCCTCTTTGGCCATTTTTCATTATCCGGGAGTGACGCGCGATGATGCGCTGCCAAGATGGCAACGGCCAGCTCGTCCCCACTTTACGCTTCAAAACTGCTCTTCAGAATCCTATGGGTGACGTCACGGACACTACGTCCATATTTTTTTTACAGTCTATTATGTTGACCTATGCCAGAAGCATAAACTGAAAGATACCACATTTTGATTACATATTATGAAGAAAAAAATTTTATAAACAAAAATGAATGAATAAAAAGTCTGATCAGTGTAATGCATGATATTAATGAAAGTATTCATTTCTTTTTTTTTTTAAACTGACATTTGACCAAGCGACAACCTCCTGCGGTCTTGAAGCCTTGAAGTGACTTAAACTGCATTTCATCGACTGGCTACTAGAGACAGGCTCAAAAAGGTAGTCAAATCTGTATCTCCCCCATGTTAAAATGCCCAACTTTACAGCAGAAAAGAATCCCTGGTACAAAAAGTGGCTTAATTTGCCCTTCATGACAACTGTGAGGGGGTGAATTTTTTATTTAAATTATATTAAGCCTTAAAGTTCTGCATAAATTAAGGGTGTGGTGACTTGAGTGACAGGTGGATTGCCACTACGGTAAAGCTAGGCGGGCGTGGTTTCAGCCACTAGGCACCTCAGCTCCACCTACGTCACGCCTCTTTGACCACTGTCAGTTATCCGGGAGTGAAGCGTGGTGACACACTACCAAGATGGCAACGGCCCACTTTAGGCTTCAAAAATGCTCTTCAGAAACCTACAGGTGATGTCACAGACATTACATCCATATTTTTTTACAGTCTATGCTTTTGACCGACACGCTTGGACAGTTGTGTATAAAAAACATTCCTGTCAGGAAAAAAAAAAAGGAAGCATCTTCTGACAAGCAGCAAAAACACTTAAAATCCGTGTTTCAGTCAGGTTTATGCATCTTTTTCTTTGAACATTTCAGTTGTGACAACAGCCAAATAGGCTTTGAGATCACACAGCACAGCTAAATGAGTGGCATCAGCATACTGAACCACATTTTCTTACACAAGTTCTAATTAAATTTGTTTTGCTATCTGTGACATCGCTTGAGGAGAAGCAGAGCTAATTAGCTCAGCAGATGATGGGTTGCTTGCATATTTGGAAAATATATCCCTCCTGCTATTTCATTAGAATATATTCTTACTTAACAGAAAAACTGAATGTGAGGCAATGTATCATTGTAGTCTGTAGGCTCCACTGTATGGAGAAAAATGTTTCATTTGATGATAAAGAAGGGGGAAAAAAGATGATTCTCCAATAGACTGGCAATGCAAAGCATTAACAAAGCAAACCGCAGAAAGAAATCAGCTCATTAACCTCAAACTGTAAAACGAGTGATTTCTGAGTCCTGGCCACAAATTCTGGCTCATTTGTTGACCTTGCACTATATGAAACCTTGAATGGTTAGTTCACCCAAAAATGACAATTCTGTCATTATTTTCAAAACACTGGGCAAGAAGGTTTTATTTTTACAGATTACCTGTGCTGTCAGAGAAAATTATTAGTTTGTGTGACATAAATTCTTTTCGGTATAGCTGGAAGAACTGGTGGTTGCATCAAAGTGTCTGGTTAACAGGTTAACTAGGTCTTTTCCCCATTTCCAGCCTCCACCATCCTACCTTTAAAACACTAATGTATTTTTCCTTCCCATTTAGACCACTTAGGGTTGAGATCACATGTGAGCCCCGGCCATCTTCAATGAAATGAATAAAGGAAACCCTCCGTGACCTTCAATGAGAATAAACGTTTAAATTTAACGGCTCTACCAGTTACTTCTGACAATCAACCAATGAGAACAAAGAATTGTCCTCTTATTGAAACAGTGTTTACGTTCAGAACAGAATACTAGCATACTGCTAACTACATACAAGTGCTTGCTGAACTCATTTCTGGCAGGATGTTTATATAGCTAAAGATAGAAGTGTTTTGCTTTTATAAAAGCTATCTTATTAAATAAAATCTAAATAAACACTGGTATAAATATAATATACTGCAGGAATAATGAGAGAGGATACAATGAGTAATATGGTGGTTTGCCAATCTGAACACATCCAGCAGTACTACACGCTTTCGTACTACACGCATACAGGACTGCTCTTAAAGAGCAAACATGAGCTGTTGATCTGCTTTTGGTTGTAATAACGCGTTGACCTTCTGTCAGACTTTAGGGCTTGTTTCACTGGTGCCACTTCCTTACCTCACCCAGCCTCACCACCCTCCTCTCCCTAGACCAAATGCCATGAGCGGACACGGCCATCTGTGCTGCAGTCTGGTCCCCTGCTCCTCTCTCCACTGTGCCATGAACTGCATCGCTCCGTCTAAAACCAACCAGCCATCTGGCAAGACAGATACCGTGGCCAGGAATTACGGGATGGCATACTGAGGCTCCCTCATGCTATTATACCATGGCCAGGTTAGCACTGAAAAGATGCAGAGAAATCTAATAATGAACTAATTAAAATCCTTAGAGAGTATCAGACTGTACAGAGGGGATTATTGCAAAGACAACCATTGATATTACTGGGGGGTTAATCAGAAAGACTGCTAAGGGTTTTTCACAATTTGAATATGACTGTGTATAGACAAAAATGTGGTTTGTTAAGAAGAGAGAGAGAGAAAAAAAAACTCAAATTTGCCAAAAGAATTGGTTCAGCACTGACCTCAAAAGAGGGTGATAAATATATGCAGGATATATCAATTCATTATGTATTTAAATAACTTCTGATCTAGGGTTGTCAAATGTACCGGTACTACTGGTACCAATCGATACTTAAAAAAAATAACAAAGGCTTTTCTGCAGTACCAGTACAGGTTTTACAGAGTACCGGGTATATCCGGTACCCACTTTTTTGGTCTTCAAATTTTGGGCTGACGTTCACTTTCATCAGAAAATGTAAAAATCTAGTGGAACTTTATTCTCTATTGGCAAGGAGAGAGAAAACAAACCCTCAGCCAATCTTTGTCTGCAATGACAGCTGCTTGAAGAGCAACATTTCACATAGAGTGATTATCTGCAAGAAATGTTCTCTGTGAGACTGATGGATAGATTGCTCTATTGAACCCCTTGGCAGTACAGGCAACATCTCTCAAGTACCCAAGAATGACAGTGAAGACGCTAACAGAAGCATGAAAAAAGCCGGTGATCTGAAGGAAAAACACAAGATTTTCACACAAATCACTCCGAGCACTTGGGCAGCCACACAGTTCTCACTCCCACCTTCAGGCAACCCAGTACAAACACTTCACACACACACACACACACACGCATATGCAAAACTCCACCATGAGGCTCGATGAACTTAGACACCGTCACAGTATGTTTACAATTGGCTAACGCATAATAATCAGCTTTGCTGCCAGTCCAGGGATTTCGGAGGGGGCATGCTAATCCAGCAAGCTTTGACAGATAGTTTTTGGTGCTAAAAATAACAATTCAAATTTGTTTTTCTAAGTGAAACTTAGTGATCTGAACCAAATTTTCAGTGTGAAATGAGTAATTGGACTAAGGTTCCTTCATGGATATTTTTCAGAAAGAAATGGCTTGTGCAGTAAAAATGAGGCAAAGCTTTATGCTTGACTTAGACGAACAGTGGGTGGCACATCCACAATAAATAATAAATACACAAGGCTGACGATTTTCAGGGTGTACTGTCACTTACAGAGAGAACTGAGCCAGCAAACAAATCTGTTGTTGGCAACATTGAACACAGCTGTCAGCT